>NC_088361.1:14534767-14537267 GCF_034508935.2 Berghia stephanieae | reverse complement strand
TCCGCCAGATCTAATAGAACCAGCTACCCCCGAATAAAGATAAAAATTTGTTTAAATTTACGAATTAATTCGGGGGCATCGTGACTCAGAGGTCGTATGGTCTTTGCTTCTTACCCGAAAGGTAGCGCTTTTTGGCCTTGAGCAAAGTCTCCTCGCCCTATCTTACGTTGAGGCGCTGCACTTGGTTGCGGCTTACGCCCGGACTTGGTTATTCCAGTCTTTCCTTGGAATAGATACTAAGACAAATATGATGAATGGAGGGAATTTTATTTTAGTTTTGATTTTTAAATTTGTATTTTATTTTAAAGGAGAGCGATTGCAAATTACAACATTAATAGTACATATCCTTGACTTGAAAATCGTACAACGAACGCTCTTTCGTGTATTGCTTCGATTGCCGATAAGATTCCGTGAATTTAAAGAATAATAGAAACATAAATGTTTGTCTTTAAGCTAGAAAAAGTGTGAAAACTTTTAAAGTCAGTCGGGGGAACTATTATTGTTGACGATAAAATATAGTTAAGAAATATAGAAGCAAGATTGTCTGTCTCTAAGCTGGAAAACTGTAAAAAACTTGTATATATAATTCGCTCTGGGAAACTATAATGTTGGCGATGAGTATCCGTGAGTCTCTGTCTCTAAGCTCGAAAACTGTAAAAACTTATGGACATAAATCGCTAGGGGGGGAACTACTGTTGACGATTTTAAGATCCCGTGAGTTCAAGTAAATATAGAAGCAGAAATGTCTGCCTTTAAGCTCGAAACCTGTAAAAGAAAATAAAATTAAGACGTAAGTCGCTCGAGGAAACGACTGCTCTGCCGTACTCTGGAAAACCCCCTTATTTAAAAATTTGGCCAGAAAACTCGTCCTTCAAATATCGATCTATTTAAATGACCCTCACCTTGGCAAAAAATTATCAAACCTGGAACTTCGCGAAGTCTTTCTTCAGTCCCAGGTTTGAGAGTTTTTGCTAAGACGAGTGTCATTTAAATCGGTCGATATTTGAAGGACTATTTTTCTGGCCAAATTTTTATATATGGGTTGTTTTTTTTTCCAGAGTACAGCCAGTGCTGTTGACGATAAGTTCCCGTGAGTTTAAGAAAAACAGAAGGAAAAATGTCTATCACCAGTTATGACAATCCATTCAGGAAATCAACAGCCAATAAATAGGCAAAATAAACGGACAATAAATGTCAGCCTAGCCGTATTCAATGCGTATATGACTTGCTAGACAAGTCCATTACTGTCACACACAATCCTGTCTCCATTGACTCCTTTGGGAACGCTGGCCAGTTGACCACTGGTCAAGTTGATGAATGAATGAATGAATGAACTCGCTCTAAGTCCTAAGCGGGGTTTTTGGTATTGTATGCTATAAATATTCTTTTTGTTTATATTTATTTATCTCCCAACTTATCATGGAGTGAGTTCCACCTGGGGCTGTAACGGTGCGATGTTAGTTTTAGGGCAGTCTGCTACACACAATATTACAGTAGTTTAGCAATGGCGCGATGACAGGTTTAATGTTAGAGTATATATAATCTTTTTCCTCATCTCGCCTCGCTATTAATTGGTTCATAATGATTATTGTATTAAATAATAATAAATAAATTGAGCTTTTATACGTGCTCATAGGTCCCCGGGCAACAGCAAAGTTTAACATTTAGGACGGGACACGACGCCTGTTAGGCGATATTTACAATTTTTTTTCGAACTGAGACAACGCTGTTAACGACCAGGTACTCATTTTACACATGAGTACGGTGAGAGAATGTGAGTGAACAGCATTTTCCAAGGACTCAACTATGCGCCGAGCTAGGCTCGAACCCATGACCTTCCGATCCGAAAGCGAGTATCATACCACTAGACCACATAGCCACACAGCAATATTTAACATGTAGGACGGGACATGGCGCCTTTTAGGCGATATTACAATTTTTTTTTTAAACAGGGACAACGCTGTTAACGACCAGGTACTCATTTTACACGTGGGGCTATAACAATGCGATGTTAGTTTTAGGGCAGTCATTCAGTCACACACACAATAATACAGTAGTTTAGCAATGGCGCGATGACAGGTTTTATGTTAGAGTATAATTGATATAATCTGTTTCCTCATCTCGCCTCGCTGTTAATTGTTCATAATGAACATATTATTATTATTACTCAGACCCGCATAAGCGTCTTAGATTCAATAAATCATGTTGAAAAGGAAACTTTGGTTCGAGAGAACGGTTGTTTGTTCTTACTGTTTTTGCTGTGGTTTTTTAAGGCTTGTTTTGTTTTGTTTTACATTATTTTATTTTTTGTTGTTGTTGTTGTTTTATTTTTTTGAAAAATGTTTTGGTTAGAGTGCGAAAAGGCTTTACGTCATTTTACGTCAATGTAGAATATAATGATTAGTGCGGCTATGTGGTCTAGTGGTATGACACTCGCTTTCGGATCGGAAGGTCCGGGGTTCGAGCCTCACTCGACGCATAGTTGAGTCCTTGGAAAAGA
>NC_088361.1:14507267-14532267 GCF_034508935.2 Berghia stephanieae | reverse complement strand
CCAGTATGATTTGGTTCTAATTTAAAGAATCGTTGTCTTTGTAGATGGAACGAAATTGACTCCATTCAGCTAATTGTTTTTGCTTTTAGACAGCCATTTTAATGATTAGATAGCAATAAATTAGGTACATCAAACAGATTGTAAACGTTGAAGGTTACACAATTTTGTGTGTTGATGGTAACTTGGCTGACACATTTTGCGACGAGTACTTTACCTAAACGCATAGCATCAATACAGTTCTGAAATCAAGCAACATCTTTAATATTTAATAAAATTGTTCAATTCCTAAACAAGGAGATTTACTTTTGTTTTCCCATCAGCTCGTTGCGTATAGGATTTCACGTTTAAGTCTTAGTTTTATTTATCTAAATATTCGACCAATGTCATTGGCCAGGTGCTCATCAACACTTGAGTCAAGCGGGGTAATGCGTACGCTTAAAGTGTCTTGTCCAAGGACACACTACTGGGGCTAGAATTTTTGTTCTTATTACCTCCCAGATGGTTTCTCACAAATCTCTTCACATAATGTTTGTATTTAAATTTATTTAATATGTTTTTAATTCAAGATCTCTCCCCCCCCCCTCTCTCTCTCTCTCTCTCTCTCTCTCTCTCTCTCTCTCTCTGTGTGTGTGTGTGTGTGTGTGTTTGTTGCTATCTATCTATCTGTCTATCTATCTATCTATCTATCTATCTATCTATCTATCTATCTATCTATCTATCTATCTACCTATCTATCTTATTTCTAATTATCATTATATCTATTTTTTCTTACTTTTTTCCCATCAACCCCCCCCCCCCTCTCTCTCTCTCTCTCTCTCTCTCTCTCTCTCTCTCTCTCTCTCTCTCTCCCCCCCCCCCCCCTTTTCACAGACACACTTTTTTCTCTTCAACTCACACATACATCCCCCCCCCCCTCTCTCTCTCTCTCTCTCTCTCTCTCTCTCTCTCGCTCTCTCTCTAACACACACACACACTCACTCACTCACACGCTCTATCTATCTTCCTTTTTGCATGGTCGACTGGTTCTGAGTTTTTTTGTAGTAGAACGACACTCTGGTTCGGTTTATGGAATCGTTACAGCAGTTAGTAGCATCCATAGACAACATCTGCCAGTAAAATGAACGAATTAAATGACGATAATCACCATTAAACAGCACGGTGACGTAGAAGAATGGCGACTGGACCCCACAGGAAGTGACCATGGGTCGAAACGACTGCCTATGTAGTTCTAATGGACATCCCGTTACCTAGGGGGTGATGGGATAGGCGTAGATGGGCGTAGATAGAATGGAGACAGGTGACAGTGGGCGTAGCTTGATCAATGTGTGACACGATGCACACACGCCTAAGGGGGGAAAAGTGAGAAATATAGGGGAAACAAAGAAAGAAATAAAGAAATATTATTTATTTATTTATTTATCTATTTATTTAGTTAGTTCGTTATTTGGAGATGCACATTTTTAGTGTGGTCGTGGTATGACACTCGCTTTCGGATCGGAAGGTCCTGGGTTCGAGCCTCGCGCTCGGCGCATAGTTGAGTCCTTGGAAAAGGCTCTTTACTCACATTCTCTCACCATATTCAGGTGTAAAATGAGTACCTGGCCGTTAACAGCGGTGTCTTTGTCCGAAAAATTGTAATATCGCCTAACAGGCGGCATGTCCCGTCCTACATGTTAAATGTTGCTGTTGACCAGGGACCCCTTGTAAAGCGCTTTGAGCACATTTAGCGGATATTGCGCTATATAAAGCTCAATTTTATTATGTTTTAATTAATTTTTTTTAGTGGTACAGTTTAAGTGGACCTTGCGTGGTTTGAGAGTTTTTGCCAAGATGAGCGTCATTTAAATCGATCGTTAATTTTTGAAGGATTAGTTTTTTGGCCAAATTTTTAACTTTGGGTTTTTATAGAATACGGCAGCATAGCTACACCTCCCCCCCCCCCCCCCCCCCCCCCCCCCCATCTGTCCATTTTGAATACTGAGGACACACGCCAAGCCCAGTCCTATAAAATTTATATTCTTATTCTCATTGAAAGTGATTGATGGAGATGGGTCCGACCGACTGACATTGGGGGGTCAACAATTCGTCATGCTGTGGATAAGTGGCTGGATAACGTTGTGGTTTTGATGGATTGATGGATAGATGGATGGATAGAAGAATCTTGGATGCTGGGAAGGGAGGTTGTGGGAAGGGGGAGGGGGGGAGGGTGAGGTTTGAATCTCAGTAGAAGATTAAGTGTGACCATCATCCCAATCCGAAATAATTATAGGCTGCCTGTCGTTCTGATTGGCTGACGGACGGACGGACTCCATAAAATACCCAATGTTTTGGACCCCATTTATTTCCAAGTCGTCGTCTAATTATATACAACACTAAGCGTACTGTTTAATCCCAGCATTTCAGACTCCACACGCGTCTTTCTGTCTTTTCTTTCCTTTTTTATTCTTCTTCTTTCTTTTACAATAAAAATGTCACGATTTGTAAAGCTTACGATTTCCGTTTGCAATAAAAATAAATTCGGACTTAATTTAATTGGTTAATTAAATATTGCGGCGAACCCTGGTGTTGTTGCTGGAAATTGAAGTCAATTTTGGTGTCTACTTCGTTTTCTAATCTTTTTTTCTTTTTAAATGAACAATTAAGAACGGTTTTTGCTTCACTTTTTTTTCTTTCTTTCTTATTCTGACTAATCTACATACATAATGTATTTGAGTTTGAGATTGGTGTGAGACATTTTTATTGTCATTAAGTTGGAGAGGTTAATTGTGGTAAATTGTGTGACTCCATTACGGTATTTATTCCGTGTTAAATAAATAAATTGTACTTAAAGCGACGGTGCGCATCTTAGGATTGAGTTTAACTAGAAACCAATTGGCTTCTGGTGTATCTCCTCACGACATTAATTGCAAATATGCAGGGATAATTGGTGACAGAGGAGAGAGGGGAGAATCCCTCAAATCCAAGGGCATACAGTACGCTAATATATTATGTATCTAGTAGTCAAGATTATATAATAGTAAATGAAAATTTCGACATATTTGATAGTTGACCCAGCGACTTTTGTACCATGGTAAATCAGTCCTCCGTTACAATACTGCCGTACTCTGGCCAAAAATAAATAAATAAATAAATAAATAAATAAATAAATAAATAAATAAATTTAACCCCCCCCCCCAAAAAAAAAAAAGCAACAACAAAAAAACAAAAAACAAAAAAAAAAAAACAACGAAAGAAAACACACACACACACAAAACCAACAAAAACAAACAAAACAAAACAAAACTAAAAAAAACACGTTTTAAAGTTTTTGCCAAAAAAGTTGTCCTTAAATATCGATCGATTAGAAATGATTTGTGAATTCCAGGTTTGGGTTTGTTTTTATTTTGTTGTTTTTTTTTATTTATTTTTTTATTTTTTTTGTTTTTTTGTTTTGTTTTTTTTTTGTTTTTGCAAGATGAGGGTCTTTTTAATCGATCGATATTTGAAGGACGAGTTTTATGCCATATATTTAAATACATGTCTTTCTCGAGTACGGCAGTTACCTAGATAATCCAAGCTCGTACCCCCCCCCCCCCCCCCCACACACACACACACACGTACACATCCCCTTGGCTTTTTAACTTACTAGTGATATTTTTTCTGAACGCAAAGCAGCTAATCCCGAGCTTGATCCGGTTTCCTGACTACTCCATCACACGGAAGGAAGAGATAGGTGGGCGTTGACCTGCAAACTGCCGTACTCTGGAAAAACCCATATTGAATTATTTGGCCAGAAAACTCGTCCTTCAAATATCAATCGATTTAAATGACCATCATCTTTGCAAAAACTCTCAAACCTGGGAGTGCGAAAAGACTTCGCGAAGCCCCAGGTTTGAGGGTTTTTGGCCAAGATGAGGGTCTTTTAATATCGATCGATATTTGAAGGACGAGTTTTATGGCCAAATATTTAAATATGGGTTTTTTTTCCAGAGTACGACAGCATTGTGCCGTGGTGTCAAACAGCATTGGACCATCATCTTGATAGTAGGATATAATATAATTATATATTATAGAGAGGAAAACGTCATTGATGGATGGGGGGGGGGGGGGGGGGGGGGGGGGGGGGGGGGGGGGGGGGGGGGGGGGGGGGGGGGGGGGGTTGTAATTATTGGGGTTTCATTGGTGACGGGGAAATGACGGGTCTTTCGAAACTACACTGTCTTTGACGTGAAATGAAGTCTGCTAAGAGTTCATTGAAATGATTGGACGAATTCAATCTACTACCCTGATGGTTGAGATTCAGAATGATGGCGATGAGGGATAGTCGAAACATTGGTCATTTTTTAAAACTTGGAAGCCACACACACACTGTCTTATACCTGAAAAGAAGTCTGTTTAGAGTTCATTGAAATGAGTGAACAAATTCAATCAGCTATCCTGATGGTTGAGCTTTAGGAGAATAGCAATGAGGGATAGCCGAATCATTGGTCATTTTTCAATAAATAATTAAGATAAAATTCCCTTTATTCATCCCATAGGGGAAATTTGTCTCTAGGGTCTATTTTCCAAGGAAAGACTGGAATAACCCAGGCGTTAGCCGCAGTGCGGCGCTGCAAATTGAGCTAGGGCGAGGTGACTTGCTCAAGGCCACACAACGCAGCGGCGGGTGATCGAACTCGGTACCTTTCGGGTGCGAAGCAAAGAACGTACCGCTGAGCCACGCTGTCGCAAAAACTTCGAAACCTTCGGGTTTTAAAACTTAAGCTTTTGTATAGCGCAACATCCACTAAACAAGACGCATAGTAAAACTCTTAAACTTGGACTTGGATGGAATCCCAGGTTTTATAAATTTGGCCCAGATGTGTAAGATCTTTTTATCGATCAATATTTAAAGGGCGAGGATGATCTTTTTTAAGTTAATTTTTTTTTTTTTTTTTTGGCTATAATTGAAAAAAAAAATATTGTTGTTCAGAATACAGCATAATAAATAGACCTGAAATCTATCATTTTATAGTTTATTTTTTTTAAAAATTTTCTTTCATTTTTCTCACGATGTTTAATGCGACTTTTCATTCTGCGATAGTGTAGTCTCTTGCAGTGTCGAATGTAAGTTTGTTTGACCAAGGTTTTAATTAATTGTTTATTTATTTATTTATTTTTTGTGCTTGTGTCCGGATGAGACTTATAGGTAGGTGGTCTCAAACTAAGTACTTTGATAGTGTGCTCTTGGAATCTACATCTGATCCCTATTTGTTCCCAGTTCCCCTATGTCTTACTTTTTCTTGAGTGCTTTATTTGTAATTCTGGAACTTTTTTTCTATCCCATTTTCTTCCTTTTTACAGGCGCTGATATAACCTAAATGTGTTGTAAGTGTCGTAAAACCCTTAAAAACAAACAACAAAACAAACATTTATTTATTTATTTATTTATTTATTTATTTATTTATTTATTTATTTATTTATTCATCATTCATTCATTCATTCATTCATTCATTCATTTCATTATTTATTTATTTATTTATTTATTTATTTATTTATTTATTTATTTATTTATTTATTATTTTGTATTATCGGTTGCTGTCAGCAATTTTTAAAGACCATTAAAAACCAATTAGGCTATGCGTCTGTAAAATTTAAAATGTGACTGCTTATACTTATGCCATTTTTTTCCGTTATAAAAATCACCTTATCTTCGTATGGCTGCATATCTTATTTTGGGGGTCCCGATAGCTCAATTGGTAGGTCACTCCCTTCACACGCAAAAAAGGGACCGAGATCGATCCCGGGTGCAGTCGAGATTTTTTTTTTCTTTTTTTTTTTTTTTCTGACCCCTCCTGTTCACCCAGCAGCGAATGGGTAGCTGATTCTGTTTGATTTGGCGAAAGTACTTTGGGATAGACTAGCGTCCCATCCAAAGGATAGCAAGCAATTGTTATTATCCGGCTCCATGGCCGAATAGCATTGAAGGACTACATAATATATCTTATTTTGCAATGCCTTAACACCGTTATGTTCAGTGTTTTCAAATAATCGCACGAAAAAAACATCAACTCTCAGGTTCTGTTTTACCAGTCGAACCAATCTGTGCCCCCCCCCCCCCCCCCCCACCCTACCCCCCCCCCCCACCCCCAACACACACACTGAGGATACCAAGTATTTTATTGTAATGGCCCGTTTTACGCTACAGCAGCCGGGATAAACGCCAACTCAAGTTAGGGTTTTAAAAAAACTCAAAAAAAAAAAAAAAAAAAAAAAAAAAAAAAAACCATCAACATAATAAGCGGTCGTTTCTTGTAGATGAAGCGGGCACAGAATGAATATTTATAGCCGGCAGTGAAAAGAACGATACTTGTTATAATCTGCTACAAGGATATATAATATTTTTTAAAATTTTAAAATAAAAATACATATAATGATATTTCAAAAAATCAACAAAACAACACCCCCCCCCCCTCCCAAAAAAAAAGAAACAAAAAAAAAAAAACCCCAAAAATAAAACACTAAAAAAAAACAACAAAAAAAACAAAACAAAACAAACTAAACAAACAAACAAACAAACAAACAAACAAACAAACAAACAATTTAACAAGCACAAGCTAAAGAAAATGATTACTTTTACAACTAATGGCAGCTGAAGGCGACAATTACGTAGGTGTGATCTTATTTTTTTTTGGACTGCATTATATATATATATATATATATATATATATATATATATATATATATATATATATATATATATATATATATATATATATATATAATAGGTGTCAGTTCTTTCACTATACATTTGTATAATTTACGACATTGATTTTCTTTCCGGCAGTGACACGTCGTGTCCATCTGGAATACGTCATCACTGACCACTGATCGAAGCAGGCTGACCAGTGAGTCCGAATATTTTTGCATACGCAGCTGGACACCTACTCTTCGGGGACCGGCCTCCCGGCGCGATCGTCTAGACGAGAAATTAGTCGTCACTTTGTGTTTTTGATCCAGACACTGATACGGCTTCTGTGCACGGTCTATTGATTACATCATTCGTTGCATAAATTTCCTCTGTTTTTATGTACTAATTACTGGTCATTAATTCGTACAATAAGAAACAAGACAAATGCAATTTTTAGGGCACCTAAATCGACATAAATGTATTGAACATCTTGCTCTCTCAGGAAAGATAATAATAATAATAATAATAATAATAATAATAATAATAAATAATAATATAATAATAATATAATAATAATAATAATAATAATATTAATAATAATAATAATAATAATAATAGATTTTTATTGTCCATAAATATGGCAATTTGTCATTTAGTTACACTTGTTATAACGTTAAATGATAACTATAACATTGAACAGATATTTCACTCCTTATTTTCTCTCTTTCTCATTCACTCACTCTCTCTCTCTCTCATTCTCTCTCTCTCTCTCTCTCTCTCTCTCTCTCTCTCTCTCTCTCTCTCTCTCAGAAGGTAAGAAGAGTAAAGGTAGACCAAGAAAAACATATTTGAATAATTTGAACAGCTGGGTGACAAAGAAAGATAAGAGTAATATTAGTTTTTTGAGGTTCTCTGATCAGAGAGATGAATGGCGTACCATGATCACCGATGTCTGGCACAGACTTGGTACTTGAAGAAAAAGTAGAAGAATTATTGGGTGGGGTTCCGGGTTCCCATAGTGGGCAGGGAGGTACTTGCAGTCTACTATTCCCCTATATTTGTTTTCCATCTTGCTTTCTGTCATTGTCTTGGAACGAGCGTACTTGGTTTTGTCCTAGCCCTGGCCGGATGCTCTTGCTGAAAGGGGGACAGTCAAATGTATAGTTAAGAGTTTTGGGATATATTTTTTTCCTTGTAAATCATCTCTGTTATGCACTGTATTATGAGACTTTTAGGTGATCTCAAATTAAGTACTTTGATAATGTGCTCTCGGAATTTACATCTGTTTCCTATTTGAACCAATTCCCCTTTGTCTTACCTTTTCTTGGGTGCTTTAATTGTAATTCAAGAACTTTTTACTATCCCAATTTCTTTCTTTTTACTGGCGCTGATATGACATCAATATGTTGCAAGCGCTGTAAAACCCTTAAAAACAAAACAAGCATTATACTAATTATGGACTCGCCATCTTATTATAATGTGCTGCGGAATGAATTCAATGAAGAGTTTAAGCTTAAAATAACAAGACATTATGGTTTCCTCCGCTCTCTCTCTCTCTCTCTCTCTCTCTCTCTCTCTCTCTCTCTCTCTCTCTCTCTCTCTCTTTTAAATTTATTTTGTTACTGGAATGAGAAAAATTACAACTACTACTACTACTACTACTACTACTACTACTACTACTACTACTACTACTACTACTACTACTACTACTACTACTACTACTACTACTACTACTAATTCTACTATACTACTACTACTACTATCTACTACTACTACTACTACTACTACTACTAACTACTACTACTACTACTACTACTACTACTATACTACTACTACTACTTCTACTTACTACTCTACTACTACTACTACTACTACTACTACTACTACTACTACTACTACTACTACTACTACTACTACTACTACTACTACTACTACTACTCCTCTTCCTTCTCCTCCTCCTCCTCCTCCTTCTTCTTCTTCGTCTTCTTCTTCTTCTTCTTCTTCTTCTTCTTCTTCTTCTTCTTCTTCTTCTTCTTCTTCTTCTTCTTCTTCTTCTTCTTCTTCTTCTTCTTCTTCTTCTTCTTCTTCTTCTTCTTCTTCTTCTCCTCCTCCTCCTCAATAGACCATAAAGACAAATTTCCCCTATGAATAAAGGGAATTCTATTTTATTTTATTTATTTATTTATTTATTTATTTATTTATTTATTTATTTATTTATTTATTTATTTATTTATTTATTTATTTATTTATTTATTTACTTATTTATTTGTTGGTGCTATATTTAGTCGTCTCTAATTGTCATTTGGCGGAAGTGGCTTGCCTGTGTCTGGATAAGACCTTTAATAAGACTAGAGAGTAAATACTTTTTGATCTGCCTTTATTGTTTGCTAGGGGGTCCCGGTAGCTCAATCGGTAGAGCACTCTCTTCATACGCAAATGGACCAAGATCGATCCCGGGTGCAGTCGAGATTTTGTTCTGACCCCCCCCCCCCCCCACTGTCCACCCAGCTGTGGATGGATAGCTTAGTCTTGTTAGATTTGGCGGAAAGTCAGTCCTTTGCGATAGACTAGCGTCCTATCCAAAGGGTATCAAGCAATTGCAATTGTCCGTCTCATGCCATAGAAACCGGGATAAAATCCGATCCCATGGGGCCCAATGGCTCTGTACGACTACTTTTTCGTTTATTTTTTTGCTATATTTTGACTAGCTCCTCTTATCTTTTATTGAAGGAAGGGAGGGGGGGGGGGGGGGGGTTGCTTGTTATTGCAGCAGACAAACTTCACTAAAAGTGTTGTCGTTCCCTATCTTCCCTTTTGCAGGGATGTAAATCTTTCAGAATTATTAGGATTTCCTATTTTTCAGACATTTTCTAGCTTCCCCAAACAATTTAAATATTTCTTAATACCTCACTACCAACAACTCTTGTGATAAGAGATACTGCTGTACATATAGAGAATTTGTAGTGAATATCCATTTTCAATGTACTGAAACACTTAATTTACACTACTGTTGTGTCAGTTATGATTATACGTGTATTTAACCATTCAACTTATTTCCACGACAGCTTCCGAATTTTAATTCGGAAGTACTAAGGATTGATAGCGTTCGAATTTCCGAATTTTCCTAATTTTAATTCGGAACTAGATTCACATCTGTTGTGTAAACAAGGAGGGTTATTTTTAGTTTACCGGAAGCAAAACATGGGCTGCAGAATCGAAAGTAGAAGATGGTGGATATATATCGAGTATTCATGACTGAGTTCTGAGTTGTTGTTACACTTTCTTCCTAAGGCTCAATTGGAATGTATTTCTGTTTCTGTAAGTAATTCCTGTGTGTTGCAATTCATTTCAGTCATAATGAGTCTGAAGATACATTTCCCTTAGCCTTGGTCTTTATGAGAAATTTCTATGGGGTCTCATTTCTGGTTGAGACTGCCACGAACGTTTGACTGTGGTGGGGGAAAAAAATCAAATTTGTTTGTTCTCATTGAAAGCTACACCAATAAAGTAAAGGGCTTTTAACACGATTCTAAACCCAATGTAGTATTTTAATTGTAATGTACTTCTTATTGCCTTTGTTATTAGCAGAAGGGTTTGGGGCCTGAGAAAATGATAAATATCGGGAGGTGACCATCTTTCTAATCTCAAAATTGGCCTTAGTAATGGCTGTTGACTGTTGAAATTTGAGTACGAGTTTTTATTATTGTCAGATTCATTTAGTCATTGGGGGTAATATTTTGACCTGAATATAATTTTGATATAAAAGTTTAGGTGTTGGATTACGTGCAGTGAAAATAA
The DNA here is from genome assembly GCF_034508935.2 of Berghia stephanieae. Classification (NCBI taxonomy): domain Eukaryota; kingdom Metazoa; phylum Mollusca; class Gastropoda; order Nudibranchia; family Aeolidiidae; genus Berghia; species Berghia stephanieae. Next base: position 14,521,820 of record NC_088361.1, on the reverse strand, counting down.
GTTAAGAATTCCAAAATTCTGATTTTTTTCAGTATCCCAAACTAATTTAACCCTGTTTAATCCGGATAATACTAAATGGGCACTGCTTTAAGCATGAACAACACCAAATAATGGTATTTCCTTCTGACAAAAAGGAGACATAAATCATTAAAATCCATCCATAAACAAAATAATTTAGATTTTATTCTGAGACTTATCACTCAAAAGTCCTAAAAATGTTGTCACAATCACAAGGCCATTTATCACCTCATTCCTGGTGTGTCACTTGGAGTTTAGACTATTGAAATGAGCTCGCAGAATTTCAGAATTTTTTTCAACTTTGCATTTACATCCCTGCTTTTGGGACTTTAAACAAATGTTCTTAAGACGTTTAAGTTTAATTCTTCAAGTCAAAATAAAAAGCTTCTTGCTTAAGACTGAGATAAACGTCAGCCAAATTTCCTGGAGAAAAGCCTCAGACACTTTATTTTTAAGCTCTAGCACTTCTGAGACAAAGACTTCGATCTTAGAGCTCTAAGCCTTATTGTACTGTAGATGTGTGTGTGTGTGTGTGTGTGTGTGTGTGTTTGTGTGTGTTTGTTTGTGTGTGTGTTTGTGTGTGTGTGTGTGTGTGTAAACTGTTAACCGTTATCTTAATCCTCCTGGAAATAGTGGATAGCTGTAATTGTTGGTGAGATCCACAGACTAGCAAGTATTCTCTATTATAGTGAGATCCCCCCAACCTGATTGGTAACGGTTTTAGAGCCAGTGTCACCTTAGATAGCAACCCAGGGATGATGGGTTGGGTATTATTCCATGATCTGCTGGCATCTCTTGTTATCCTAGGACAATGAACGGGCCTGCTCTGCTGTCACACCTCCATTAAACAGGTTATAATCCCTCTTTCCTCTATCGTCAGGCTTTGTGATCGGGATTAATCCGCTAACTGCCCTGCCCTGGAAAAAAACATGTGCGTTTTTTTATAAAATTTGGTCAGAAAACTCGTCCTTTAAATATATCGATCGATTTAAATGACCCTCACCTCGGCAAATACTTTTAAACCTGTGATTTCTGCGAAGTCTTCCTTAAAGTCCCGGGTTTGAGAGTTTTTGCCATGATGGGTTGGGTATTATTCCATGATCTGGTTACATCTCTTGTTATCCCAGGACAATGAACGGGTCTGCTCTCTTGTCACCCTCTGCTGTCCTCTATCGTCAGGCTTTGTGATCGGGATTAACCCTCTTCTTACCAACTACAGGAAAATAGTCACATTGGTTACGATACAATGAACATGTTTCTTAAAATCAGATTTGTTTTGTACATCACAGAATTTTATGAAACATCTTTGTTTTATAAAACTTGTTCTGCTGCACAAAAATATGCATAGCCATAGATCTAGACTAGTTTGTACGTATTTCAAATGAATTTGAGTGTAAAAAGTCAAGAGTTCTGTGGGAGGTATAAGTATAATATTTCTGGAAAAGTCATGAATATTATGGTCGGTAAAGAGAGAGTTAACTGGTTAACTGCCCTACTCTGGAAAAATACCCCCCCCCCCCCCCAAAAAAAAAAAAAAAAAAAAAAAAAAAAAAAAAAAAAACAAAACAAAAAACAAGAAAAACGTGTCTTTTTAAAAAAAAATTTGGTCAGAAAACTCGTCCTTTAAATATATCGATCGATTTAAGTCACCCTCATCTTGGCAAAAACTTTAAAACCTGTGATTTCTGCGAAGTCTTCCTTAAAGTCCCAGGGTTGAGCGTTTTTGCCAAGATGGGTTGGGCATTATTCCATGATCTGCTGGCATCTCTTGTTATCCTAGGACAATGAACGGGCCTGCTCTGCTGTCACACCTCCATTAAACAGGTTATAATCCCTCTATCCTCTATCGTCAGGCCTTGTGATCGGGATTAATCCGCTAACTGCTCTGCCCTACTCTGGAAAAAAAACATTAAATTAAATTGAGCTTTTATATAGCGCAATATCCACTAAATGTGCTCAAAGCGCCTGACAAGGGGTCCCTGGTCAACAGCAACATTTAACATGTAGGACGGGACATGACGCCTGTTAGGCGATATTCCAATTTTTCGGACAAAGACAACGCTGTTAACGGCCAGGTACTCATTTTACACCTGAGTACGGTGAGAGAATGTGAGTAAAGAGTCCTTTCCAAGGCCTCAACTATGCGCCGAGCGCGAGGCTCGAACCCAGGACCTTCCGATCCGAAAGCGAGTGTTATACCACTAGACCACATAGCCGCACATGTACGTGTATTTTTAAAAATTGGTCAGAAAACTCGTCCTTCAAACATCGATCTGTTTAAATGACCTTGGCAAAATCTTTCAAACCTGGGGCTGTCATAAAGACTTTGCGAAGTGCCAGGTTTGACAAGTTTTGCCAAGATGAGGGGTCATTTAAATCGATTGATATTTATTGAACTAATAGTTATAGTTTTCTTGACAAAGTGTTGAATACTTCACGGTTTGGCAGAGAACGGTAGTTACACTGGTGAATACTGAGTACCAACTACACATTAAAAAAAAAGATTACGCCCTTCCGCCAGGACATCGTAAGATATTGTCACCTAGACATTCCACGAATGAATATAGATTGTAATTCATCAAAAACTCCATTGCGAGACTTCTGGAATTGCCAGGAAAACAAATTCAACACGAGACTTTTTGACAAGTTTGACAAATTGCGAGTCATTTCAAAAGATCGATATTCAATTAAAAAGACAAAATGAAAGAGAAAAGATCCTTCTTTTTTTTCTTTCTTACAATGACTGTTCTTACTGCTAAAGATTTGAACAAGTGTGTATGAAAGGTGCAGGCTGATCCATCGTAGATTGGTTTTGGTGTATTATTTATTTATTTATTTATTTATTTATTTATTTATTTATTTATTTATTTATTTATTTATTTATTTACTTATTTATTTATTTATTTATTTACTTATTATTTATTTATTTATTTATTTACTTTTTATTATTTATTTACTTATTTATTTATTTATTTATTTATTTTATTTATTTATTTATTTTTTATTTTATTTATTTATTTATTTATTTACTTATTTATTTATTATTTATTTATTTATTTACTTATTATTATTATTATATTATTTATTTATTATTACTTATTTTATTATTTTATTATTATTAATTATTATATTATTTTATTTATTATTATTATTATTATTATTATTATTATTATTATTATTATTATTATTATTATTATTATTATTATTATTATTTATTATTATTATTATTATTATTATTATTATTATTTATTATTATTATTATTATTATTATTATTATTATTTTTATTCTGCATTTATTGATTGGAGCTGGACATTCTCGTCCCATTTCAGTTGGCATCTCCATCCAATAAGATGAGTGGATAAAACTTTGATTCACAGTCTCGTGTCACCAACCATTATCACTTCAGGACAATCAGCGTTAAATCGGTGAACTGCCGTACTCTGGAAAAACACGCATCTAAAAATTTGACCAGAAAACTCGTCCTTCGAATATCGATCGATTTAAATGACCCTCATCTTGGTAAAAACTCTCAAACCTAGGATTTCACTGAAGACTTTTCAAAGTCCCAGGTTTGAGAGTTTTTGGACAAGATGAGGGTCATTTTATATTGATCGATATTTAAAGGACGGGTTTTTATTAACAGCGTTAATACTGTTTAATCCGGGATGAGCTTCAGACAAAATGTTTTAGTTGACATGTGAGTTTTAATCTGTTACATGATACCGTTATCACCAGGTCTATGGCCTAATGCAATGTTTTGGAGCCATCAGTGAGTGGTTGTGATTTGGGCATCATCATCATCATCATCATCATCATCATCATCATCATCATCATCATCATCATCATCATCACCATTATTTCATAGCCTCACGACACCAACCGTTATCACTGTAGTCATTCAGTGTTTAATCCGCGATGAGCCCCAGACAAAATGTTATAGTTGACATATGAGTTATAATCTGCCATAACACCGTTATCAACAACTCTATCGCCTAATGCAATGTTTTGGAGCCATCAGTGAGTGGTTGTGATTTGGCCACTATCAGAATGTTGTGTCATAATCCGCTATGAATAGCCTTCATCTTCTTTTAGAGATTCTTTCGTTTTGAAGATCATTGTAGCGGAACCAGCGACTTCGTATATATAGTATGCACTTGGCTAAGAAGCTCACAACATTGCCATCCGGAAGTATTACGGACCAACACACAAAACTGTGTGTATCCATGAACGTTTATAGTCAGGTTAATACAGTTTAGTGAGAATCATTCACAAACGCGGATGGCAAAATACAATAACAAGGGCCTGAGTGACGTCATCTTCGTTCAACTATACTATAAGTAGACGATGAGCGGAACTCTCCGTCGTGGGTGTCGTCTTTATCGTTATTATCATCATCATGATCATCATCATCATGATCATCATCATCATCATCATCATCATCATCATCATCATCATCATCATGATCATCATCATCATCATCATCATCATCATCATCACCATCATCATCATCACCTTCATCATCATCATCATCACCACCAGCATCATCATCATTGCGCTATGTGTGGGTGAGGCGAGAGGGGGGGGGGAGGGTGAAAACCCCCCAAAAAATCTCAAATTCAAAGCTCAGAATACACTTTTTGCAAACTCAGACCTTTCTTTTGACCTAAAAAGTAAAAAAGTTTAATGAAAATAAAATTATATTATCTTCAGGTTGTTAATCACACAACGGTTAGTAAGCCGGGAGTTTAATAAATGATCGCACGAGGTTTTCTTTACCATCAGCAGATGTTGCTCTATGGCCAGTGTGATGTATAGCTCTCCATAGAGGCAGCGTATACGTTCTGATGTTTACCATCAATCTACTTGAATAGCACACACACACACACACACACACACACACACGCGGGATACAAACACATGTCAGCGTCATGTTATGCGTAATGTAGAATTAGATACAAGTGGGCCCCCCGACCAGTCCAGCTAATGAGGTTTGTATCCATTGATTGCTCTCAGACCGTGGGTTATCTTGTACAAACGTGGCATACACCATCATTGGACAATGGTGATGCTTGTAGTATTTGATTCATAACCTAGGACAATTTTTAATCGTATCCTCTCCATATCGCCCCTTTTCCTCCTCCTTCTCCCCCCCCCCTCCTCCTCTTCCTCGTCCTCCTCCTCATCATCATCATCTACTACTAGTAGTAGTAGTAGTATTAGAAGTAGTAGTAGTAGTAGTAGTAGTAGTAGTAGTAGTAGTAGTAGTAGTAGTAGTATTAGAAGTAGTAGTAGTAGTAGTAGGTAGTAGTAGTAGTAGTAGTAGTAGTAGTAGTAGTAGTAGTAGTTAAATAGTAGTAGTAGTAGTAGTATAGTAGTAGTAGTAGTAGTAGTAGTAGTAGTAGTAGTAGTAGTAGTAGTAGTAGTAGTAGTAGTAGTAGTAGTAGTAGTAGTAGTAGTAGATGTAGTAGTAGTAGTAGTAGTAGTAGTAGTAGTAGTAAATAGCATAGTAGCAGCAAGCAAGCAGTATAGTAGTAGTAGTAGTAGTAGTAGTAGTAGTAGTAGTAGCAGAGCAGCAGCAGAAGTAGTAGTAGTAGTTAGTAGTAGTAGTAGTAGTATAGTAGTAGTAGAGTAGTAGTAGTATGTAGTAGTAGTAGTAGTAGTAGTAGTAGTAGTAAGTAGTATGTAGTAGTAGTAGTAAGTAGTAGGTAGTGTCAGCATGCAGCACAGCCAGCAAGTAGTAGTAGTAGTAGTAGTAGTAGTAGTAGTAGTTTCATTCATTGCTTAAATACTCTCAACAGAGAGAAGTAGAAAGGGAGAGAGAGAGATAGAGAGAGAGAGAGAGAGAGAGAGAGAGAGAGAGAGAGAGAGAGATCGTGTTGCTCATTTGTGTAACTCAGTAACTCCCCTCCCCCCACACCCCCTTCCCCAATTTTCAGATTACCTCAGCTTCTGAAAAGCATCATTTTATTTTCTGTCTTTCTTTCTTTATGTTTTCTGTCCTTTTAAATTTTTTATTTCTCTCCTTCTTACTATTATCTGCATTCATCGTGCCTTTGGCTGTCATGATACAGTTTCTTTCATCTATCTGCTCTTATAGACTTTGTTTCATTAATTATTCTATGTTTAATTGTTTTGGAAGGTTTTATGTTTGCCATTAATTCGATTTTCTAATAAAGTTAGAGCTTCTATGTCATTAAAACGCGAAGATTCACGAAAGAAAAGAAGTTAACAACACGCTTACATTTAATTAGACTCCCCTTTTAGATAATGTAAATAAGCTGTAAGGTGTAAATTCTTAATATATTAAGGCTTATTCCACCACGGGCTTGTCGCGTACGGTATTGGCGAATTTCAAACAGAAATAGACCATGTCTTAAAGACAATATTGAACCATCCGACCTTTGAAATAGTCGTTGGTTTCTACGGACTCAAAACAAGAAATTAGAGTCATGAATTAAAATTCACTCAATCGTCTTTATAATTAAAAAAATAAAATTAATTACACTTATATCCTTGTCGTGCTTCAAACCAAATTTTTCAATTTACAGATCAAATATAGATTTGTCATTCGGGTCATGTTCAAAGCATTGTCTTGGTAATTGAATTCTTTAGAATCCTGCCCAGTATGTTTGCACGGCGACGTCATTCACAACCAGGCCCAACGCTTTCAGTTGCCAGTTTTGGACAAGAGGTCTGAGTCCTTCCGGCTATTGGGTTTGTGTTGTTTAATTCTTAGGATGTTGTTGTCCGCTGAATGCTGTAGATGGAAGTCTCAATTCAGAAGCAAGCGTCGTAGGTGGTTTTTGTTTGTGTAATTGAAGTTGTTGTAAATGGAAAGGTTGTCCGGAGTTACTAGTGAGAATGAAATTGAAATGAATGCTGTGGGTGAAAGAAACCTCAATTTGGCCTCAAGTGTGATCCCCGTTGACGGAATTAACAAAACAAAACTGTGGAGATCGAATGCTAATGTGAAAAAAAAAGTTTGTAGACATTAGCATTTCATAAAAGCTCGGTGAGACAAGTTGTCCGAAAGCAGCGCTCAAGGGGTGGGGGGGGGGGGGGGGGGGGGGGGGAGAAACAGAAATTCTCGAAAGATATAAAGAGAATTCTGTGGATGTAGTCGCCTGAAAAGCACTAGAGTTTTTATGAGAGCTTACTCAAGGGTTTATTTTTTGTAAAGACTTCATTAGTTTTGAGTGCCATTTTGGTCAACCTAAGTAGTTTTGGTCGTCAAGCATTTCCAGCGTATTTTATGTTTTGGACACCTGGGTTTTTATTTTCGTGGGAATTTCATTGGTAATAAATGATGCAGTAGAGTTTCACTGAAGGAAGGGGGGGGGGGGGGGATAGAATTCTAGAAAAGTTTTTGGTCTCATGAGGGTCCCGATAGCTCATTCAGTCGGTAGAGCACTCGCTTCACACGCAAACGGACCGAGATCGATCCCGGATGCAATTGAGATTTTCCCCCTGACTCATCTGTCCTCCCAGCAGTGATTGGGTAACTGGGTCTGTCAAATCTGGCGGAAAGTACTCATAGATAGACTAGCATTTTATCCAGAGGTTAGCAAGCAATTTCTATTATCTGTTTCAGGCTACAGAAGCTGTGATAAACACTGGCTTCATGGGCCTGTTTGGCTTTAAAAGGAATCCTTTTTTTGGTTTTGATTCTTGGATGATTGGGGCATCTAGCATGATGTCCCATATACTTAGTTTTCCTTAGCTCCCCCCCCCCTCTATCTATCTATCTATCTATCTATCTATCTATCTATCTATCTATCTATCTATCTATCTATCTATCTATCTATCTATCTATCTATCTATCTACGTATCTATCTATCTATCAAAAGTGTTGTTTTTCCAACTGCAACATATGGATGCCAAGCATGGACTATCAGCAAAGCAGAGAGCACAAAGATCACAGCTTTTGAAATGGCATGCTTCAGAAAAATACTCAGAATATCATGGACTGAAAAACAAACAAACAAAGAAGTCCTGAGAAGGATCGTAATAAAATCTTCAATTCTTCTTCAAACTGTAAAGAAATTGAAACTGAACTATTTTGGCCACACGACTCGCCACGAATCATTAGAAAAGCACGTTCTTCAGACAAGGTAGACGGCAAGAGAGGAAGAGGTAATCAACAAGAAGCTGGGAACAAATATATGTGAATGGCTGGGAATGACAACAACTCAAGCAAGTAGACTGGCGGAAAACCGTAATCTGTTTCGCAAGAAAGTTCGGGAAGCAACGACCTACGCAGGATCAGCTGACTAGATGATGATGATGATGATCTATCTATCTATCTATCTATCTATCTATCTATCTATCTATCTATCTATCTATCTATCTATCTATCTATCTATCTATCTATCTATCTATCTATCTATCTATCTATCTATCTATCTATCTATCTATCTATCTATCGATCTATCTATCTATCTATCTATCTATCTATCTATCTATCTATCTATCTATCTATCTATCTATCTATCTATCTATCTATCTATCAATCTATCTATCTATCTATCTATCTATCTATCTATCTATCTATCTATCTATCTATCGATCATCTATCTATCGATCTATCTATCTATCTATCTATCTATCTATCTATCTATCTATCTATCTATCTATCTATCTATCTATCTATCTATCTATCTACTATCTATCTATCTATCTATCTACTAATCTATCTATCTATCTATCTTATCTATCTATTTCTATCTATCTATCTATCTATCACTATCTATCTATCTATCATCTATCTATCTATCTATCTATCTATCTATCTATCTATCTATCTATCTATCTATCTATCTATCTATCTATCTATCTATCTATCTATCTATCTATCTATCTATCTATCTATCTATCTATCTATCTATCTATCTATCTATCTATCTATCTATCTATCTATCTATCTATTCTATCTATCTATCTATCTATCTATCTATCTATCTATCTATCTATCTATCTATCTATCTATCTATCTATCTATCTATCTATTATCTATCTATTTCTATCTATCTATCTATCTATCTATCTATTCTATCTATCTATCTATCTATCTATCTATCTATCTATCTATCTATCTATATCTACTATCTATCTATCTATCTATCTATCTATCTATCTATCTATCTATCTATCTATCTATCTCTTTTTCTTGCCCTCTTCCCTCCCCCTTTTCATTCATCTCTCTCTCTATCCTTCTCTCTTTCTTTCTCTCTCTCTCTCTCTCTCTCTCTTCTCTCTCCTCCTCCTCCTCCTCCTCCTCCTCCTCCTCCTCCTCTCTCTCCTCCTCCTCCTCTCATCTCTCTCTTCTCCTCCTCCTCCTTCTTCTTCTTCTTCTTCTTCTTCTTCTTCTTCTTCTTCTTCTTCTTCTTCTTCTTCTTCTTCTTCTTCTTCTTCTTCTTCTTCTTCTTCTTCTCATCCCCATTTATTTGTCCTTCATCCACCCTCTGCCCATCCATCTCATTTCTTGATCATGGCTGTTGTCCTTCGGAGAGAGTGTCGTTGTCTTTTATTCGTATTTTTCTTAATACCCGGAAACGAATTGATATTTAACTGTTTGTAAATCTTGCTGAAAACATTCAATTGTCCATTGGCGGTTGAGAATAGTTCTTCTCCATTACCCCCCCCCCCCTCCTACTAATAATTTCAGTCAACAACCATTTCTGATTGTATAGATAGAATGCGCTTGGCCAAGGAGTTCACAACATTGCCATCCGGAAGTATAACGGACCAACACACAAACTCTGTGTAACCATGAACGTTTATAGTCAGGTTAATACAGTTTAGTGAGAACAACTCACAAACGCGGATGGCAAAAACAATAACAAAGGCCTGAGTGACGTCATCTGCATACTATCTATAGATAGTATGCAGATAACGTCACTCAGGCCTTTGTTATTGTTTTGCTGTAACACAGGTCTGTCTGATCACCAGGTTTTGTTACAATTAATATAAACATGGTTTTTTTTCCTTTCTTCTTCTTTCTCAAAGCTGGACGATTTTATCCAGATATTAAAGTATTGCGAGCTAGGACTTCATATATAGATGTCGCTGATTGCGAGGCATTACTGTCTGTTGTTGTCCTTGAAAGAAAGTGAGCGACTGAAATCTGTGAGGGATTATCGCTGTCACTCCCAAAGTTACGTTAAATACCTTTTTGCTGTAACAACACACGTCTGTCTGGTCGCCATATTTTGTTACAATCTATAATATAAACATGGCGCTTGTATTTTCTTCTTTCTCAAAGCTCTGCGAGATTTTATCCAGATATTAAAGTATTGCGAGGCATTATTGTCTGTTGTTGTTCTGGAAAGAAAGTGAGCGACTGAAATCTGTGAGGGATTATCGCTGTCACACTAGACTCACAATGATCTTTTAAAATCTCTTCTTTTTTTTTTAGCCATAATGCTGAATATAATAATATTTCGTACCGCGGTTAAAACTGTTTGCAGCAAAGTGGATCACTGTCCCCAATATTGAAGTCTTTTGTTGTCTTGTAGTGAAAAAAATCAGTGAGAAATTATCGCTGTTACACCCTGACTCACAGTAACGATGCAACAGCCTTTATACCCGTAACACTATATATTCTTCATAACACCGTAATGCTGAATATAATTCGTAACGGGATATAACTTTTCCCAGCAAGTTGTGGAAAAATACCTGGTAAACGCGCCCGGGGGAGACAAAGAAAAACACTCATAGACCAACTGAAGGGCTTCACCAACCTAACAATCCAAGAGCTGTTTGAAAAAGCAAGAGACAGGGAGGAATGGAGAGAGATAATTCATGCAGTATCCGAAGCCTGGACCAGGCATGGAACCTAGAAGAAGAAGTGAACAAAATCAGTGAGAGGTTATCGCTGTTACACCCTGACTCACAGTAACGATGTAAAAGCCTTTATACCCGTAACACTATATATTTTCTTCATAACGCTTATGTCAATTCGTACCAAAGGGCGAATTTCCCAATATTGGAGTATTTTGTTGTTTTATAGAGATAACGTGAGCCATTATGAAATCTCTGAGGGATTATCGCTGTCACACTCCAATCACGGAAACGATGTTTAACCTTAAAGCTGTGTTTTTACTTCATAATGTCTATTTTCACCCAAAGATCACTGTCCCAATATTGATGTATTTTATTGTCTTAAAAAAAAAAAAAACATGAGCATTTAAATATCCGCTATTTGTGCTCAAAGCGCTTTACAAGGTTTTCCTGACCAACAGCAACACGTAACATGTAGCACGAGACATAACGCCTGTTAGGCGATATTACAATTATTTTTCCGACAGAGATAACGCTGTTAACGGCCAGGTACTCATTTTATTTTACACCTGGCATTACAGGGGCTGAGACCGGTATATATGGCCTCGAGCAATTAATCATAACACTGCCGTACTGAGGGGGGGGGGGGGGGGGGGGGGGGGGGGGGGAAAGCCATTTTAAAAAATTGGCCAGAAAACTCGTCTTTCAAATTTCGATCGATTTAAATGACCCTCATCTTGGCAAAAACAAAAAAAAAAAAAAAAAAAAAAAAAAAAGAAAAGAAAAACCCAAAAAACTCTCAATCGCAAACTTCGCAAGTCCCAGGTTTGAGAGTTTTTTTTTTTTGCCAAGATGAGGGTCATTTAAATCGATCGATATTTGAAGAACGAGTTTTCTGGCCAAATTTTTAAATATGGGTTTTTTTTTTCCAGAGTACGACACAACAGTACAGCTGGACAGTGGAGGCAGTGGGAGATAGAATAGACATTTCAATACAGAAGACACAGACGTCAAGGGCGTAGACACTAATTAGTATTTAATGAAACGTGATCTGTGAAATGTGTTGGCAAACATTTCATGAGGTCAATACGATTCAATAGTCTGATGTCACGCCGCCCGGCAACGGCGGCCATCTTGGTTCTAAACAAAGAAAATCATTCCTTTTTATTTTTCATGCTGGCTAGAACTTTTCATATGCCTTGTGATCAGAATGTGTAAAAGTCAAAACATGATCAAATGTATGTGTTTTTTTTTTCCTCTGGATACCCTTTATGCTCGCCGGAGAAATATTTCGTAAGGGCGTCCGCCATTGTTCCGATAGTTTAGAGCCAGTGTTACTAAGTTACTATGCGTCATTAGGAAGGAAGTGACGCTACGACTATTGAATCCTATTGTACCACGACAAAACAAAAAACAAATTAGTACTTCAATTACTCGGATACGAATTTGAGGGTATGACCGTAGCCATCGTAAAGTTATAGTCTAACACTGACCAAAAAATGACGTCAAAATGCCAGTCTTTTGCCACAAAAAAAAACAAAACAAAACAAACAAAATCTTGAGTTGTATTCAATAGTTCAACCAATGAAATAACTTGCTTCCTTGAGCTCTACTAACGACAACTCGCTAGACGCTACACAAACCTAAAAAAAAAATGACGTCAAACTGCCAGTCCTAGAGGGTTCTAGGGCAGCCATCGTTCAGTTATAGCCTGGCACTGAAACCCTGAAGGACTGGCAGTTTGACGTCATTATTTATTTTGCACCGCCTAGTGAGTTGTCGTTAGTAGAGCTCATGGAAACAAGTGGTCCCAATGGTTGAACTATTGAATACAACTCACGATTTGTTTTCTTTTGTGGCAAAAGACTGGCATTTTGACGTCATTTTTTGGTCAGTGTCAGGCCATAACTTTACGAAGGCCACGGTTCTAGTGTCAGGCTATATTATAGATAGAATGCGCTTGGCCAAGGAGTTCACAACATTGCCATCCGGAAGAATAACGGACCAACACACAAACTCTGTGTAACCATGAACTTTTATAGTCTGGTTAATCCAGTTTAGTGAGAACAACTCACAAACGCGGATGGCAAAAACAATAACAAAGGCATGAGTGACGTCATCTGCATACTATCTATATGTGGCTACGGTATGACACATATTGACGCATCGCGTTTAGAACAAAACAAAAACAAAAAACAAAAACAAAAAAAAATCATAACATCTGCCAGCCGGATGTCACGCACAAACGCACAAAAGAATATGTAACCTTAAATGTTTATATGATAACTACTCACAAAAAATGGCTGGCTGAAGAGCTGAATGGCGCCAATCCCGTTCTATCTATAGATAGATAGTTCGAAGATGACGTCACTCAGGTCTTTGTTATTGTTTTTTGCCATCCGCGTTTATGAGTAATGTTCACTGAACTGTATTAACCCGACTATAAATGTTCATACTATCTATAGATAGTATACAGATGACGTCACTCAGGCCTTTGTTATTGTTTTTGCCATCCGCGTTTGTGAGTTGTTCTCACTAAACTGTATCAACCAGACTATAAAAGTTCATGGTTACACAGAGTTTGTGTGTTGGTCCGTTATACTTCCGGATGGCAATGTTGTGAACTCCTTGGCCAAGCGCATTCTATCTATAGATAATATGCGCTTGGCTAAGAAGCTCATAACATTGCCATCCGGAAGTATAACGGACCAACACACAAAAACTGTATGTATCCATGAACGTTTATAGTCGGGTTAATGCAGTTCAGTGAGCATTACTCATAAACGCGGATGGCAAAAACAATAACAAAGACCTGAGTGACGTCATCTTCGAACTATCTATCGACAGACAACAAACTTACACAGGGAAGTTCACAAAAACTACCTTTCTACGCATGCAACACTCTTCAACAGTCGTAACGTCACTTCCTTCCTATTGACGCATGGTAACTTAGTAACACTGGCTCTAAACTATCGGAACAATGCGGAGGCCAGTATGAAATATTTCTCCGGCGAGCATAAAGGGTATCCAGTGGAAAAAAAAACAACATAAATTTGATCATGTTTTGACTTTTACACATTCTGATCACAAGGCATATGAAAAGTTCTAGCCAGCATGAAAAATAAAAAGTAATGATTTTCTTTGTTTAGAACCAAGATGGCCGCCGTTGCCGGGCGGCGTGACATCAGACTATTGAATCGTATTTCAGTAACACTCTACTATACGCATTAACCCCCCCCCCCCCCCCCCAAAAAAAAAAAAAAAAAAAGAAAAACAAAACAAAACAAAACAAAAACAACAAAAAACCCCAAAAAACTTACAAAACAAAACAAAAAACAAAAACAATTAAACTCAAAACATTTTACAGAGAGTCCCTGACCAACAGCAGCATGCAGACACATAGAACGAAACATGGCGCCTGATAGGCGATATATGATCATTTTTATTTCAGAGACAAGACGGACAGGTCCTCATTTTACACCCGAGTACCGTGAGAGAGTGCAGTTGTTTTAGTATTTCTTCGTGGCGTACTCTATCAAAAGCTTTTTTGTAGTCGACAAAACAGAGGTATAGTGGGGTCTGAACCTGTATAGCTCTTTCACTTAAAACACGGAGGAGGTATATTGCGTTCCTTGTCCCTCTGTCAGGTTGGAATCCATATTGCTCTTCTGCGATTTCGGGGTTAATCTTATTCCTTAGCCTGTTGATAATTATACGCAACAGTATTTTGTTGATGTGGCTTATTAAACTTATAG
>NC_088361.1:14499767-14502267 GCF_034508935.2 Berghia stephanieae | reverse complement strand
TCCTCTTCTTCTTCTCTCTTCCTTCCTTCTTCCTCTCCTCTTCCCTTCTCTTCTTCTTCTTCTTCTTCTTCTTCTTCTTCTTCTTCTTCTTCTCTTCTTCTTCTTCTTCTTCTTCTTCTTCTCTTCTTCTTCTTCTTCTTCTTCTTCTTCTTCTTCTTCTTCTTCTTCTTCTTCTTCTTCTTCTTCTTCTTCTTCTTCTCTTCTTCTTCTTCTTCTTCTTCTTCTTCTTCTTCTTCTTCTTCTCTTCTTCTTCCTTCTTCTTCTTCTTCTTTCTTTCTTCTTCTTCTCTTCTTCTTCTTCTTCTCTTCTTCTTCTTCTTCTTCTCTTCTTCTTCTTCTTCTTCTTCTTCTTCTTCTTCTTCTTCTCTTCTTCTTCTTCTCTTCTTCTTCTTCTTCTTCTTCTTCTTCTTCTTCTTCTTCTTCTTCTTCTTCTCTTCTTCTTCTTCTTCTTCTTCTTCTTCTTCTTCTTCTTCTTCTTCTTCTTCTTCTTCTTCTTCTTCTTCTTCTTCTTCTTCTTCTTCTTCTCTTCTTCTTTTCTTCTTCTTCTTCTTCTTCTTCTTCTTCTTCTTTTTCTTCTTCTTCTTCTTCTTCTTCTTCTTCTTCTTCTTCTTCTTCTTCTTTTCTTCTTCTTCTTCTTCTTCTTCTTCTTCTTCTTCTTCTTCTTCTTCTTCTTCTTCTTCTTCTTCTTCTTTCTTCTTCTTCTTCTTCTTCTTCTTCTCTTCCTCTTCTCTCTTCTCTTCCTCTTCCTTCTTCCTCGTCCTGTCCTCGTCTCGTCCTCGTCCTCGTCCTCGTTCTCGTCTCTCTCGTCCTCGTCCTCGTCCTCGTCCTCGTCCTCTTCCTCTTCTTCTTCTTCTTCTTCTTCTTCTTCTTCTTCTTCTTCTTCTTCTTATTATTATTATTATTATTATTATTATTATTATTATTATTATTATTCGCAGTGGCTATTTTTACAGTCCCGTAAAGATGGTTCTCGGGGCTATTTTTACAGTCCCGTAAAGATGGTTCTCGGGGCTATTTTTACAGTCCCGTAAAGATGGTTCTCGGGGCTATTTTTACAGTCCCGTAAAGACGGTTCTCATGGCTATTTTTACGGCGTTGATGCGATTCTGTTCAATTATCCGCATAGTTATAGATTATCATCTTTTTGCAGTATTCAGAAAACTTCACATATCATTTCTCCCGATATTTAGATGTACAGATCTAGAGGCGGTGAATGAAAGCAAAATAATTTCATTTAACATATTTAGATCTAAAGCTAAAACTAAAATTAACAAACAATTAATGTAAAGTCAATTCTCTTAGCGATTTTTACGGTACTGTCATTTTTATTACATATGATTTTTTTGTTTTTTTTTTTTTTGCATAAGTTATGTTTGCAGTACAGAACAGCCCGTTTTCCATCATCAGTGTGCAGGTTAGGTTGTATGTCTTGATTTTTTTTCTGTCAAACATACATAATATAGATCTATTATCAAACACTGAAAGTATATTTAGTTCCGTTTCTGCTTGAGTCGACACCCCTCAAGATATAATACTTTACAGGTTGGCTTTTGTTTACACTTTACCAGTATAACCAGTCAGGAAGGACTAACGGTTTATACAATTTTAAAAGACGTAGACGTCTAACATTCAGGGTGCAGTCTTCTCACGTGAGAGTGGGTTTGAATCCAATTTCAGAAAAGAAGCCGTTCACAAACCAATTGGACACATTTTGACCATAATTTTAGAACCACCCCCCAACCATATTGTGGACTAATGACTAACCCCCCCCCCCCCCCCCCAACAGGTTGTGTTAAAAGACGTAGGTATGTCTAAAACAATCACTACCGATAGTGAAATTAGACCCTTGCTCGAGGCTTTGCTTCACTTCAAAGCTTTTTAGCCAACCTTATTTAATTTGCCCAATATTTAAACGCAATCAGGGCGTTTAGAACCTCAAATGTGTCAGACGGATTAGCACTCAGGCCTTAATTAGATTTAGAAAAGGATCTTTCGATATTTAAGGATATTTCTCACTGTGATCCGAGACCTATTTTTTGGGGGGTGTTTATTTGCCTTCGGGAGCGATTGCGGATTGAGTTGGTCAACACTGGCGGGACGGGACCTCTGATGTGAATTAGCATACTGGCGTGAGATATTAGAATAGAGGAGATTGCCTTTGTTATTGTTGTTGTTATGGCGGTGGTAAGCACCTTGGGATAAATATAGCCCCAGAGGCTGTTTAGGTGGTTCAAATTCAAATCAGTGGGAAAGTAAAAGTTGGATGGATGGGTTTTAAAGGTGAGAGAGAGTGAGAGAAAGAGAGAGTGTGTGTGTGAGAGAGAGAGAGAGAGAGAGAGAGAGAGAGAGAGAGAGAGAGAGGGGGGATGGAAGGAAGTTGAAAATAGAAGAATGATGTGGATATAGCAGTAGTAGTAGTAGTAGTAGTAGTAGTAGTCATAGTCGTAGTAGTAGTAGTAGTAGTCGTAGTCGTAGTCGTAGTAGTAGTAGTAGTAGTAGTA
>NC_088361.1:14479767-14497267 GCF_034508935.2 Berghia stephanieae | reverse complement strand
TTCCTACTTAATTTCCATCCATGCGATAAATGAAATGTCAATGTTATTTTGAGCATCAATTGGCACAAGAATTTTCATCGTTTTGTGTAGATTTGAAGTCTAAATATGATATAATAGACCGGACAAGACATTTTAGGGGGAATAATCCTCAACATCTCAAACCGGGGAAAAAGGGAGTTGGGGAGTTTTTGGGAAATCCACTCTTCATATGATAAGGGCTGTCTGCTGGACTGTTGTCAGGGAAACCGGTCTGAGAGTATTTGTGGCTATCGTGTCATTCCAGGCCCCTCGTTACGTCTTCAAAATTGGTTTTTATCAAGTATATATGTAAGACACGCCTGTGTTGTGTACCACTAGACCATAGAGGGTATTGCGCTAGACCAATGCTATCTATACGCTAGACTCTTGGAACATGAACCAGTTACCTGACGTACTCTGAGAAAACGCTTATTTAAAAATTTGGCCAGAAAACTCGTCCTTCAAATATCGATTGATTTAAAGGACCCTCGTCTTGATAAAAACTCGCAAACTTGGCCTCGTGAGGTCTTCCTTAAAATCCAAGGTTTGAGTGGGGTTTTTTTTTTTCTTCCCAAGACGAGGGTCATTTAAAGTATTAGGTATTTGAAGGACGAGTTTTCTGGCCAAATTTCTAAATACCGGAGTTCGGCAGTTAACTGGTTAAACCTGGTGTTTACACGATATATGGATCTCGGTGTTTGGAGTTTGTTCATGTCAATAGGATTCAATAGTCTGATGTCACGCGTCCGGCAACGGCGGCCATCTTGGTTCTAAACAAAGAAAATCATTACTTTTTATTCTTCATGCTGGCTAGAACTTTTCATTCCCTTTTCATATGCCTTGTGATCAGAATGTGTAAAAGTCAAAACATGATCAAATTGATGGGGTTTTTTACCTCTGGATACGCGTTTAAGCTCGCCGGGGAAATATTTCATACGGCGTCAGCCATTGTTCCGATAGTTTAGAGCCAGTGTTACTAAGTTACCATACGTCATTAGGAAGGAAGTGACGTTACGACTGTTGAAGAGTATTGCCAACTTGAACCGCTCTGAAATCAGTGGGAGTATTACGTTTGATCGTGTCATACTCTATGGCTCGTGTTGTGTTTGCTGTAAGTGGTTGTATCTAGGGTTAGTCACGTCCATAGTAATCTAGATGGAGATGGCATTGGTCACGTCTGTTGGAACAGCTAGACATTGGGGCTTGGAATCCGCCTTTAAAGGAAAGAGTTGGTTCTCGCTGTATGTTTTGTTTGTTCCATAGAGGTCCATAACTAAATAAATTGGATCTTTGGTTGTTGTCATGGAAACGGATTTGTGTTGGTCCGTACCACAGTGTGTTTGGTATCACGTCTGGGTGTTTTATGACACTGTAAGTGGTTGGTGGGAGATAAGAGGGCAGAATGGTTGCGTGCTCATTTTTTTCTTTTTAATGTGTTGGTCAAGCGACGATGCTATGCGTGTAGGTAAAATACGCACAACATCCGCCAGCCGGGTATGACGTACTCACAACACAAAACGACGCGTGACTTTAATTGATAAGTTAGTGAACTAATCATTAACATTGCTGTCTAAAAAACGATAACAAAGAGCTGAGTGACGTCGATTTAATTCCATCTATAGATAGAACGAAGATGACGCCACTCAGGTCTTTGTTATTGTTTTTGCCATCCGCGCTTATGAGTACTCCTCACTAAACTGTATGAACCCGACTATAAATGTTCATGGTTACACACAGTTTTGTGTGTTGGTCCGTTATATTTCTGGATGGCAATGTTGTGAACTTCTTAGCCAAGCGCATACTATCTATAGCTTCGCTGGGGCTCTTGATTATTCGTCAAATTCTAGTTCCCGTATTGTATTGTACGAGGCTGTGTCCAAGGGTCATTTTTGTAACGCTTCGATAACGCATCTTAATTAGAGTTTTTACACAGTGCAATATACACTAAATGTGCTCAAAGCGCTATACAATGGGTTCCCAAGCCAACAGCAACACTTACATTGTAGGACGAGACATGACGCCAGTGAGGCAATGTTACAAGGTTGTTTTTGTTTTGTTTTTTTTTGGGTTTTTTTTTTTTTGGTTTTATTTTCGACTGACAATGCTGTTACCAACTGGTACTTGTTTTACACATGAGTACGATGAAAGAATGTGAGTAAAGAGCCTTTTCCATGGACTCAACTTTGCACCGTCCAGTACGGAACTCGAACCAGGGACTACTGGTCCAAAGGCGAATGGCATACCACTGGACCTCAAAGCCAGAAGGTTTTAAAAAAGTATGTCATCAGTTTGTTTCGGTTATATAATGATTATGAATGATGGTGATGATGATGATGATGATGGTGATGATGATGGTGATGATGATGATGATGGTGATGATGATGGTGATGATGATGATGATGATGATGGTGGTGGTGGTGGTCGTTGTGGTGGTGGTGGTGGTGGTGGTGGTGGTGGTGATGATGATGATGATGATGATGATGATGATGATGATGATGATGGTGGTCGTTGTGGTGGTGGTGGTGGTGATGATGATGATGATGATGATGATGATGATGATGGTGGTGGTGGTGGTCGTTGTGGTGTTGGTGGTGGTGGTGGTGATGATGATGATGATGATGATGATGATGATGATGATGATGATAATGATGATGGTAATGATAATGATGATGGTAATGATAATGACAATAATGATGATGAAGATGATGATGATGAAGATGATGATGATGATGATGATGATGACGATGACGATATTTCTCTGTATTCTTTGTTAATAGAAAATGGGTCAAGGAGGCACCGTCAGCAATGACTTCTTGGAGCTTTTGTTATTTGGAACTACCAGGTAAATGAATGACTGATGAAATGGACAATGAATGGTTTGATGGATGGATAAATGAATGAATGAATGCATGAATGAATGAATGAATGAATGAATGAATGAATGAATGAATGAATGAAGGAATGAATGAAGGATGGAACGAACAAATAAATGAATGACTGATGGATGAATGAATGAATGAATGAATGCACGAATAAATGCATGAATGAATGAATGAATGAATGAATGAATGAATGAATGAATGAAGGATCGAACGAACAAATAAATGAATGACTGATGGATGAATGAATGAATGAATGAAGGAATGAATGAATGAATGAATGAATGAATGAATGAATGAAGGAATGAATGAATGAAGGAATGAATGAAGGATCGAACGAACAAATAAATGAATGACTGATGGATGAATGAATGAATGCACGAATAAATGCATGAATGAATGAATGAATGAATGAATGAATGAATGAATGAATGAATGAATGAAGGATCGAACGAACAAATAAATGAATGACTCAATGTATGAAGGAATGACTTTTTATATGTATTTGCCAACAGACCTTGTCATTATCATCATGGGCAACAGCGGTTGATTGAAACCAGATAGTTTTCTTTCCTTTTCTCTTTTTTTTTCTCTTCTATTTATTTATTTTTTTATGAAATACAAAAGAAACAAAGAAACAAACAAAACAATTATTAGACACGAAAGAAACACCAATAAAAACCCCCCAAAAAAACAACAACAAAAAACAAATCAACATCTACAACAATAACAACAACAACAACAAGAACATCAACAACAACAAACAGAATATGATGCCGTTGAAAAGAGATGTCATACTGTCATGTCAGGCCCCCGTCGCGATGATAAGGGAGACAACTGTGTAATATATTACATGGTTATAAGTCATTTACAGGAGTTGTTACCCCTGATAAAAACCCTCGCCATCACAAATATTATAAAATCTCGATGGGTCTTATATGAATGAATACATCAATAAATAACCGATGATAATAAATATACTGCAATATTATAAATACTGGAATAGATAATAAATAGACACTTAAATATGCAAACATTCAAAACTTTTTATTTTTCAGCCTGGAGTTACAAGCGTTCCTTCTGGAAGAGTTGACAGACAAGGTAAATTAAATAAATGTGCAGCAGTGCTATTCTATTTTGTGATCCCCTGTAACGGGATTATTTCACAGAATAAAACAGCCATCTCGTTGTAATGTTTGGCTGCCATTGTACATCTCAGACATAAATTAAAAAAAATAAAAATTTACGGATCCCTAGCCCTGCTCCCCCCCCCCCCCTTTTTTTTTTTTTCTCTCTATCTCTCCCACCCACTTTTTTATCTACCTCTCTTAATATTTTCTCTCTCTCTCTCTCTCTCTCTCTCTCTCTCTCTCTCTCTCTCTCTTCTCCTCCTCTCCCTCCCTCCTCCTCCTTCCTCCCCCCTCTCTCTCTCTTTTATATATATCTCTCTCCCTCTCTCTCTCTCTCTCTCTCTCTCTCTCTCTCTTTCTCTCTCTCTCTCCACAAACACACACAGTTTTATCAGAATTGTTACGCCCTTTTCTAAATATAAGATGACTTATAAAATATTTCATCGATCATAGAGAGAGAGAGAGAGAGAGAGAGAGAGAGAGAGAGAGAGAGAGGGGGGGGGGAGAGAGAGAGAGAGGGGAGAGAGAGAGAGAGAGAGAGAGAGAGAGAGAGAGAGAGAGAGAGAGAGAGAGTATAAAATTGAATCACTAACTCCAAACTGTAACTATATTACATTTTCTATTCATTCACTTTGGCACAGGGTCTGAAGAAGCTGGGTTTCTCCATCGAGAACTCTTATACAAACATCCAGAGACTCGTGGTCAGACAATTGTTACGGTAAAGAACGTTTCCACATTTCATGGGTCGTAAATCAGACCAGCCTAGTTAAAAACTTTTTAAAAATTCTTAATTTTTTTTGGAGATACAAATTGTAGTGCATCACAAGGATTAAATAACATTTCCCAATCTTTACAATAATGCAGTCTGGCATAAACTTTCATTTTCAACAAGTTTTAATAAGAGATGCTCATTAAGTTCAGAAATTGGAGCTAAAACTTCGAAATTTTACTAATTTTTTTCTCTCGTAATAGTTGACAGGCAGGCCTAAAAAAGCAACGATATATTACATGAATGGTTATTACTTGAAATTAAAATACAAATCAGACATTAGGAATTCAAACTTTTGATACTCTTGGTGAAGAAAAATGTTGAACCCTAAACGTTCCACAGTTGGTATTTTGTACTTTTCCAAAGCTTTTATATTCGTTTTTATCCATCAGATTTTTTATAGTTCAAAGCTTCTTGCAGCTTAGTATCATTTTAAATTCAAACGTAACGTATTTTGTTTAAACACACACATCGATAACCTGTCTTCTTCTAAACTTGTCTTCTTTCCCAGCATTAGCCAGAACATGACCTCCCACCTGAGTGACCTCCACGGCATGTCCCAGTGGTACGACAGGTTTGGCCTGTTGGGTTTGAACCCCGACTTGGTCAATGCCGCGGTCAAGATGTCCGGCGCCTTTGCTGTCAGTGGGGTGGAGCTACAACAGTCAGTTTGGATGGTTTTACTTTCATGTTTTGTTTTTATGTCATGAAAACTCTTCTTTTGCCTTTTAAATAATGACTTTATTTGACTTTGTTGCATGACTGAAATAGTGGAGAAAGAAAGAAAGAAAGAAAGAAACGATCGAAAATGAAGCATGTTCTGGAATAATTTTCCCTTCTACAAGTAAACCAAGTAGAGGTTTGTGGTCGGTCACCAGTGTGAAATGACATCCAACAATGATGTATTTGTAAAACCTCTTCACTGCAAATTCGATGGCTGATCCTTCACGATCAATTTGTGAATATTTGCGGTCTGCTCTGCCGCATTGAGAGTATGACTGGCGTGTGCTATCCCATCCTCATCACCAGTATAGATTGTTGTAAAAACAGACGATATTATATAGTTGTATAGTGGTCATTGTATTACATGTACATAAGTTACATAAGAATAAACAAGGGTTTTCACTCTTTGAGACACGGTAACAATGCATTGGACATAACTCTGTCATTACTACATATATTATAACAATTACGCAGTTATTTCCCTTGCATTACCCCCCCCCCCCCCCCAAAAAAAAAAAATAATAATAAATAAATATGTCAAAAATAGGAAATGAAACTTTTTCACAAGTATTAAATTAATAAAGTTTTGAATTTGTGAAATATTAAAATATATATGAAGAAAAGTAACATTAAAAAATGATATGAATAGCTGTAACATGCTGATTTGGTTGAAAGCTCGCCATTATTTTCCTTAGGCTAAGTATCCACAAGTCCAAGGTAGCTGACCTAATTGGGTTTGCGTGAAATGACAACAACGACAACATTAATAATAATAATAATAATAATAATAATAATAATAATAATAATAATAATAATAATAATAATAATAATAATAATAATAATAATAATAATAATAATTATATAATAATAATAATAATTATAATAATAATATAATAATAATAATAATAATAATAAATAATAATAATAATAATAATAATAATAATAATAATAATAATAACAATAACAACAATAAAATATTAATGATAATAATAATACTGATGATGATAATAGTAATAATTATAATAATCACATTTTTTAGAGCTTTTAAGTTTAAATAGTATTTGTAACTCTATACTGACATTTATTTATATTCCAGAGTCATAGAGACAAGTCTGAAAAACTTCAAGGCATTCTTCAGATGGCTTTACATAGGTTGGTTACTGACTATTTTTTGCAGGCAGTCTCTATTATATTGGGCTGTTTTCTCTTTCTTTCTTACTCTCCCCCCCCCCTCTCTCTCTCTCTCTCTCTCTCTCTCTCTCTCTCTCTCTCTCTTTCTCTCTATCACTCTCTTTCTTTGTCTATCTTTCTCTCTCTCTCACTCTCTTTCTCTCTCTCTCTCTCTCTCTCTCTCTCCTTTCTCTCTCTCTCTCTCTCTCTCTCTCCCTCTCCCTCTCTCTCTCTCTCTCCCCCCCTGTCTCTCTTCTTCCTCTCTTCTCCCTTCCTCCCTTGTTGAGGATAGTGTTTTAGAAACATATGGTATGGATTACAAAAACATAGTTTGCTGTCATTGCGAGATGTTGAAGGGGGGTGGTGGGGGGGGGGAAGGAGGGAGGGGGGATACAACACTGTAGTTATTGTTGTTTTTCATATGATGTTTGGATTAGTTAGACGTGTCATTTGTTTTTTTGTTCTCTCTTCTCAGCCATTCTGAGACTGTCCAATCGACCACCGCCTCCTGAAATCAACAAGGTACTTGTCACTGACCACTCTCACCAAACATAACATGTGTTTTCCATTGATTTTTTTTAATGACCTCGTTTTATTTGTATTTTATGTGATCTATTGCTTCAAATATTGACATTTTATTGTAAATTATGAAATTTCAAGTTGATTTATTATTGCAATTTTTTTCTTTCTTTTAAAACAACGAAATTGTTCTAAAACAATGAAGTCAAATAATACAATGTAAATCTTCAGTTAGGCACAAATTGAAATTTTCGTATTCTTAGGAAATTTTCTAAGTATGCGAGAAATGATAATCACGAGGTTGTCTTTGTTTTGACTTTTAAAAAAGACAAAATATTTTCATTGTTTCTTCCTCAGATGAGTCAACATGACATCAAGTTTGTGGGAGATTTTCTCAGGGACAACTTTATTGACTTATGGGAGGTGAGAATAAACTTCTTTAATCGAATCGGAGAATGATGCTTTATATTCATTCATTCATTCATCCCATGATCTGATGATCGTCGCGGGGATACACGGAATTGTCAGCATTCTTTACGACTTTCCACCATTCTTCTCCATTGTTGGCCTTCTCCAAGAGTTCTTCCATCTTCATTCCTGTCCATTCCTTCATATTGTCCATCCAAACTTTCCTTTTGTCTTTGTGTTTTATATACGCGTGGTATATGTTCTAAGGGAAACAACTGGGTAATTTGTTTTGTTGACTAAATTAATTTGAGTTAACTCCCTTGTATTATGAACAATGGATTTATGTCAGTGGTTCTCAAACTCTTCGGAAAATTTCAGTCAGCGGTCCCATTTGAAATTTTGGATCGTCTTTGTGACTGCAAATGGCAAAATAATGATATTTTCTTTTGTTACCTCATCCCTGCTTATCAATTTATCGTTTCAGATCCAGGAAGAAGAAAGAATCAGAGCTGAAGAAGCGTACGACCCAGAAGACGACACGGACACCAGCATGAAGATGGACACGTCGTCCTCGTCCCTGTCCCCGTCCAGCACGCTGGCAGCCCAGCTCAAAGCCCAGACCTGCACGCCCAAGATGCAGCCGGAAGGATTCAGGCTGGAGAAAGTCGGCCAATACCTCAAGAACGAGGATTTGATTCAGCCACCGCCCTATCACGAAAACCCCTGGGCACAGTTTCTGCTGTCTTCCAATTTCCAGTCCAGTGAGTTCTTGTTGGAATTAAACAAGTTTAAGCTTCAAGTGTTTGTAAATTTTGGCCTTTTCTAGACAGTGTCCATAATATTTCTCTGAACAAATTGTTTCAACAACAACAACAACAACAACAATAATGATAATCATGAAAATGGTAATAATAATAAGAATGTCTTGAACCACTTTGTATATCCTGTCCATTTTCACTGAAATTTAGATTCTAAAGATATTTTTTTGTTTTTCTCAATGCCCTTTATTTTGTGCAGTCCAAAATGATAAATACAACAGGACCCGTAATTCAAACAGAGACAGTAATTCAAATACTGTAGGAAAGAGGTGTCCGTAAATAAAGATGAAATATTTGAAAAGGAACAATAGAATAAATGAGAAAATAGAGAGAATTATCTGTTAATCTGTTTTGTCAGCTGTGACATTGTTATCAAGAAAGGGAAATGGATAGAGAAAGTAGTCCTTCAGAGCCATTGGGCTTATGGAGCCAGGGTTTATCCCAGTTTCTATAGCGTGAAATGGACAATAGCAATTGATTGCTACCGTTTGGATAGGACACTAGGCTATCTCAAAGTACTTTCTGCCAGATATAACCGACCCAGCTATCCAATCACTGCATGGTGGAAGGTAAGAAAATATCTCGACTGTACCCGGGATAGATCTCGGTCCCTTTGATCGTGAAGCGAATGCTCTACCAACTGAAGTATTGAGACCCCCTGCTAGATAGATGGAGAGCCACGATGTTTTGTTATTCTCTGTTTTTCGTTACCGTGTGTATGTTATTGATTGGGCGGTGATTAGTGTTGTTATGTAGTGTGTTCTCATTGTGTGTGTGTGTGTGTGTGTGTGTTGTATTCATGTGTATATGATATCATACTTTCCCAACAGTGAATATCGGTATAGCATTTGAAAGATCTCAAAATATCAAATTAAGAAATTAAGGAGCAGACACCGGTGTAAGATAAAGCAATAAAAATCTGTACAAGCTAGAAAGAAAAATACAAGACAAAAAAAAAAAAAACCATCCCAGAAAATCAGTTACCTTGACTGGGGTGTAGTTTTTTCTTGTCTTTTTCTCTCTTGATTTGTCTGGCACCTTTCATACACACTTGTTCAGATCTTTATCTTAATGATCTCAAAAAGATGTTTGACAGGGGCACATTTTGTCTTGAAGGGGAATGGAAATTTAAGTGTTTCGACTCAGTTAAAATTCTTCTCTCCTTTTTAACACCGACTCCAGGCAGCAAGATCCTGTATCCCAGCATGCAAGGCAAGTCAATGTTACAGAGGAAGGAGATGTTGGATCAAGCCATCTTTAACGCAGTGCTCAAACCTGCTGTAAGTGATGGACTTAGAATTGTTGAATCAATAATTGAGTATTTATATAGATAGTATGCAGATGACGTCACTCAGGCCTTTGTTATTGTTTTTGCCATCCGCGTTTGTGAGTTGTTCTCACTGAACTGTATTAACCAGACTATAAAAGTTCATGGTTACACAGAGTTTGTGTGTTGGTCCGTTATACTTCCGGATGGCAATGTTGTGAACTCCTTGGCCAAGCGCATTCTATCTGTAGCGCAATATCCACTAAACGTGCTAAAAGCGTTTTACCAAGGGTTCCTAAACATCAGAAACACTTATAGGTGATGGATTTATTCCTTCTTAACTCGTCCTTACCAGAATTTTCTGAATTTTTCCCAAAACTTCACACTCATCCAACATAAAAAAAAGCGTTTTTTTTTTAACTATAACAGGAAAGCAACAAGTACATTCTATACATAATAATGTTCAGCAAAATGAGCTCTACAACACACTGTCATGTTTTTATGGTTATTATAACAAACATTCTATTCTTTAAATTTTGTGATGTACTAAAGAAATCAGAATGAAAAAATAGTTGGTTGCATCATACTGAATATGACGATTTTCTTATTGTTGGTAAGGAGAGGGATGACACGGCATGCACCAAAATAAGACGGCCTAGTCTTAATCTTAGTAAATGTTCATTCTTCAATTTTCATCCCTCTCCCCGCCTCCTTTACTTTTAAGTAAACAAGGGAAGCAATCATGATGATTGCTTTTATAGATGTAATATATGGAGTTATGTCCCCTAGCACCATGCCGCAATTGTTGGCATTATTTCTTGTGAACTCTCCACTCCTCCCCCCCCCCTCTCTCTCTCTCTCTCTCTCTCTCTCTCTCTCTCTCTCTCTCTCTCTCTCAGTCTCTCTCTCTCTCTCTGTGTCTCTCTCTCTCAGTCTCTCTCCCTGTCTCTCTCTCTCAGTCTCTCTCTCTCTCTGTCTCTCTCTCTCTCAGTCTCTCTCTCTCTCTCTCTTTCTCTCTATCTCTCTCTCTCTCTCTCTCTCTCTCTCACCTCTCCCTCCCCTTCCTCTCACACCTCTTTCTCTTTAACATACATACAGATAGAAACTGCTTCATTTATTTCCCCCCCTCATCAATCTAATTCTCAGACTGTCATCGGTGCGTCTATGAACTGCAGGAACAGCTTCAAGTTATTTACAGCTAAAGAGTGAGTCAGACTTGGGGGAAAGTTATAATCCTTTAGCATTTGTCTGTGGATGAAACATTTTTTGTGTGGTGTCAACTCTCATACAATTCAGTTTCACCTCCGTGCTTTGAAAAATCTTTTTTAAAATGTAATTAATAAATTATTTTTTATATGCACCTGATTTTATGCATATTTTAATGTTCCGCTCTGCTCTATTTCACACCTTTAGTAACCAAGCGAATACTTCTTTTTTGTTTACATATCAAGATCTTATTCTGGGTGGGGATCCTGACCTCCCATAGCGGGCAGGGAGGTACATGCTGTGTCTTCTATCACCCTGTATCTGTGTTCCAATTGCTTTCTGTCTTTGTTTTGGAATGAGATTACTTGGTTTTGTCCTGACCCTGGCCGGAGTCCTTGACTGAAGGGAAACAGTCGAATGTATCGTTATTGTTTTGGGAGATGATATTTTTTTCCTTGTAAATCATCTCTCTGTTATGCACTGTATTATGTTTAGTTTACATATTATATTATATGATTGGTAAACATTTGAGTGTATTCCTCTTAGTTGGATCTTGTGCTTGTGTCTGGATGAGACTTTTAGGTGATCTCAAACTAAGTACTTTGACAGTGTGCTCTTGGAATCTACATCTGTTTCCTATTTGAACCAATTCCCCTTTGTCTCTCCTTTTCTTTTGTGCTTTAATTGTAATTCTAGAACTTTTTACTATCCCATTTTCTTCCTTTTTACTGGCGCTGATATGACCTTAATGTGTTGCAAGCGCCGTAAAACCCTTAAAAACAAAAACAAATGACGTGTCAAATTTTTCTTTGTCGTCTATCTGTTTTTAAAAAAAGTAATGTATTTATATTTTTATCGTTTTTGTTATTGGCTGAAGAAGGGTTTTGAGCCCGAAACATTTTGTGTTTGTTGATTCCATTACAACAATACTTACAATATTATAATTTTGGGTTATCAGATCTTCAAATAGGTGCATGTCGCTCTATTACACTTTTATATAACATTGTTGCTGATACTCACTTTAAATTGTCACTGTGTTACTGTCTAGAGCAGGTTGAGGATGTGATAAGGCAGAATAAGGTCAAAGATGCAGCTGGACTTTTTAATAAGTTGATTGACTTTGATTTAAAGAATTTTGAATAGTCAAAGGGAATAATTACTCTAATTTTTATGTCTAATTCTTCCATAGCTTCACTGAGCAGATCTGAAAAAGTGTGTACGATACAGTGTCAGACAAAGCAAGAAAGAAAAAACACGATCAGGCTTTCTCAACTGGGGATCGAACCTCAGACTTCTTGGCCTGGAGGTCTGCGGTTCAATCCCCAGTCAATACAGGCTGATTTTTTTAGGATGGTTTATTTCTTGTGTATTTTTCTTTCTAACTTTTCCTGGCACTGTTTCATACACACTTTTTCAGATCTTTATATCATACACCAGTGCCTGCTCCTTAATTTGTCACTTTGCTGAACGATAATTGGATTCAGTAGTCTGATGTCATGCTGCCTGGCAACGGCGGCCATCTTGGTTCTAAACAAAGAAAATCATTACTTTTTATTCTTCATGCTGGCTAGAACTTTTCATATGTCTTGTGATCAGAATGTGTAAAGGTCAAAGAATGATCAAATTTATGGGGTTTTTTCCCTCTGGATACGCTTTTATGCTCGCCGGGGAAATATTTCATACGGGCGTCCGCCATTGTTCCGATAGTTTAGAGCCAGTGTTACCAAGTTACCATACGTCATTAGGAAGGAAGTGACGTTACGACTGTTGAATCCTATTGACATTCGAATAAAATCGGATGAAATGAAAATACAATTCCTGTTCATCTACCAAACACTAGTATTTATATGTGTTTCTTCCTAACTACATAGTCATTGGTAATTGAATAAAATAACGTTCACAAAAATTTTGTAGAGAATAAGTTGTTGATATTAAGTAAATGATTATAAGATTATAAGTAATCAAACAAACAAATATCAACAAGAAATACCTTTCTTGACCTAAGCAAGCAAATTAGGGTTAACTCACTCAATCCTAGAGATTTTTGTTACTTTTTTCAAAATTGGAAAAAATGTATTAAAAATGAGCATAGTTTTATTCAACTACCATTAACATTCAAAAACTCTAAAACATTAGCTTTGATACCACGCCCTATAATTTGTCTCTTAAAAATGTAATAAATGGGCATGGGGTAAAAGTAACCCAAATAAACTACGGATATAGTCGGTGTTAGGATTGAGTGAGTTAATAATCTTGCCCTAGGAGAACAAAAATTGAAATTGCCTGAAGGAGGGCTCGAACTCATGACTTTCCAGGTCACAGTGCAATAATGTAACCATACAGCCTCGCCAAAATTGGATTTATTTTGAATGGAATTTTCTTATAAATCAACTTGCCTTTAGACAGTAGCACAGTGACACATTGTGTTTGTATAGAATGATAAGCACGTTACTGGTTTGTTGTTGAATCAGGCCTTGGTCTTATTTTCCCAGGACAAAGAAAGAGGAAGACAGACCACCAAAAGTTTGCCAGTGAGTACAGATTGGAAGATGTTTGGTCTTGATTGAGTTTGATATTAATAATAATAATTATTATATGGTTTTTTTATGGCGCCTTACCCAGTATATCAACAATCTCAAAGCGCTTAACAGTAACGTGGCTACTTTCACTCAAACATACAACCACTCAAACATGTAATATGAAACAAAGCAGTATTATTCTACAATGTTAAATATTAAAAGGAAAATTTTCAGAAGTTTTAAAAATAAATCTGCATCATTACTGTCTCTGATATATCTTGGAAGGGAGTTCCAGATAAGGGGTGCCGAACATTCAAACACATGCTTGCCAATTTTGCGATTCATTTTTGGCTTTTTGTCCCCTTTTTCCACCCAAATCCACAGATGAGCATCTTCCAACTAGGATAATGCACATACACACACCCCGTTTATCAAATTCCCAAAATATTTTTCTTTTCTTTAACCTCAGGCATGGGAGACACCCTATGTTTGTCATTGCTTTGCCAATTTAGATTTATCTCCGTCTTTTAAATACGACAATAAACAGGTATAGGTATATTGACCTTAAAATATATTTAAAAAAAAAAAAAGAAAAAAAAAAAAAAAACCCAAAAAAACATAAATTAAAAAGTCAAAAAAAAAAAAAAAAAAAAAAATTATATAAATAAATCAGTAAATAAATAGATAAATAAACATATGTTTTAAAGTGAAACAAATTCCTAAAATATTTGTTTTTAGTGTAATGCATGAAGTACAATGGCCCGTTTCGTGTGTAATGCATAAAGTACAATGGCCCGTTTCGTGTGTAATGCATAAAGTACAATGGCCCGTTTCGTGTGTAATGCATAAAGTACAATGGCCCGTTTCGTGGATATCATTGTGCCATTACCATTTTTATTCGTATCATTAACTCTCATTCATATATCTTCCATCAAGATCGTTTTGATGACTCTGGATTTTTATAAAAAGTTATAGCCTATATTATTATTTATTTATTAATTTATTTTGTTTTGCAATCTTTTCAATTTTCAATTTATAGTGACAGTTTTAACTATTTTACAGTGTTGATATTATTCATATTATAAAGCGCAGCTCTGGTTATAGAGGTGCTCCTTTTTTTAAATATATACATCCTATTTCCATTGTATTTTTATCTTATTGTGTAAATTATAACACGTCTGTACAAAAAAATTCCTTTTTGGGATGCAATAAAGTATTATTATTATTATTATTATTATTATTATTATTATTATTATTATTATTATTATTATTATTATTATTATTATTATTATTATTATTATTATTATTATTATTATTTATCTACTGTGTGTTATAATATTCGCAACGCAAAAAGTTGATTTGATTGCAAATGTTCTTAGTCAAGGATAATAATAATTTTAAAAATACACGTTGAATTGTAAAGGGAAGCAACTGTGTGAGTAATAAAAGCAAAACATTATTTTGTTGTTATCTCCCTTAGTTGGCTATAAGTTTGTCGTTTTTTATATTGAAATGAATCATAATCAACGGCGTGCTGTACTATAAGACGTCGATGATGATGACAGTCAAATGAACTGGCAGATGTGTTAAAAATGTGTCAATTTCTTCCATTGTGTAGATTTACCGATGACACGAATCAGCTGTGGATAGCGTTTGTCACGGACCCCTTGCCCTGTACATGCCTTAGTATTATGAAGTGTCCTGTGTCCAATACCAGGTATGGTGGATATGGTGATGATGTTGTTGTTGATGATGGTGATGTGATTGATGATGATGATGATGATGATGATGATGATAATTTTGATGATCATGATGATG
The DNA here is from genome assembly GCF_034508935.2 of Berghia stephanieae. Classification (NCBI taxonomy): domain Eukaryota; kingdom Metazoa; phylum Mollusca; class Gastropoda; order Nudibranchia; family Aeolidiidae; genus Berghia; species Berghia stephanieae. Next base: position 14,482,023 of record NC_088361.1, on the reverse strand, counting down.
ATGATGATGATGATGTTGATGATGTGAGTGATGATGATGATAATTTTGATTTTGATGATGGTGATGATGATGATGATCATGAGTGTTGATGATGATGATAATAATGATGATATGAGTTGATAATGATGATGATGATGATATTGGTTTGCTTTGTGCTAGAACTCAATTCCAGGGCTGAAGTTCACAGTTGGTCAATCTGTCAATCACAGTGCATGCTTAGTACATACGGTCCTAACTAAGCATTGACCACTCTTAAAATGAAAAGAATAAAAATTTAGAAATAAATATATACATAAATAAAAGAAATAAAGAAAGAAAGAAAGGAAAGAAGGTCAGTAGTATGTTTTTAAATAGGTCTTTAGGTAGCTAGCTAGGTAGGTCATCGGCCAGTCGGTGGGTAGGTAGGACCCTTTTATTCGCATTCAGGGAATTATTTTTTTTCTGTAAGATGTGAAAACGTGGAACGCATCACAGGCATGTATAAGGAAGGTACAGATTTTCGTAAACAAGTGCATGCGTAAGCTACTCAGAATAAAATGGAGGATAGAATAAAAAATGAAGAAGTATGGAAAAGAACACAGCAAAGACCAGTGGGAGAGGAAATAGGAAGAAGAAGACGATGGAGGTGGATTGGACACACGCTTAGAAAGAATGACTACACTGTAACAAAGAAAGTATTGGACTGGAACCCTCAGGGCAGAAGATCAAGGGGAAGGCCACGAGGAACATGGAGAAGAATTAAAGAAGCTGATATACAGAGAAGTGGTAAGATCTGGAATGAGATAAAAACGTTAGCTCAGGATAGAGAAGGATGGAAACTGTTTGTCTGTGACCTATACCCTGACCCAGGGTGAAAAAGGCAATGATGATGATGATGATGATGGAAACTGTTTGTCTGTGGCCTATACCCTGACCCAGGGTGAAAAAGGCAATGATGATGATGATGATGGAAACTGTTTGTCTGTGGCCTATACCCTGACCCAGGGTGAAAAAGGCAATGATGACGATGATGATGATGATGATGATGATGGAAACTGTTTGTCTGTAGCCTGTACCCTGACCCAGGGTGAAAAAGGCAATGATGATGATGATGATGATGATGATGGAAACTGTTTGTCTGTGGCCTGTACCCTGACCCAGGGTGAAAAAGGCAGTGATGATGATGATAATGATGATGGAAACTGTTTGTCTGTGGCCTGTACCCTGACCCAGGGTGAAAAAGGCAGTGATGATGATGATAATGATGATGGAAACTGTTTGTCTGTGGCCTGTACCCTGACCCAGGGTGAAAAAGGCAATGATGATGATGATGATGATGATGGAAACTGTTTGTCTGTGGCCTGTACCCTGACCCAGGGTGAAAAAGGCAATGATGATGAGTCTCTAAGATAGATGGACCAAGATTGGCCAGGCATCAGCCGTCTTGCAGCATGAAATAGTGAGCAATAGGGGCTAAAGTTCTTACTCTAGGGGGAAAAAATGAGATACCGAAAATGGGGCTCAAATCTCTAGTTTTAAATGCATTCATTGCCTTATCCATTTGACCATCTACTTTGTATTAGACTAATAATATCCTATCCAAAGGGTAGCCAGTAATTGCTATTGTCCATTTAACACTATAGAAATAAGTATATATTCAGCCCAATCGGCCTTGTGCTCTTAAGGCTTCTACTATACAAATGCTATTTATTATTAATTTTTACAACCAAATTAATCGAATGGATTTAAAAAAAATAATAATAATTAATAATAAGAATTGAGCTTTATATAGCGCAATATCCACTAAATGTGCTCAAAGCGCTTTACAAGGGGTCCCTGGTCAACAGCAACATTTAACATGTAGGACGGGACATGACGCCTGTTTGGCGATATTACAATTTTTTCGGACAAAGACAACGCTGTTAACGACCAGGTACTCATTTTACACCTGAGTACGGTGAGAGAATGTGAGTAAAGAGCCTTTTCCAAAGACTCAACTATGCGCCGAGCGCGAGGCTTGAACCCAGGACCTTCCGATCCGAAAGCGCGTGTCATACCACTAGACCACATAGCCGCATTTTTTTTTTGTTTCCAACCATTGATCTGTGTTGACACTCGTACAAGGTTGAAGGCTTTCGGTGATTTGTAATCACAAAAAATATTTTTACAACACTGGCGGGAAATCTTTTTCTTAAATTAACCCCTATTTTTCACAAATTCTTACAATTCATGATTTTGAATAAACCACCAAGTCTTACATTCAAGGTGTTGATTTTT
>NC_088361.1:14454767-14474767 GCF_034508935.2 Berghia stephanieae | reverse complement strand
ATCTTGACAAAAACTCTCAAACTTTGGACTTTGTTAAAGACTGCAAAGTCCCAGGTTTGAGAGTTCTTTTCCAAGATGAGAGTCATTTAAACCGATTTAAACCAGTTTTCTGGCCAAATTTTTAAATTTCAGGGGTTTTTTTTTCAATACACACAGCAGTTAACTGGTTAATGTTCATCTACTGTACCTACTCATAGCCCGGGGAACAAGAGCCCTCATAACGACATTATTCAAATTTTAAAACATATTTATTGCTTTATTACAACAAACCAGTCATATCTTTATAACCATGAACACATGACAACAGCGTGTTATCTTATCGCTCGCTTTATGCTAATTATTATCCAGATATCACAACACACATGACGGGACACACTCGACACACTCATGGCCTGGTGTGTGTGTGTGTGTATGTGTGATATATTGTGTGTTTAGTGAAAAAAAACACACACACACACACTCACATACACACATACACACACACACACACACACACACACACACACCCAATTATCGTTCATTTCACATGTTTGACAGATAAAAGATAACACAGAGAGTGGCAATGGGCAATGGAAATATAAGTAGATATTATGGGAAGTGGGGGGTGGGGGGGGGGGGGGGGTCTTGGATGTGGAAGACTGTTGTTTACTTCATCGTCATGCCACTAACTTGATTGATTTTATAGTTTGCCATCTCCCTCACCCCCCCCCCCCCCCCCCAACCCCGCCTCTAATCATTCAAATGTATGGCTAAAAAAAATAATTCAAAAACAAAGAGCTGAGTGACGTCACATTCGTCGTTCCTTCTATAGCATTCACTAGACGAGATCGCTGGCAATAAGAGGACGCAGCAATGGTTGGTTGGTTGGAAGGAAAAGAAAGACAAGAAGAGAATGTTTTGTTTTTAAAAAACCCCCAAAATGATTATTGCAACAATCTGGTATAGGGAATGAGATTAGCGGAAGAGTAGCGTCCCTTGATTGGACGCCACCGGCGGAAAAGTTATTAGAGAGAGAACGTCATGTTGGTTGTGCGGCATGAGAATGAGACACTTCACCGAAAGCGAGGACGAGAGAGACGCATGCGCAAAACCAAATTGACGTTCTCTCTGTAAGGTGACGTCCAATCAAGGGACGCTACTCTTCCGCTAATCTCATTCCCTATTGTGCGTGATCTTTGTAACAACAATTTATTTACATAATATAACAACAAAATCAAATGACATTGAACATGAATTTGGGGTGAAAACAGTGGTTTTACATGAATCTGCTTCTTCGATGTAAGTAGGTCTGTCTGGTTTCTGGTGTGTGTGTGTGTGTGTGTGCGTGTGTGTGTGTATGCTTGTGTGTGTGAATGAGTATGTTTCAGCCAAAGTAATTTGTGATTTTAGCGCTTAGAGTCTTGGTGTCTCAGAGTTATACCGCTATATAAGTTTTCAGCATTATTATTATTATTATTTTTATTATTATTATTATTATTATTATTATTATTATTATTATTATTATTATTATTATTATTATTATTATTATTATTATTATTATTATTAAGTATCTTCTTATTTGAAAATGTCAAAGTGACACATTAAGGAGCAGACACTGGTGTAAGACAAAGATCTGAAAAAGTGTGTATGTTACAAAGCAAGAGAGAAAAAGATAAGAAAGAAAAAGAAACTTAAAAAAAAAAAAATCAGCCAGCCTCGATTGGTGATCAAACCTGGGACTGTTTCTTACACACTTTTTCAGATCTTTGTCATCCTCTGTAATCCTCATTTCTGGAGACTTAGCTTGAAAGGAAAACCCACCTGCTAATTTGATATTTAATATTGAATTCAAGCCCATGGATCTGTTCTTCAATAATTACAAGGTGAATGGGTCTCTATCAATTCTGGCAAAAAAAAAACAAAAACATTTAAAGTCCCGTGGAAAGTAATTTTTGTCATCTTTACTATGATAGCCCTTGATTACGGACAATGGCCCTACCATAATTAAATATGGCAATTCCCAAAGTGTATCTGCTTCAGGACATTTGCCAAGCAAAGGTGGCAATTCCCATCGTCTGTCTCAGGACATTTGCTCCGACAATGTGGCAATTCCCAAAATCTTTCTTGCCCTTGTCTCAGGACATTTGCCCAGCCAATATGGCAGTTCCCAACTCTATGTCTCGGGACATTTTCCCCACCAAATATTCAATATGGCAATTCCTAAAGTCTATCCGTAGCCTTCGTTAACTTATAGTTACCGCACACTAGGACTTGTATTTTGAATTTTGACGTATTTTGAATCTTGACGTCATTTACTGATTAGTGCAGCACCTAGTGATTTGTCCTTAGTAGTGCTCCATGAAACAAATGATTCGATTGGATTGGTTGAATACAAACTCTTTTAGCGGTCTGGCCTTGTCTATTGGCGTATTTTTGTTGTTGAGGGTCCAGTGTCAGGCTATGAGTTCACGAAGGCTACGGCCTGACAGACCCTATAACCTAGTGTATTTAAGTAGCTTTGTATCATGTATAAAGGAAGTAAGGAAGGAAGCGAGACTGCATACATCATGTACAGTTTCAAACCACAACAATGATATATTCTTGGCACACGATAATTATAATAATTACTTAATGAGCATAATGATAGGATGGTAGTGGTAATGAATGACGGGGTAAAATGCCCTAATTACACATAATGAATGATGATGATTATAGTATAGGTAGTATAGGCATAGGGTATAATGGTTTGGCACGGGTTGAAGTCTCAACATTGTATGGAAGTACGCTCTCTCTCTCTCTCTCTCTCTCTCTCTCTCCCTCTCTCTCTCACACACACACACACACACACAAACTCTCTCTCTCTCTCTCTCTCTCACACAAACTCTCTCTCACACACACACACGCACGACACTCTCTCTCCCTCTCTCTCTCTCCCCTTTCTCTCCCCTGTCTCTCCCTCTCTGTCTCTATAAGCGTCGCTCTTTCTCCCTCTCTATTTCTCTTCATATCTCTCACACATAAACACTCACACCATCACTCACACAAGCACACACACACACACTCATTCACGCTCACACAAACAGACACATGCACACACAGTTACATATTCAAAAGCTGTTATCAATCATTGGTGAATAAATGAATGAATGAGATATTGACTATCACTATCACCACGTCATCAATTGATTGGCAATTCTTCACAGCATCACAACTTCTCTATTTACTTTTTGAAACGAGCTGTATGTATTAATAAACACAGATTATCACCATATACCATCGTGATATTGGTTTTGGAATACCAATCAATAAGGAGGATACCTTTGATGTTATTGATTTAAAAGACCAAGAAACAACCTGTGTCCAATACGGCATCATAGGTGACTCATACTTTTTTCGGTGGGTTGCTGTAACGCAAGGTTTTCTCCTAACCCCCTTGCTATTTCAACAGCAGATGAAATATCATTAAAGCTCATTATAATTAGCATTACTTATTACAAAACACTCAGTAAGCACTAAAGGTTTTCAATGAAAGAGTAGCACTGGCATCACCACTACCGTTCTCACTCTCATCACAACGTTTGTATTTCTGGCACGTTCGAATTTTACATGTGATTTCAAAAAAGCATCCAAATTAAATTGTACCGTTCCAATGCCCTTGGTTAAAACACAAAATGGATCATTCTTAATTTTTATTTTGAAACGTTTTAAGTCAGTCGACGAAAGGACTTTAAAAAATAAGATGTCCATTAAAACATGGAAGAAAAGAATCCAAGTGCGTCCATTGGGGTTTTGAACACACCGCCTTTCGTTCATAAGGCAATACGGCTTTCCACTACACACTCGGCTCACCCACATGACTATATATCACAACAAGAATTATGCCTGGATATAAGTGTGACTTGACAGTAACACGTTGGACTCAGACAAAGGACTGAAATAATCTGAGTGAACGCCAGAATACACGAATATCTGGGTTATTCTGATCAAACGTATGTTTTATCCTGTACAGTCCAATTCATCAACTTGTGAATTCTTCTCACCTATCTCTATGTCGTGTACCGTAATTAACTTTCTTGGACACTCTTTGACTAAGACAAGAATTTTGTGTTCTCTCCAAATGTGTCCGAATTTTGAAGAATTCGCCAGGAAGTATTTATTTTAGCTTTCCCAAAATTGATTTTCACTGAAGATGCCAAAGTGAAGACTCCTCACTCGAGGGATTCTCCTCAGAACATAACATTAGAATTATTATTATTTAATCCACAAAATACTTTGGCACACTCGTGACTATTGCTTAGACAATGTTAAGCCATTTGCAAATGTTTTTGTTTTTCGTGAATAAAAGTTATGCATCTCAATGCCGGGGGTTAGAATTAGTATTGTCCTTTGTCGCTAGAATGTTCTTGTAATGTGCATTGTCGTAGGTGCCTTTGGTCTTGTGCGTTTGGAAGTATTTGCTGAAGAACCGTTTCTCCCAGTGGTGGTGTCGTAGTTTGGCCGGGTAGGCGTCGGGCCGGATCTTGTGGAGGAGCTCCAGGACGTCTGGTGACCCTGGGGTGGGGACGGGGGGCATGGTGGAACAGTCGGAATCTGGAGACACAGGGAAGAAGTAGGACAAAGATAAGGGATTGGAAAATATCAATTTGAGAAATTAGGAAATCAAGCACCGGTGTAAGACAAGTCTGGGGACACAGAGAAGAAGTACACAAAGATAAGGGATTGGAAAGAATAGCAAATTGAGACATTAGGAAATCAAGCACCGGTGTAAGTCAAGATAAAGAAAAATATGAAAAATAAAGGGAATTTTATGTTATTTATTTTATTTTATAAGTGATTTTCATATCAAAGAATTTATATGAAGTCGTTACTGTAATCTGTTGTCAAAAATAAATTTCGTAAATTCACCACAGGGAATTAGTTCATTTCTGCCCACATTGGAATTATGAATCAAGTGTATTTCAGGGGGGCAGATCCGTTTAATAAAACATCATACATCTTTGATTTCTGAGGACAGTAGGGTTCAAGAGTCGTGACATCACTTCCCTCCTTATGATGCATACATAGTAACTGGTTCTAAACTATCGGAATCACCGCCCTTATGAAATACTTCTCCGACGAGCATAAAAAGCGTATCCAGAGGAGAAAAACATTATAAATCTGATCAAGTTTTGACTTTTATACATTCTGATCACATGACATTTGAAAAAGTTCTCGTCAGCCTGAAGAATAGCGAGTACCGATTTTCTTTGTTTAGAACCAAGTTGCTGGTTGCTGGGCGGACGTAACATCCGACTATTGAATCCTATTTCTGACGAAAATAAAGAGAACACCTTGCTCACTTACCAGGCGACTCCCAGAATTCCACAGTGATGAGAGACCGGCCAGCTATCCAATCCCTGGCCTGGTGGAAATGGTTACAGTCCCATAATGCAACGTGACCTTTTGGCATATGACCTGTCTTGGTGTAGGTGATGACTCGGAGAACTCCTTGCTTACCCCAGAAATTCTGAAGGAAAAAGAAAGCAATTAGAAAATGGTTTCACTGATGGACTTTTGGTATTTTTCCCGCGCAAGAATTTTGACCAGTTAACTGCCATGCCTGAAAGACATGTATTTAAAAATTTTAGAAGAAAACTCGTCCTTCAAATATCGATCGATTCAAATGACCCTCATCTTGGCAAACATTCTTAAACCCGGGACCTCGCGAGGACAACCAAGAGCACCGTGAACGCCCTGAAACTCAGGTCTCATCGAATATTCACAGCCTCCCTCTCCTCACCCCCCCCCCCCCTTTCCCCTTGCCCCTAATCTAACCAAAATAAATAAATAAATAAATAAAGCAAACACACAAACAAGACTAACGCATGCTTTACCTTTTTCGTCTCAATGGGGTCATTCTGGTGTAGTTTGGAGACCGTGGGGTAGCCGTACTTGTCTGCTAAGTAAGGGCCATACGCAATGGGGTGGTACATGTACTGGAGTCCATCGCTGCCCGGGACACTGTCACGGCCGAACTTGGAGAGGCGGATCAACTTCTGGCCGAGGGAATGGACGCCTCCTATGGCGTTGAGAGCCGCGGAGAGTCTCAGGGCACTGGTGTCGTGTAAGAGAAGCTTGGTGTCGCATCCTATGGCTTCAATCAGCTGATGGTTGTGGTAGTTGCCGCCCCAGCGAGCGTACCCCGGATAGTGGAACTTGAGGTCAGAGAAGTTTGGGATCTGGGAAAGTAGAAATGAAAGGATATTGAGTTTATTTTAAAATGAATAAAGATTGAGTTGGATTTCTTTCTCTAATTAACTTGGAGGTGTGGGTGCAGGAGAAGGAAGAACCTTGTCTGGACGCCGGTTTGGAGGTAGGAAACAATTATCTCAGAGCGGAGAAAGACTTCCTCCTCCACCTCCTCCTCCTCCTCCTCTACCACCACCACCACCGCCTCCTTGTCCTCCTTGTCCTCCTCCTCTTCCTCTACCACCACCACCACCACCACCTCCTACTCTTGCTCTTCCCCCTCATCCTCCTCCTAACCCTCCTCCTCCGCCCTCCTCCTCCTCCAAAATTATCACTAATTATACACGGAGACCAAAACCCCTTTCTACGTAGCTATTCTATGAATCACAATTTCATACGAGAATATAACATGACTTTGTTCCCCTGGTCTTGTGGATTGTTCGTGGCATGCGCCAGTAATTATCTACAAATGTTATTTTGCACATACAATATAATTAACCGAGGAAGTGAAACGTGGTGATATGATGTAGCCTATTTTTGTGGTCGGAACATTGCTGAAGTACAAGTAGATATAACACAGTTAACTGCCGTTCTCTGTAAAGATACGTATTTTTTTAAAATTTGGCCAGAAAACACGTCCTTCAAATATCAATCGATTTAAACGGCCCTCATCTTGACAAAAACGCTCAAGCCTGGGACTTCATGAAATCTTCCTTAAAGTCACAGGTTGAGGGTTTTTGCCAAGATGAGGGTCATTTAAATTGATCGATATTTGAAGGACGAGATTTCTGGCCAAATTTTGAAATACGTGTTTTTCCAAAGTACGGTAGTTAACTGGTTAAATGTAAAAGATAAAAGAAAGTGCTGAAGCCTTTTTTATATAATGTGGTGTATTTACGGTGTGTTACAACTGTGGCTTTGGCTTGGTAATTATGTATTTCATTTGAATGCACTTGTATATTGTGATCGCAGAGAGAGAGAGAGAGAGAGAGAGAGAGAGAGAGAGGGAGAGAGAGAGAGAGAGAGAGAGAATGAAAGAAATAAAGAAGAAGAAGAAGAAGAAGAAGAAGAAGAAGAAGAAGAAGAAGAAGAAGAAGAAGAAGAAGAAGAAGAAGAAGAAGAAGAAGAAGAACAAGAAGAAGAAGAACAAGAAGAAGAAGAACAAGAAGAAGAAGAAGAAGAGGAGAGAGAGAGAGAGAGAGAGAGAGAGAGAGAGAGAGAGATAAAGAAGAAGAAGAAGAAGAGGAGAGAGAGAGAGAGAGAGAGAGAGAGAGAGAATGAAAGAAATAAAGAAGAAGAAGAAGAAGAGGAGAGAGAGAGAGAGAGAGAGAGAGAGAATGAAAGAAATAAAGAAGAAGAAGAAGAAGAAGAAGAAGAAGAACAAGAAGAAGAAGAAGAAGAAGAACAAGAAGAAGAAGAAAAAGAAGAAGAAGAGGAGAGAGAGAGAGAGAGAGAGAGAGAGAGAGAGAGAGAGAGGAAGGATATCATTACTCATAAAATGAGTGGAAAATACAAAGTAAATATCGTTATCACTATATCAACAGGGCTTGACAATGTCGATAGCAAGGGGGTTTACATATTATAGAACTTTGAATAAGATCATAGTGTGTTTGTTAAAAACAAAACAAAAAAAACAAAAAAACAAAAACAAAAAAAAAAACATTCTGATGCTTGATATATTATGAACTGAAAAACAATAATCAAGAAACTATATATATTAAATATTATGAATTTTTTTAGCATAAGGGGGTGGATTTGTAGGGAGCGGGAAGCAAGGGGGGGGGGGGGGTGGAGTCAAATCTACATAATGTTGTATTTCATTGTTCCCTTTTATTTTAATTATTCAAACGGTTCATTTCACACGTGATATATAAAATAAAACTGGTTCAGAATCAAATTTCAACGATTCAAATTGAAATGAGTAAACAAATACAAATCCGGCTACTGCCAGCTGTCGGTTGGTTTTCCCGCTTTTCTTCATATCTATAGAAGAAGGCTTATAGGTCAAGACAAGCACACTCAACTCTTTTCTCGTTTAAAATCAAGATCAAAGCATTTTACAATAAAGGAAAATGAGTAGATCTCTGTTTTCAGTCGTTCCTTGGAACGTGAAAGCGCTATAGACAATTAATTAATGTGTATCATAATGCTTGTTCTAAGGTATCAATATCAGTGAAAGGCCGGAAGTCTAGGAGTGACATGCCAAGACAACTATCTGCGCATGCGAAGAAAAGGGGGCATTCATTTAAATCTCAAAATATCTACTACAGCTGCCAAGAAGTAGAAAGGGCAATAAATTAGTGGAAGAAAACAGACAGCACAAACTACACATATACAAAGAAAGAAAAAACAAAGAAAGCTCAATTCATAGACTACTTTATATTATTGTCTTCCGCATCTCTCAATTTCGAACCCAAGACAACAATCGCGATCCTCAATACATCCATCCATCTGAATAAAGACGTGGAAATACAGGAGTATAAAATGGCCCCAGAACTTTTTCCAATAGACTCTAGGTCTATTGTTTCTCGGTGACCTCCTTGGTTGTGGGGTCAGCCCCGGGATTGGGCATGCCGGGGGCATTCGAGGACACCGATACGACGACGATACGCCTCACCCAAGACAACACTCTAGACACTTAGACACTACAAGACTTCTCCCTCCAGTCAGTCCTCGCACTAATCAATTATTTCCCCTTGTGCGTCTTTTGTCCCTGTTGACTTTCATACAGTCTAAGAATAGAGTCCCCCCCTCATTGACCTCTCGTCTCCCACTCCATGTACGTTGTACATGAAAGCTAAAAAACAACTAAGACCAGCAATACGTTTTGTTTTTCGTTTTGTTTTTCTTGGGTTTTTGTTTTTTCTTCTTCTTCTTCTTCTTCTCAAAGGAGGCGCAGGTGAGTAGAGATAGGAGAACGAGAACACAATGACCGGCAGCCATTGTGATTTATGTTTTAAGAACCATTTCATTTCATTCGGAGAACTAGCCAGGGCAATTATAATCTGGTCTTCTCAGCAAATCTAGAAATACAATACACAACGACTGCTGAGGAAAAATAAAATAACAATATAAATTATATGAACCGTTTCCACCATTCTCGGGTTTACACTATAATTAAACTATGGCCTTAGTAGATGAAGAAAGTACAAGAAGTAAAGAAAAGTGACTGGTCAAAGTTCATCATATTCTTCCTGGGAAATGAAACTTATTCTTTGCATTAGTACAACTAAAAAACGAATCGGATTGAATCGGAGACATTTGAAAGTGTTTGTTTCTTTGACCCGACTTTCAGTCCATCTGCACGTTTTTGTGTGTTAAGATGTGAATGAAATCCAATCCTTTAATCTCAAATTTATACTTTTTTTTTATAGATGTATTTTGATGTGGATTTAATTTATCTTGAGGATATGTGACCCTGCGCCTCAAAATGGTATTAAGTCGGGATGGTTAAGATGTTTAAAATCAAATTTATAGCCAGAAATATCAGTCTTGTGTTGAGTTTGTATGTTTTATTGAGGAGAATGGATACCATATTTTAGGGTGCTAATGCCAACAATTTATATTTTTGACCAGTTTAACATCTAATTCGGCTTTTAAGCATCTGGTTCGTTCCGACATAATACCGTTTTGAGACGGTGGGTCACATATTCATTTCAAAATTTACGCGTGAGAAAAATTTTGTGAAACATCATTTAGATATAGTCAAAACATTTTACTGAAATGAGGCTATGTGGTCTAGTGGTATGACATTCGCCTTAGGATAGGAAGGTCCTATGTTCGAGTCCCGAGCAGCGTATAGTAAAGTCCTTGGAAAAGGCTCTTTTCTGACATCCTCTCATCGTACTCAGGTGTAAAATAAGTACTTGACTGTTAACGTTGTCTCTGTCGGAAAAAAATTGCTATATCGCATATCAGTCGACGTCTACATTTCAAGAGTTGCTATTGGCTAGGGACCCCTTGTAAAGCGCTTTGAGAACGTTTAGTGGATATTGAGTTATGTTATATTAAAGCTCATTTTTTTCTTTTCTTTTTAAAATGGCATATAATAAGAAAATCAAATAGATGGAAACATGTTTTGCTATTCCGCGAATCTTTGATCACAACTCCATGAATAGCAAATCTTCACCAAAAAAAAAAAAAAAAAAATTAAAATACCAAACTATTCTATTGTCAAAACCATTTTGAATGTTTCTTTACGACCATCCCATATTTTAAAAGACCCAATGGCTTTCACAACAATAATAATAATATCGCCCGAACTCTTGAACTTTGATATAACATGTGATATCGTTTTATTAATAAATTAATGGAAACGGCTGGGCAGAAAGACGAATATCGAACACGGGCGATACGAGAGTGACTCGGTGGCAAAAGTTCAGACAAAACTGCGTTAACATTACCGTGTATCATTCTTTTTTTTATACCTTCTTGTTCAACAATTGAAGAAAGCAATTTTGGGCGTTTAGATTTGAACCGGTTTACCGTCATACTCTTGAAAGATACGTATTTAAAAATTGGGCCAGAAAACTCGTCCTTCAAATATCGATCGATTTAAATGACCCTCATTTTGGTAAAAACTCTCACACCTCGGACATTTAGGAATACCTCGCGAGGTCCCAGGTTTGAGAGTGTTTGTCAAGATGAGGGTCATTTAAATCGATCGATATTTGAAGGACTAGTTTTCTGGCCAAATTTTTAAATACGAGTTTTTCCAGAGTACGCCAGTTAACTGGTTGAATACCGTGGCGCTTTTCATTCTACAACCATGACTGACAAACACACAGCAAAATCTTTTTTCTTTATTTTTTTGAAAGATGTTTTGCAAGTTCAATGAAGCGAGTTTTGCCATTCTGATTCTGAGGGATTTTTGCTTGAATCAATAGCGCAATTCACTTTTCATTCGAGTTTCTCGAAACTCGATGGCGGCGTTAGAGAATACACTGCTGGACTCCAAGTCTTGTTGCCATTGTCACTTGGCCAATGTACCAGAAGTCGCGGTCAATTTAGTCCAGAAGAATTAAATTGTCTATTTCTTGGCCCGTTGAGTCGAAGAAAGAGAACTGTGTATTATGGCGTCAAACTAAAGGAGTGGACGAACGGTAAAGATGGCGAGTAAATAACAATAATAATGATATTGTATTTTGTATTGAATGAGAATTAACTGCGTGCAGCCACTGTCGATCATCAAAGAACAACAAAAGGGGGAAAAATAATAGGAAATGCAGTGAAAAATGAAAAGAAAAAGACATAAGGGATGGGGGCGTAGGGAGGAGAGTGAGAATTGGGGGGGGGGGGGGGGGGGGTGGGAGTGATTAATGAAAAGAAAGGACATACTTGGGGCGTGGGGAGGGGAGTGGGGGAGGAGTTGTACTCGATGAAATATATAAAAGGCGTGCCTTAAAATGAAAATATCACAATGTAAACAAGGTTGGGTGTTTTTTTTTTTTGTTTTTTTTTTTTTGTCATCCTTTAGGGTTTTTCTTCTTTTCTTTTCTTCAAAATAAAAATACATTTACGTATGTACATGTTTGTATGTTCAGTTAGACAGGAAATACGGTATCTATTACTTTTTCACGAAACGTTGCATATCATTATTAATTATTTATTATTACACGAAAAACAGCATGTTTCACGTAAGTAATAATGTGTATTGAGATGTGTTTTTACTTGTGGCAGTGCGGAATCAATTCTATTTCATGTATTTTAAACAGTTGCCTGAGGTTCTCCACTATTTTTTTCAATCTGAAATATTATTGTATGATATTCATATTATACTGCGTTCCAGAGCTGGGTGCGAAAAGAAACAACGAATTCTGCATAAAATTAAAATCAAAGAAAAGAAGAAAACTCTTAATTTCATACTTTTCCCGACTGTGAATCGACGTTTAGAAGGCGTCCGATTCGCAAAATATTATGAGGAAAAAAGAGAGTAAAGATAGAGAGATAGATAGATAGATAGATAGAGAGAGAGAGAGAGAGAGAGAGAGAGAGAGAGGGGGGGGGAGGGGGGGGAATCCACTCAAGTAGTCCACTATTTATAGATAGTCCGAAGATGACGTCACTCAAGCCTTTGTTGTTATATTTTGCCATCCGCGTTTGTGAGTTATTCTCACTGAACTGTATTATACAGACTATAAAAGTTCATGGTTACACATAGCTTTGTGTTTTCGTCCGTTGTACTTCAGGATGGCAATGTTATGAGCTTAGCCAAGCGCATACTATCTATAGGGGATTTGAATGTTGAAAACAGCCTTGGGGTAAGTCGTGGTAAATAAGCACAGATTGTGGAAGAGTGGTCTGGAGTGGTGTATCGTTTAGATACATCTGAGCTCCAAGTGAATTTGGAGAGTGCGTGGCGGAGACACAATCAGTTTTAAGATTTCCATTTTAAAAAGGCATGTTGCCCGTTGTCACGGCTCGGTAAGCATAGTATCATGTGTAATGTGTTATCACGTGGTGTTAGCACAACACCTTTACAGGCGGGATTGGGGGGAATATGGTGTATACTCTCATTCTATCAACAACACCAAAAAACAATCCACACACCCCCCCCCCCCCCTCCCAAAAAAAAAAAAAAATCAACAACAAAAAAAAAAAAGAAAAAAAAACCACCAACAAAACTCATAATAAATAAACAAACACGTATTCAAAATTTTGACCAGGAAACTCGTCCGTCAAATATCGAACGATTAAAATTTTATAAAAACATGTTACATTACAACAATGTTGAATAATAATCAAGACCATTATTGCAAATATGTTCAACTCAATGGAGACACAAGAGTTGACGTATCATTCATATTTAAGGCAAAAATTAATATGGAGTTTGTCGTTTCCATGCAGTTTTATTTTAATGTATGACCTACTTTAGTGAACATTGCATGCGTATTTTAACATCAACATCAACTAAATGGATAATATCATAACTATGGTCATTATTACTCTGCATAATAATTTTTTTTCCAAAGTTTCAAATGTAATTGTAATCAGAAAGGCCGTTGATGACCCGGTAATGGATTGATTGCATCCAGTAAATTGTAGTGTTCAGGATCTTCAGAAACGTGAAATCTTTTGGTGTGGTCAACGATTGCATCGTTTTTAAATAGCCATATTTGGGCCTCGGGATGATAATTAACCAGTAGATTTTTGACCAATCAAAACATGGAATTTGTGACACACCCTCACACATGTTCGGACAAACATAGTTGCTTGTTTATAAATAGTAACGTGAATGAAATCGACCAATCACGCACTGATCATTGTTATTGTCTTCAAACCACCAAATGGGTGACTAGTTATCACACGATTTTCTCGATCAGATAATAAACGTTTAAATTTACACATTGAGTTCTATTGATCAAGCGGTTGAACAGTGGATATTTTACTTAAACACATAACATCGATAGTAAAATCTGTGTAGTTTGCTGTGTCTACCAATCACTGCCATTGTTTACATTATGACGATTGTCCGAGAGGCGTGGTTATCTACCTGTCTATTAGGTTCCCTGTCCAATTGAACTGAACAAGTGTGTATGGAAGGTGCCAGACAAAGCAAGAAAGAAAAATACAAGAACAAAAACATTCCCAAAAAATCAGTCAAACTCCACTACACCTTTAATACACACTTGTTCAGTTCTTTATCTTACACCAGTCCCTGCTCCTTAATTAATTTCTTAATTTGATACCTGTCAAATTGATAATTTTGAATTAGCGGAAAATAAGCCGCTTAAAATAAACAATAATAAACAATAGCTAATAAAAAAGAACCCTTATAAAAACTTGCAATCTGGAGTTTTGGGTCATGGCATGCTGGACGGGGGTTAGAATCAAAAGACAAAAGATGTTGATGGGGTTTAATAGTAGTGGGGAGTAGGGGATGCGAGACGATAATAGAGAGAGAATAGAGAGTGGCAGACGTTTGGAGAATCCGGCATTGTGCCACCGCCCGAGTCGCAAAACTCGTTGTTTGCGGGGGAGACAATTGGGTGAACTGTGTCAGATATTGTGAAAGAAGATACCCCAGTCTTCTGAAAATGTGGGTCACATCAGATCGAGGCCAGACAGGAAAGTTGGTCTTTCGTGTCGGAATGTCAACGATGTTTTATTTTGTTTTGTTTTGGGGTTTGTTTGTTTGTTTTTCCCCCCTCCTAAATCATAGTTCAGATGTATCGGGTTCCAAAAGTGGATTAGGGGACAGAGGAAAATGATGTTTTAATTATTCAAATCATCTGTTAATTGAAGAGCCGGAAGTGACGTGATAATGGCGCGTGATTTTGGTAGAGTTCTGTTCCAGAATGGTTCTGGGATAGGTTGAAGTGAAATGTGGGTCAAGCGAAATTGATCAAGGTGACCGTTGAAGGCTATTGTCATCCCAAACCCGTGAAAGAGTTGGCATTTTTTAACTGTATCTTGTAGCTTACCAATTTCGTCCATAATTAATCAACTGATCAATCACTTTTACATCAAGTTTTAAAGAACTCGTTGGCGCTCCTCTTCCTTTATCCCTATTGTCCTTCTTGTTCCTCTCCCCTCATCTTCCTCCTTCGTCTCATCATTCTCATTTCCTCATCCTCCTCCTCCTCCTCCTTCCCCTCCTCCTCCTCCTCCTCCTTCCCCTCCTCCTCCTCCTCCTCCTCCCCCTCCTCCTTCTTCTTCTTCTTCTTCTTCTTCTTCTTCTTCTTCTTCTTCTTCTTCTTCTTCTTCTTCTTCTTCTTCTTCTTCTTCTTCTTCTTCTTCTTCTTCTTCTTCTAAATTGAGTGAATTCAAATTTTTCTTCCCCAACGTGACAACTCCCTCTTGAAACTCGCTAAAGGTGAGACGAAATAATGAGTGAATTTTTTTTTTAAAATAATAAATTGGTTTGATATTTTGACTTGCAATGAATTTGGGGAAGAACAAAAACAAACAAAACTTTTTCAGACATCGTCCTGACCCAGTTTCAGACAAGCCTTGTGTCCTCGGGTCCCCCTGAACAAAGCCGAAGTGAAATGAAAATGTTCACACAATGATTGCACATTTTGCTCACGTCTTCGCCACGCTCCACAGTGCTCAATCAAGACTCTTTTTTTTAATTTTTACTTTTAAACCATAGTGTGTAGAATTACACAGCCATCATTCACATCCCGTTTCATTCAACGAGGAGTCCGTCGCTTGATCTGAAATCTGTTCTGCCGTACTCTAGAAAAATCCCATATTTTAAAATTTGGCCAGAAAACTCGTCCTTCAAATATCGATCGATTTAAATGACCCTCATCTTGGTAAAAAACTCTCAAACCTGGGACTTCGCGAAGTCTTCCTTAAAGTCCCAGGTTTGAGAGTTTCTTTTGCCAAGATCGATCGAGGGTCGATTAAACCGATCGATCTTTGAAGGACGAGTTTTCTGGCCAAATTTTATAATATGTTTTTTTTTTTTCCAGAGTACGGCAGAGTTGTACTCGAGTCTTCATCCCAGTCGAGCTTCGAATTGCACTATTTGCGTTATCAAGTAATGTTTAAACAACTACGGACGAAATCTGCTGGGGCAAAGAGATATTTAAAAAAAAAATTCTGGAGAAAGGCTGGTGGTTGGGGGGGGGGGGGGTTGATTCGGGAAGGAAGGTAGAGTTTTAAAAGGGTATTTCTTAACATAGGAGTGAGAGGAGAACAGTTTGACAAAGGTACACACGAATTGGATTTGCATGGATAGAAAGTAATAATGATATGAGAGGAGTAGAGACTGTTGATATGAATATGACGCGTTTACTGGGATGAAAAGAACCGACTGACGACGGTATTTTATTTACATATTTTATTTTTTACAATTAATTTTTTTTTTCTTTATAAGAAAGGGGGTTTGGGAGGGGGGAGGGGTTGTTGGACAAATTCAGCAAAATCACAACTCCATGAACAGACGTGAACTACGTTGGTAGCGTAGCGGCAGCTGAAGCCAGTTGCGGTCCGACGAACACGCTTCTGTTGTTGAAGATGGGACTTTGAATAAATGAAGTGTTTCCATCAATCCCCACCCCCTCTCCCTTTCTCTCTCTCTCTCTCTCTCTCTCTCTCTCTCTCTCTCTCTCTCTCTCTCCCTATCCCTCTCCCCACCCCCTCTCTCTCCTCACTCTCTCTCCTCACTCTCCCTCTCTCTCTTGCTCTCTATCTCTCTCTCTCTCTCTCTTTCTCTCTCTCCCTCCCTCTCTCCCAGCCTGATTTCAATGACAATACGTACAACCTTATATTATATTATATTTTTTGTAGTCCGACACGCGTTACTCTATTCGAAGTCCCAATTATCATCATCATGATCTTTTTCAAATTGTAATTCGTATGCGTGACAGCGATAACAAAAATATAATTATAGATGGGATGCAATAGAAATTTATGCCATGTATCCATGTTTTTTTTTTAATCGGCCAACCCCTCGTACGTGGCCTAAGGAATTGCTGTATCCAGTAATTTCCCTGATTATTTTTTTGGGGGTCTGTTTACATTTCGTTACGTGATTTTTCTAATGCACAAGCCCATGGAGTTCTTTAAAAGAGGAGAGAAAAACCCCGATTATATAAGAAACTAACAAACAAACAAACAATCGTAACGAACAATTATGAAACCACATTTCATTCAATTTCCATCATTCTTGTCGATCACCCCTCCCCGCTCCCACCACCACCCTCTCTCTCTCTCTCTCTCTCTCTCTCTCTCTCTCTCTCTGCCTCTCTCTCTGTCTCTCTCTCTCTCTCTCTCTCTTTCTCTTTCTCTCTCTGTGTGTGTCCATGTTTATGTGTGAGTGTGTGTATGTGTCCCCAATCTCATTCTCTGTCTCTCTGTCTCTCTCTTTCTCTCTCTCTCTCTCTCTCTCTCTCTCTTCCCCTCTCTACTCTCTGTGTCCATGTTTATGTGTTTATGTGTGAGTGTGTGTGTGTCCCCAATCTCATTCTCTCTCTCTCTCTCTCTCTCTCTCTCTCTCTCTCTCTCTCTCTCTCTCTCTCTCTCTCTCTTTCAGACTCCTTCCTCCTTCATCTCCTTCCTCCTCTCCTCCAGGCTCCCCCCCTTCTCCCCCACCCTCTCTCTCTCTCTCTCTCTCTCTCTCTCTCTCTCTCTCTCTCTCTCTCTCCCGGCTCCCTCCCACCAAGTTACTTTTACATTACAATATTATTATGTATATGACACACGACAGAGAGGTAGCTGAATGTAATGTTACACATTCAAACCACACAAGCCGTGCCAATAAACAACAACAATAATGATAACAACAACAACAACAATAATGATAACAACAACAACAACAATAATGATAATAACAACAACAACAATAATGGTAATAACAACAACAACAACAATAATGATAACAACAACAACAACAATAATGATAACAACAACAACAACAATAATGATAACAACAACAACAATAATGATAATAACAAAAACAACAACAATAATGATAACAACAACTACAACAACAACAACAATAATGATAATAACAACAATAATGATAACAACAACTACAACAACAATAATGATAATAACAACAACAACAACAATAATGATAACAACAACAATAATGATAATAACAACAACAACAACAATGATAATAACAACAACAACAACAACAATAATGATAACAACAACAACAACAATAATGATAACAACAACAATAACAACAGCAACAACAACAACACAATAATAACAACAATAATGATAACAACAACAACAACAACAACAACAATAATGATAACAACAACATTAATAATGATATCAACAATAATCTAAAGTTAGAAACTGGAATAGCAGCTCAGTTAACAAAGCCATTAATAAAATAAATATCTTCTATCGGATCATAATCATATTTGAAACCTGCCTTCCTTGGCGACACAAACAAACCGAACCCAAAACTCAGTGCTCTCAGACATGTCGCCGGCTCGTGGTGCTGAATCCGAACGTACGAATATAATATAATATATTATAAGCCGATAACATAATACATAATAATAATAATAATGATAATAATAATAATAATAATAATAATAATAATAATAATAATAATAATAATAATAATAATAATAAATAATAATAATAATAATAATAATAATAATAATAATAATAATAGTAATAATAATAATAATAATAATAATAATAATAATAAATAATAATAATAATAATAATAATAATATGTGAAAACTCGTAAAATGAAAATGTAAAAAAATAAAGCATCCAATACAACAACAACAACAAACCCCCCCCCCCAAAAAAAAAAAAACAAAAAACAATACAAAAAAAAAACAAAAAAAACAAAAAACAACAACAACAACAACAACAAAAACACGACAGCCACGACCGCAACCAATCTAATTATAGATGGAAAAAAAAAAAAAAAAGAAAAAGAAGAAGAAAGTTGAGATCCCGAGGCTATTCAATAATTTTTTATTTTTTTTTACGTCAACCAAAACGGCCTTCAAAGGTTTAACCAATTAACTGGTATGCTCTGGTAAAACGCGTATTTCAAAAAAATATTTGGCCAGAAAACTCGTCCTCCAAAATTCTCGATCGATTTTTATTTAAATCTTGAGCTTTTATATAGAAATATCCACTTAATGTGCTCGAAGCGCTTTATAAGGGGTCCCTGGCCAACAGAAACGTGTAACATGTAAAGCGAGACATGACGCCTGTTAGGCGTTAAATGATCTTCATCTTGGCAAACACTACTCTCCCAAACCTGGGACTTCACGAAGATAGTGTGTCACACTAAGAGCATCGGATTCAATCAATCACTCATGCGCTTGTCTCATAATATTAACAATACAAATTAAAATACTTTTTAAAAGTTTGTCGCCATTAATAAATGAATCAAGTCTTTTTGATGTCTTCATGAATTTCAGATTGACTAATAGGATTCAATAGTCTGATGTCACGTCCGCCCAGCAACCAGCAGATTGGTTCTAGAGAAAGAAAATCGGTACTTCTTGCTGGCTAGAAGTTTTTCATATGTCATGTGATCAGAATGTATCAAAGTCAAAACATGATCAGATTTATAATGCTTTTCTCCTCTGGATACACTTTTATGCTCGTCGGAGAAATATTTCGTAAGGGCGTCCGCCATTGTTCCGATAGTTTAGAACCAGTTACTAAGTTACTTTGCGTCATTACGAGGGAAGTGACGTCACGACTGTTGACGCCTATTGGGCGCGAATGTAACGATAAAGTGGCGTTATTGGTCTCTGTTTCTTTCCCATCGTAGTTTCTCCATTGTCACGTGATATCAGCACCACCCTATATGTGTCAGTGCATGACATAATCAGGCAGAAAGTGAAAATTTTGGATTTGCATTTATTTGCATTTTCTGGAAGAATATGCTCCCCAGAGCATTTTAATCTTCATTTGAAGTAAATCGGGAGATTTTTCATGAAGTTATGGTCAGATGTATGGGAAAAGTATCCAGCAACTTTTCTCAAATTTCATACTTTTTCAAATGGACTAGCTGTAAAAAATGTTCAGAAGAGAAATCAAGCTTTGATACTTGCCGAAGATAAAAATTGATCTTCTAACTAAACTGGCAATATCTCAGTTCAAACCTTTTCAACATCCGACTGAATATGTCATTCACAGTAACACATTACACAGTAATATGTAGATATATACCAGATACCATAATAGACCTTCATGTTACTGTATATAATGAGAACCATGTATATATTATAACTGTATACAATTACTGGATACACCAGTTATGCCTAGGCACGTACGTTCGTCATCAACATTGCTAGAGGTGATCAAAAGTACAGACGGCTTCAGATCCAATTTACTGCCTTTCACGC
>NC_088361.1:14447267-14449767 GCF_034508935.2 Berghia stephanieae | reverse complement strand
GCACGTTTAGTGGATATTGCGCTATATTATAATAAATGTTTATGTGTTTTTGTTTTTTTTAACATTCCTACTCCTCCTCCTCCTCCTCCTCCTCCTCCTCCTCCTCCTCCTCCTTGTCCTCCTCCTCCTTTTTCTTCTTCTTCTTCTTCTTCTTCTTCTTCTTCTTCTTCTTCTTCTTCTTCTTCGTCTTCTTCTTCTTCTTCTTCTTCTTCTTCTTCTTTTTCTTCTTCTTCTTCTTCTTCTTCTTCTTCTTCTTCTTCTTCTTCTTCTTCTTCTTCTTCTTCTTCTTCTTCTTCTTCTTCTTCTTCACTTCTTCTTCGTCGTCGTCGTCCTCGTCGTCGCCTATAGTTTATATTTTGACCTGTCCCATAATCTATATCCCTTTACGAGACTATATATTAGTGACCCATCGTCTCAAAGCAGTATTATGTCGGGATGAGCTAGCTGCTGAAAATCAATTTTTTCGCCACGGATTTGAAAACTTGGGGTTAATTTCTTTTCATTTTGGTAAAGAACAGACACACTTCCTTACATTGCTAAAGAATCATAGTCCGTATTTCTTATAATTTTGATTCTAAACTCCCGATTCAGGATATGGTTCATCCCGACATAATACCGTTTTTTAGACGATGGGTCACACACACACACACACACACACACACACACACACACACATATATATATAAAACATACATTCCATTGTGAGGTTATGTAAACGGATCGGATACGTACACGGCGACCTAACGACGACCCACTATGATCACCATCTGTCGTTCTAAGTATTTCTGATACCCTGGCTTAATACAATAATTACCTACAATTACACCCAACGCTTTCATCGTCATCGGGGGGTGGGGGGGGGAGGGAGGGAGGGAGAGAGAGAGAGAGAGAGAGAGAGAGAGAGAGAGAGAGAGAGAGAGAGAGAGATAAAATTTAAGCCGTTCTCAAGACCAAGTCGAAATCCCCAATTTGTATTGATGCTGTGCGTTTAGGTAAAAAAAAAAAAACAAAAAAAAAAAAACTCACAACATCTGACAACTTGATTATAACGTACCAACGAACACACACACACGCGCGCACACAATAAAGATAAAGATACATACATCGTGTTTTGTTGATAAAGGGGAAACCCGAAATGTCCGCAGTGTCTGTCTTCGTAATTGAAGCTTACAATTCAATACTTATTGTTATTTTTCCTTCGAGTTTCCAACAGCAACATTTCCATTACCAACGAACACACAAAACAATGTGTAATCGTATAAGTTTATATAGATAGTTCGAAGATGACGTAACTCAGATCTTTGTTATTGTTTTTTGCCATCCGCGTTTATGAGTAGTTTTCACTAAATTGCAGTAACCAGATTATAGACGATCATGGTTACACACGGTTTTGTGTTATACTTCTGGATGGCAATGTTGTAAACTTATTAGCCAAGTGCATACTATCTATAGTCTGGTTGATAGAATGTAGTGAGAACAAATAATTAAAATGAACGTCTAAAAACAATATCAAAGAGCCAAGTGACGTCAATTTCGTTCCATCTGTATCATATTGGCCAGAAAACGTTTATTTTAGTTTATTTCATTTTTTTTTTGACTAAAATGAAAAACTATAAAGGAAAGGGCGGGCGGGAGGGGGGGGGGGGAGTTGTTTTTGCTATTTTATGGCAGTTTTTATGTCTTTGATAGTCAGTCTTGAGTCATGGTCGACCATGATAACTTCGATGGTTAAGAATGAGGGGAGGGGCCAAGGGAGGGAAGGGGGGGGGGGGGGGGGGGAGGACAGGGATCATCTTGGATAAGTTGTAGATAATCCATTAAATAACACTTGTAATTGTGTTGTGGATCGTACGTGGGTGGATTGTGGATTGTGGATCATGGATGAATGGATGCGATGGATGGATGAAGCCACTTGGACAAGGGCTGACCAGAAAGCTGTCGTTGGAATGTTGGATGGACAATGGATGATGATGATGATGATGATGATGATGATGATGACGACGACGACGACGACGACGATGATGATGATGATGATGATGATGATGATGATGATGATGATGATCGCTAGCTAGCTAGGGATAACGGAATTCCGTACCACTGGAATATCCTCCGTTAATCCAGGGTGTTAAATTATGGCCCTTCCTGTTCATGAAAGTGTCCCTTTGTTGCATTGGTACAGTATAACCCTGGATAACTCGAGTCAAGGTACATCGAGACCACCGATATATCGACAAAAAAACTTCTCCATATTAACTACAGTAGTCTTCTTCTTCTTCTTCTTCTTCTTCTTCTTCGTTCCCGTCACGTCACATGGTCAGTCCGGTCTGGTGAATGAAGCCCACAGTGGTCCTGAGGTCGTCCTCACTGCCATACAGCTTCTTTGAGTATGGGGTTGGGTCAGGCCAGAAGTTCCTTCTCAACTGGTTGTACTTTGGACATTCCATTAGGACATGATGTCCATTAACTACAGTAGTCAATTGCCGTACTTTGTAAAAATGTT
>NC_088361.1:14404767-14442267 GCF_034508935.2 Berghia stephanieae | reverse complement strand
CTAGTCAATTTTTAGCTTTCAGATTAATTCAAATTGTATTTGAAGTCATTGTAAAAGGCTTTTCGTCTGTGAAAATCTATATAACAATTCTCAATCCATTCTCTCTTTGTATTCAATCATTCCTTTATTCTGTTTGTATCTATTTGTGTCTGTTCCTTCGTTTGTTCCGACTATCTACCAGTTGTAATCTTTCCTTTGTTCAGTCAATTACAAGTACCGTACTACATTTCGCGGACCTGCCAACTGTTTTAAAAAAATCGTAGAATTACGAAATTCAGACTCTCATAGTTTTATAACTTCGTGAGCATCGTTAAGTAAGTCGTTAAAACTGGGGAAAATGGGGAGTTGATTCCGGACTACATAATTTAAAGGATTTTGATGTGTTATTAAATCATTGTGAGGATAAATTGTTGATATATAAAGTTAACTCTAGCGACTACATTTTTTATCTCTGTAAAATATGACGAACTTTTAAATTTTCAAAAAGGCAAGGTCTGATTTAGAATTCTGCCGTATTCTGAAAAACGCAATTTTAAAATATATATTTTGGCCGGACTTCACGGGTCCGGACCGTTTGACAATTTTGACAAGTTGGTGGAGGTCATTGAGATTCGAAGCAAAAAAATTCCAGCTAAGTTATTCTGTTCTCTGAAAAAAAAAAAATTACATTTTAAAGATTTTGGCCAAAAAACTCGTCCTTAGAATATCGAAAAATTGAAGTTTTCTGACTATTTTTTTTAAAGAGTACAGAAGAATTGTAATACTCCGAGGACTCTCCTTCCTCCCTCTTTGTTAAAAGGGAGTTTTGGCTTTGACGCTTTTTCTTACCGGGATGATGTTTTGTCTGTTGTCTGTGGCTGCGGCCATCACTCCGGTGGCGGTCGTGTCCAGGATAATCCCAATCAGAAATAACACATACATCGTCCTGGCCAACATCATGGCCAGCACGTTATGACGACGACTACTACTACCCCTGCTGCTGGCGACGATGCCTCGGCCGTTCGTCATTGTTTTACCGTTGACGACAACGGGTCTCCTGGCATGGTCGCTACTGTGGACGATTCTGTGGTTGATTCCATCTACGAGAGCCCGGAGGAGAGAATTACAGAAGTACTTCCGGTTCCTCATTCTGGGGCTTGTCCGACTACAACGATGTCCGTGTGTGTAGATTTAGTACTGGTGGTGGTTTGCATCCTCTGAAAATGAGGGGAGAATAAAAAATCATTAAATTTACTTTCACCAGTTAACTGTCGTACTTGGGAAAGACACACGTATTCAACATTTTTGACCAGAAAACTCGTCCTTCAAATATCGATCGATTTAAATGACCCTAAACTTGGCAAAAACTACCTCGAAGTCCCAGGTTTGAGAGTTTTTTACCAAGATGAGTGTCATTTAACTCGATCGATATTTGAAGGAAGAGTTGTCTGGCCAAATTTTTTAATACGAGTTTTTCTATAGTACGACAGTTATCTTGTTAACGATATTTAAAAAAAAAAAAAAAAAAAAAAAAAAAAAAAAAAAAAACGAGCATAAAGTAAATTTTGATCACAGCAGTAATACAACATGCGTATGCTGTCTATATAATATTATATGACCATGAGTAATTGTTCGACTATCGCGACTTCGAAATGCTTCATGATGGTAAACCGGCATTAAAAGAAGTGCTATTAAAGATTAAATAAAAAACATTAAACAAAAAAAGAAATTAAATTTTAAAAAAACCCAAAACATGAAATTTTCTGCAAGACATTTTACATATGAAAGACGCTTTTATTTCTTTTCTTTTTTTTTTATTAAATAGTAGTATTTCATTATTCTTATATTTATCCAATGCTTGCTCGTTTCTAGAATTTTCCCAATTTGATACCTTATCTTATTTGTGTAGTACGTAATTCATACTTAAAGGATGTTGGTTGGATGTGCTGTAAGAGTTAGAGGAATGTATGTTGTAAAAGCTTAGCCAAGCAGGCTTGTTGTGGTGATAACTAATGACATGACAAGAAGGAATGGGGACAACGCCTTAACACAGCACACGACACACTCATGAAACAAACAACACATCTATCTATATTTTTTTATTATATAATATAAAAATGAACATAAAAGCTTCAAAAAAGAACAAAATACGAAACACGGAATGGTTTTTTTTGTTGTTGTTGTTGTTTTGTTTGTTTGTTTGTTTGTTTGTTTTTGAAGCTGTTTTCTTCTTTCTTTCTTTTCTTCTTCTTCTTCTTCTTCTTCTTCTTCTTCTTCTTCTTCTTCTTCTTCTTCTTCTTCTTCTTCTTCTTCTTCTTCTTAAAAATATTTTTCTTTTTTTTTAAGCTGTTATAATCATTTTTGTCTAATTAATTACTTTTTACAGTCCACAGCTTCTAACAGCTTAAAATGTATAATAAAATAAAAGGAGTAAAAATGACTCTAGTAAAAGATACAAAACAAAGTAAACGACGTTTCGGTCTTTGACCTTCTTCTAGCAGCTGTTTAGTATCACTTTTTTCTTTTTTTAAATTGCTGCTACGAATTGATTGGTGTATTAATTAATTATATCGTATTTAAATCGGGCTTATCTAACATTATATTTCAATACTTGATAAATATCCCCCCTGGTGTAACGCCTTTTTGAAGATCTTGTACATTATAATGTATTTAACCAAAAACTGTTATTAATTTCTTGGTTTTTGCACCCGCCTAGTGAGTTGTCGTTAGTATTGCTCAAGGAAACAAGTGATTCCATTGGTGGACCTATCAAATACAACTCACGATTAGTTTTCTTTTGTGGCCAACGACTTGTCTGTTGACGTCATTTTTTGGTCAATGGCAGGCTCTCAGTTTACTATGGTTATGATGAGGATAGTGTGCGTTTGTCTAAGAAGCTCACAACATTGCCATTCGGAAGTATAACGGACCAACACACAAAACTAAACCTTAAACACAGTTAAATACAGTTTAGTGAGAATTACTCATAAACATGGATGGCAAAAAGCAATAACAAAGACATGAGTGACGTCAACTTCGTTCTATCTATTAGTTAACGATGGCTACGGTTTTAAGTCACAATAAAGCAATGAATGGATCCCAAATGGAGAAGAGGTTTGCCGACTGCTTTGATCACTATGACTCGATGACATGACTCAATTAAAAGTCCTACAAGAATATCAATCTAATTATATATATATATATATATATAATATTATATATATATATATATATATATATATATATATATATATATATATATATATATATATTGACGATTCGTTGCTGTATCTCATCTATCTATCTACATAGTTACAAATGCCAATCAAGCGTGGCCGGTGATCAATGCTTAGTTGTAAACAATGGCGTTGTGTCCTTGGGTAAGAGAATCTTTATAATGCAAATATTATTAACTCCTTCGATCTGAGTGTGAATGAGGTTATGGCTACTAATAAAGTGGTGGTTGTATAAGAACAAAGTGATACTAAACTGCTACTAACTGTAGACTGTAACTAGTAATAAACAACACCCGTTACAATTATGTGCTCAAAGCGCTTTACAAATTGTCACACGCCAACAGCAAAGCTTTATGTGTAAGACCACACACACATAACGTCTGTGAGAACCGTTAGTAGCCAACAATTATCTACTGCAGGTCTCAACAAATTAGAAAGAATTGACTTCAACTTCACGTGTTTTATTTACAAAAACCGTTTTATCCTTCAACAGGTATCATCTACACATTATTATTATTATTCTTAAAATCTAACGTTTTGATATTTGAGTGTGTTTGTTCGTTGTTCGTTATGCATGGCGTGTTATGGTGGGGGTCTGTGAGAATAGAACGGGTCTTTTGGACGGAAGACAATGGCCGCCCATTGTCTTGAATTTCAAATCGTATAGTTTTTACAATGCCGTATTGTTGTAACAAAATAATAACGTTGTCTCTAATTGTTGGGAATCGGGTCTCATGCCCGGGATCGGGACTGGAAGGCGTTCCGGGTCATTGTCGACAATGATTACAATCAAAACGGAATCATTTATTTGTATTATTCTTCTTCTTTAAGTCACTGTGTTCTTCATACAAACGTTATATTTAGGCTGATTTGAAGACGTTTCGCAATGAAGAATTGTATTTATTATAATTGATATAGGGCATATTATTATGTATTTAGCTAACGGTAACATTTAACATATTATAGGAGGAAACATGGCGCCATTTTTTCCAGACAGAGACAAGGCTGTTAATAGCCTGGTACTCATTCTACACCACAGTATGGTAGGAGAATGTGAGTAAAGAACCTTTTTCCAAGGACTCGATTGTGCTCCGCTCAAAGCGGAACTCAAACCCATGACCTTCTGATCCGAGGGCGATTGTTATACCATTAGACCACAAAGACGACTTTTTAAAATATCAGAGATAAATCCGTGTTGATTTCCACCAAGCTTGTCATTCTGTTGTCATACTATTTTAGATGGGCCTCCTACCCATTTAATCCTGAGTCTATTGAAAAGATTGTAATGTTGATTGTTTTATGAAGAGGACCTGTTTTATTTTGAAAATTCTTTTATAGATATTATCTGTCAGGTACTCTTGCTGAAGACATGTTTCACACTTGAGATAGGCAGAGAATCAAAATAATATCTGATAATATGATAAAGCACGGATATGAATAGGAACTTAAGGCATACATCCCTCTTTATTTATATCAGTAGTTCTGTATAATGATGAAATACTAAAGGAGAAAATGCTGTCGTTATTTCCATACAATTCCCATTAAACAGGATCGTTACAAGTGTGCTTGACTGTACTATGTAGTTACATAATGAATTCTGAGTGCGTCTGAGGGAATGTCCAACTTTTTGACTCGCCCTACTTACAACTATTTAACAAGTTTACTATCGTACTCTTGAAAAACACGCAGGTACAGTATTTAAAAAGTTGGCCAGAAAACTCGTCCTTCAAATATCGGATCGATTTAAACGACCCTCACCTTGGCAAATACTCTCAAACATGAGACTTAGATGAAATTCGCGAAGTCCCAGGTTTGAGCGTTTTTGCATAGATGAGAGTCATTTAAATCGATCGATATTTGAAGGACGAGTTTTCTGGCCAAATTTTTAAATACGTGTCTTTCCAGAGTACGACAGTAAGCATGTTGAACGACCAAGAGGTATTCCCAGACAACCATCTATCTATCTATCCAACCTCTCACACCAGCGACATCTAGACTGCCGTACTCTTGAAAAACACACATTTAGAAATTTGGCCAGAAAACTCGTCCTTCAAATATCGATCGATTTAAATGACCCTTATCTTGGCCAAAAGCTCTCAAACCCGGGACTGGTAAAGTTCCAAGTTTGAAAGTTTTTGCTAAGACGAGGGTCATTTAAATGGTTTGATATTTGAAGGACAAGTTTTCTGGCCAAATTTCTAAATATGTGTTTTTCTAGCGCATGGCAGTGTAGTAGTAGACTCTGCCTTCTTACACACTTACACTCATAAGTATGTTATCTACCAAGCTATGTGTTGTGTGTAAAGTGAGTGTGTAATCTGTGTTTGTCTCCAGCGTTATCAGCTCCTATCATTTTACAGTCGTTAAACGTGACTGAATTATTCGGCACTTCAAAGACGGTTGGACTCGAGAGTACGTTGTTTGTCAGATGACGAGGGGACTGAACGAATGACGGAGACAGACAGACAGACCTATCCTAGGACTTCGTATACAGATGTCACTGGACCTAGGACTTCATAGACTATAGATGTCGCTGCACTGGACCTATCCCATTGGCGTAGCCCGTGTGTGTCATGGCAGATTATTAATTATTAATTGAGCTTTTATATAGCGCAATATCCACTAAACGTGCTCAAAGCGCTTTACAAGGGGTCCCTGGCCAACAGCAACATTTAACATGTAGGACGGGACATGCCGCCTGTCAGGCGATATTACAATTTTTCGGACAAAGACACCGCTGTTAACGACCAGGTACTCATTTTACACCCGAGTGTGGTGAGAGAATGTGAGTAAAGAGCATTTTCCAAGGACTCAACAATGCGCCGAGCGCGAGGCTCGAACCCAGGACCTTCTGATCCGAAAGCGAGTGTCATACCACTAGACCACATAGCCGCGTAACAGTTTACGACGCCAACTTTTCGGATTGTCTCTATTTGTCATTGTCACTAAGACAACATGTCCTGTTCCGACCCCCTTGCTTAGCACACACACCATGTGAAAATAACATTATCATTAATTTCGTTCTGTCTTGTTATTTCTTGCTAAATTTATTATCCCGTTCTCTGGAAAAACACGTATTTTTATTTTTAAAAGTTGGCCAGAAAACTCGTCCTTCAAATATCGATCGATTTAAACGACCCTCATTTTGGCAAAAACTCTCAAACCTGGGACCTCGCGAGGTCCAATGTTTGATTTTTTTTTTCTTCCAAGATATGGGTTATTATTTAAATTGATCGATATAATTTGAAGGTCGAGTTTTCTGACCAAATTTTTATGAACGTGTTGTTTCCAGAAGGCAGTTAATCGGTTAAACTTTATAAAACAATAATAATTATCTAACTGTATATCGTTCCGAGTGAGTTGTTCTTAAAAGGAGAGAGAAAAAGAAACAAACAAAACAAAACAAACAAACAATCAAAATAAAATATCGAATCCATAATGAATGACAATCGATATATTATTATCGTCGGGGTTGTTCGATTACAACACAACGACTGTAACAATTAATCCTTTATTCTTTCTAAGTTATCTAAACATAAAGACAAGACAAATCGATTATTATAATATATTAAAATATTTTATATATCAATTCAATCGCATAATATTGAATCATTTGACATTCTCGACAATACGCATGATATGTTTATCTCGCTGAAGAGCCAATCCCCCCCCCCCCCCCCCCCCTCTCCTTTCCCCCCAAACTATCCTTGCCTGGTTGTATGATTGTTTCTCGGGAAGCGGTACGGTCTTTGCTTCGTATCCGAAAGGTGCCGAGTTCGATCACCCACCGCTGCTGCGCTGGGCGTGCGTGCGACCTTGAGTAAGTCACCACCTCGCGCTAGCTCCATTTGCGGCGCTGCACTGCGGCTAACGCCTGGGTTATTCCAGTCTTCCCTCGGAATAGACCCTAGAGAGACACATTTCCTCTATGGGATGAATAAAGGGAATTTTATTTTATTTTATATTTATTTTTAAAATTTTTTTTTTAAATTATCACTTGTTTTGTAAGTTTGATGTTACCAGTCTAACGGTGCTTGTGACACTTTTATGTAGCCTGGGTCATAGTAAAGATTGTTAATTCATTTACTATTATTTGTTTTAAATTTTTTTTTAAATACGGTCTTTCCACAATTCATAGTGTAGGAAGAATTTTGATTTAAATTTGTGTGTGTGTGTGTATGAGTGTGTGTGTGTTTGTTTGTCTATGTATGGTTATGTGATATGAGTGTGCGAGGGAGAGATGGAGGAGAAAGACAGAAAGAGAAGGAAAGAGAGAAAGAGGGAGAGAGAGGGGGGGGGTAGAAAGAAAGAAATAGAGAGAGAGAGAGAAAGATAAAGAAAGAAAGAGATAGAGAGAGAGAGAGAGGGAGAGAGAGAGAGCAAGAAAGAGAGAGAGATAAATATAAATAGAGAGAGAAGAAAGAGAGTGAGAGAGAGAGCTAGAAAGAAAGAAAGAGAGAGAGAGATAAGAAAGAGAGAGAGAGAGAGAGAGAGAGAGAGAGAGAGAGAGAGAGAGAGAGAGAGTTTACACATAATGTTATCTATAATCCAAACTGAAAAGTCTTGACACCAAATTCAGAAAGTTGTCGGTCAGCCAACGAAATAAACATCTAGATTAAATGATACTTTAAGAATATCCAAACGTGCTCCATATCACATAATATCACAACTCATAGGACTTACAATGTTTATCTCTTTATCCAATCGAACTCAAAACAAATAACAAGTTATTTCGAAGTATTTCAGAACTAACACTCAAAACCCAGAGTGTACTCAGCAAAACTGTTATATTATTTTTTACTATTATTAGAATACTTATAATCAACTGTGGTCTGTCTATCTATCTATCTACTCCTCGGCCTTGGGCTAGAAGAAGACTTTCAAAGAGAACTTAAAAATTCCGAGTTCCGAATCTTCATTCCAACCCCTCAACTCTCTCTCTACACAACAACGACTCGCTTCTCTTCTGCCTTGTCACAGTCGGCTGTCACGCTGTTGTGGTTTTAGATAGCCTCCTATTCTGTCTTTTCTGTGCTGCTTTCTTGCTTGCCTACTATACTAGTCAAATTTACTACGACAAACCCTCCGCTCCTCTCTCCTCTCTCACGTCAAATTCTATACAAGTCGGTTTGTGGCGGGATGAACGCGCGCGCCCTGTGACGCGCCGTAAGTAGTAAAAAAGGTTTTATAGTAAAACGGACTGGCGTAGTATAGTAAAGCCGACCTGTCTAGTACTACGAAAATTCCGTAGAAATACGAATTTTTGGCTCCAGCTACAGAACAACATTCGCTTCTTTGACTCAATAAATCTTGTTGAAAAGGAAAGTTTAGTTCCTCAGAACCTATATTCAGGTCTTTGGAGCATTTTTTGGATCATGTTAAGGCCAAATTATTTAGTTTCATAAGCTACTGAAAGTGGATTTTTCTTTATTTCTCTTCACACCCACTCGACACAGATATTTTTTTTTCTATTCAAACAGTAAAGGAACAAGTACATTCATTACATAATATGTGACCCACCGTATCAAAGCGGTATTATGTCGGGATCCACTCGGTAAGAGAAATTGAATTCATAGCCACAAATATCCAACTTGGGTTTAATTTCTGTACGTTATGGTGGAGTATAAAGACTATTTCTTGCATTGAAAAAACTTCTGACCTCCAATTTCTCATCATTCTATTATCTCTAAATTCACTTTTTGGGGTCTGAATCATCCCGACATAATACCGTTTTGAGACGTAGGGTCACATATTGTCCAGTGTCTAATTTTTATCGCTAGAACAAAGTATTTTCTTTATAATTTGTGATGTACAAAGGATATCAGAATGAGAAAACTGTTGGTTGTATCGTGACGAATGTGACGATTTTCCTATGGGTGGTAACGAGCCACGGACCGAATGGCTCATAAGCGGCTATGTGGTCTAGTGGTATGACACTCGCTTTCGGGTCGGAAGGTCCTGGGTTCGAGCCTCGCGCTCGGCGCGTAGTTGAGTCCTTGGAAAAGGCTCTTTACTCACATTCTCTCAACGTACTCGGGTGTAAAATGAGTACCTGGTCATTAACAGCGTTGTCTTTGTCCGAAAAATTGTAATATCATGTCCCGTCCTACATGTTTAAATGTTGCTGTTAACCAGGGACCCCTTGTATGTAAAGCGCTTTGAGCACATTTAGTGTATATTGCGCTATATAAGGCTCAATTTAAAAAAAATAAATTTAAAAGGTCTACGTGTATAGGCAGTTTCTAAAGATTACGTGACGTTATTACAGCAGGCATAGCGAGCACTATTCTCCTGTCTTATCTCTCCCCCCCCCCCCCCCCCCCCCCCCCCCGTTTATGCCACACACCCTCAATTGTATCCCATACTACTGTATATGTGACCCACGGTCTCAAAACGGTATTATGTCGGAACGAACCAGATGCTTAAAAGCCGAATTAAATGTTAAACTGGTCAAAAATATAAATTGTTGGCATTGGCACCCTAAAATATGGTATCCATTCTCCTCAATAAAACATACAAACTCAACACAAGACTGATATTTCTGGCTATAAATTTGATTTTCAACATCTTAACCATCCCGACTTTATACCGTTTTGAGGCGCAGGGTCACATATATATATATATATATATATATATATATATATATATATATATATATATATATATATATATATATATATATATATATATATTCTCAATCTAAAATGGACACACCCCTGTTGTTGGGGTCCCCAAGAGAAGTCTCATGATCTTCCCACTCGATGCCTACCCAAGCATATCGCCTCGTGCCGATTGTTGTCCGTGTGTTTCATGATCCAATCGTATATTATATTATTTTGTTATTCATAGATTTTGGTGCTGTGCCAGAATATATAGATCTAGATCTAGCCAAGAAGAGATCAAATCTCTAGACTTTAAAAGGAAACAAAATAGAAGAGGAGAAGAAGTAGAAGTAGAAGAAGATGAAGGAGGAGGAGGAGGAGGAGAAGAAGAAGAAGAAGAAGAAGAAGAAGAAGAAGAAGAAGAAGAAGAAGAAGAAGAAGAAGAGGAAGGAGGAGGAGGAGGAGGAGGGGGAGGAAGAAGAAAAGGAGGAGGCGAAGAAGAAGAAGAAGAAGAAGAAGAAGAAGAAGAAGAAGAAGAAGAAGAAGAAGAAGAAGAAGAAGAAGAAGAAGAAGAAGAAGAACAAGAAGAACAAGAACAAGAAGAACAAGAACAAGAAGAACAAGAACAAGAAGAAGAGGAAGGAGGAGGAGGGGGAGGAAGAAGAAAAGGAGGAGGCGAAGAAGAAGAAGAAGAAGAAGAAGAAGAAGAAGAAGAAGAAGAAGAAGAAGAAGAAGAAGAAGAAGAAGAAGAAGAAGAAGAAGAAGAAGAAGAAGAAACCAACAACAAAAACAAAACAAAAACAAAAACAAACGAGCTTTTTATATAGCGCAATATCCACTAAAAGTGATCAAAGCGCTTTATAAAGGGTACCTGACCAACAGCACTACGTAACATGTAGAACGAGACATGATACCTGTTCAGCGAGTTTACAATTTTTATTTCCAGATAGAGACAACACTGTTAACGGCCTGGTACTCATTTTACACCCGAGTACTTAATTTTTTTT
Source organism: Berghia stephanieae (assembly GCF_034508935.2). NCBI lineage: Eukaryota > Metazoa > Mollusca > Gastropoda > Nudibranchia > Aeolidiidae > Berghia > Berghia stephanieae. Next base: position 14,431,443 of record NC_088361.1, on the reverse strand, counting down.
TTTTTATATTTCAAGTAGGCTGCTCGCCTACCGCCAATACATTTCGGTTCTTCTATTTATTTATGCAAATTTTGACTGTGTGCCGAGACTAGCTGTCTCTTCCTTTCTCTTCAGTGTTTGATGGTCTGTGATTAATAGAGAGAGAGAGAGAGAGAGAGAGAGAGAGAGAGAGAGAGAGAGAGAGAGAGAGAGAGAGAGAGGGAGGGAGGGGGAGAGGGAGGGGGAAAGAGAGAGACGGGGGGGGGGGGTCCCCTCTCCTTATTAACCATAGGAAAATCGTCACATTCGTAACGATGCAACCGGCACTTTTCTCATTCTGATTTCTCTATCTTGTACATCACAAAATTCAAAGACATGCTTTGATTACAGCTATAAATACTAAACACTGTGTTATAGTCACTATAATTTTACTGAACAACATTCAGTATAGAATGCACTTGTTACTTTTTTGTTTCATTAGAAAAAGTCTATTTTTGTGTCGGGTGGGTGTAAATTTTCGGGGGAAATTCTAAAAATGGCGGGCAAGGAGAGAGTCAAAGCATGATTTCAAATGTTTAACTACACATTAGAATTTTCTTTCTGCAATTTGAATATCTTTCTTTTTCTTTTAAAATGAGTAGCCTTTTATGGCTACCGTGTCAAAAGTAGATACGATGGAGCCCTACAAGATCGCCTGATCGTCATGAACTCGTGACAGCTATGCGAATAGTGCGTTCCCATAATTAGATAAAATACTCACAACATCCGCCAGCCGGAACTAAAACACTATTATGTGTAAACTTAAACGTTTATAGTCTGATTAATATCATGGAAATGGTTCTCTAAAAGATGTAACAAAGAGTTGCGTGTGATACAAGTAACTCCATTATGAAGTTTCGCAGTACTTTACCGACAGAGACAAACAGAAAGCTGAGTGACGTCAGTTTTGTTCCTTATATACGCATTGGATGAATGAAAGGGAATTTAATATTATCTATATTTATTTTATTCATTTTCATGAACCATACGTGCTAACCTCTTCTACCATCGACTGAACGGAATGGCTCCATTCTTACTGTAATAGATTAACCTATTTGTTACAATATTAGATTATTAAAAGTATACATACGGTTGTGTACATTACGATATTACGATCCGACGGTTGTCACACATACAATATTTAATCTATATTATAAGACAAACAATACAAACAAGAATAAAAGTGCAAATATTTTATAGTAGTCCTTCAGAGCCATTCGGTCCATAGAGCCGGAGTTTATCCCGGTGTTTCTATAGCGTGAATCGGACAATAGCAATCGCTTGTTATCCTTTAGATAGGACGCTAGTCTATCGCAAAGTACTTTCTGCTAAATCTAACAGACTCAGTGATCCATTCACTGCTGGGTGGACATGGGGGTCAGAAAAAATATCTCGACTGCACCTGAAATGTTTATAGATAGTATGCGCCTGGCTAAGAAGCTCACAACATTGCCATCTGATAGTATAAACAGACCAACACATAAAACGGTGTGTAACCTTGAACGTTGATAGTCTGGATAATACAGTTAATTGAGAATTATCATAAACGCGGATAGCAAAAAGCAATAACAAAGACTGAGTGACATCATCTTCATACTATCCATAGACAGAATACCAAATCGCCGTATCGCCGAAGCTCAAAATTTATCTCCTTACTGCAAGGCTTAATGGATTGTAATTCTTCCTATCTGGACAAGGGGTTTAGTGCACGTTTAGTAGATATATACACAAGGGCTTAAGCCTTACAAAAGTAAACAGAAAATTTATAATGAATAGAATGAAAATCGTAGATCAGAACTGCCAACTTGAAATTTCAAAAAATCATGGTTTCCAAAGGAAAAAAAAGATAAAGTCACTTTAACTATCTTTACAAAGAAATAAGTTGCCTTCAGTAAGATCCAAAAAAATGTTACAAAGTTCTGAATATAGGTTCTGAGGAACTAGACTTTCCTTTTCAACAAGATTTATTGAGTCAAAGAGACGAATGGAGTTCTCTAGTTGAAGCAGAAAATTCGTTTTTCTACGAATTTCTTGCAGCACTTGACAGGTCTATCATAGATGAAACTCTGAGTTACAAAATTGGCGCAGAATTAACTCCTTAATCTCGTGAACAATCGATTTATACTTTATATTTCTATTTTTAACCAGTTAACTGCCGTCGTCCGGAAAACACGTATTTTAGAAATCGGGCCAGAAAAACTCGTCCTTCGGCTTTCCATCGTCCGTACATCCATTCATTCATTCACACTCATCCATGACGTTACACAGCGCTAGTCAATGGCCTTAACCAACTCGGCTCAAGACGCGTGCGACAAGGCCTTTACTCAAGTCGGCCATGCACTCATCCCATGCTCTCTATAAATGCCGACTCGCTGGCGTACCACGCCAGAATGACTCTATCGCCAAAAAGACTCTAGAGTTAAATTGGCGTACGCGAGACAGACTCTAGAGTGTGTCCCGCGTACGTAAATTTAACTCTAGAGTCTTTTTTTTTTTTTGGTAGAGTTATTCTCGCGTGGTACACTGGGGTTCTGGCGTGGAAACTAGAAGGCCCACGAGTCCCGTTGATAGAACATAAACTCTCTCTCTCTCTCTCTCTCTCTCTCTCTCTCTCTCTCTCTCTCTCTCTCTCTCTCTCTCTCTCTATCTATCTATCTATCTATCTATCTACATCCATCCCATGCATCCATCTATTCATCCATCCATCCATTCATCCATTCTTCTCCCCATCCATTCATCTATCCATCCATCCATCCATTCATCCATCTATCCATCCATCCATCTATTCATCCATCCATCTATTCATCCATCAATCTATTCATCCATCAATCTATTCATCCATCATCCATTCATCCATTCTTCTCTCCATCCATCCATCCATCCATCAATCTATTCATCCATCATCCATCCATCTTCTACCCATTCATCCATTCTTCTCCCCATCTATCCATCCATCCATCTATTCATCCATCCATCCATCCATCCATCCATTCTTCTCCCCATCCATCCATCCATCCATCTATTCATCCATCCATCCATCCATCCATCCATCCATCTATTCATCCATCCATCCATCCATCCATCAATCTATTCATCCATCATCCATCCATCCATTCTTCTACCCATCCACCCATTCTTCTCCCCATCCATCCATCCATCCATCCATCCATCTATTCATCCATCCATCCATCCATCCATCATCCATTCATCAATCTATTCATCCATCATCCATTCTTCTCCCCATCCATCCATCCATCCATCTATTCATCCATCCATCCATTCATCAATCTATTCATCCATCATCCATTCATCCATTCTTCTCCCCATCCATCCATCCATCCATTCATCTATTAATCCATCCATCCATTCATCCATCTATTCATTTATCCATCCGTCCGTATTTTGAACCCACAAAAACTCTGTCCCCAACCCCAAATCGATCAGACCTTGAATCGTAAGTAAGTAATCCTTGAAGTGTAAGTAATTTCCATACAGTCAGAATACAGTGACGAAATCCGTCCCTCGCGTCACTGACTGACACAATTAGAACACCAGCATGGGGCGAGGTGGAATTAAAACCACTGAGTTATCTAAACACAAGCTGTTACAAATCCCTCGTATACTACCGTAGTCTGGAAAAAAGACATATTTAAACATTTGGCCAGAAAACTCGTCCTTCAAATGTCGATCGATTTAAATGATCCTCATCATGGCAAAAACACTCAAACCTGGGACTTCGCGAAGTCCCAGGTTTGAGTGTTTTTGCCATGATGAGGGTCATTTAAATCGATCGATATTTGAAGGACGAGCTTTCTGGCCAAATTTTTAAATATGTGTTTTCCAGAGTACGTCAGTATACGTGTTTTTGTTGTAAGTATCAATGTGAGCACAGAGTGAAGTAATTCTTTAAGCACTTTGACTTATCTTTAAATTTCTGCATCAAAAAATACAATCCTTATTGGTAAAATAAATGGACAAAAGAGACTTCCCTTATTTTAAATGATTAAAATAATAATAATAATGAATAACGATCAAGAAATTGCTTAATATTGTCAAATCAAGTTTAATCCACGTGCGGCTATGTTGTCTAGTGGTATGACACTCGCTTTCGGATCGGAAGGTCCTGGGTTCGAGCCTCGCTTGGCGCATAGTTGAGTCCTTGGAAAAGGCTCTTTACTCACTTTCTCTCACCGTACTCAGGTGTAAAATGAGTACCTGGCCGTTAACAGCGTTGTCTTTGTCCGAAAAATTGTTATATCGCCTAACAGGCGTCATGTCCCGTCCTACATGTTAAATGTTGCTGTTGACCAGGGACCCCTTGTAAAGCGCTTTGAGCACATTTTAGTGGATATTGCGCTATATAAAAGCTCAATTTAAGTTTGCGGGGATTCATCTTGCCCTGGGTTTATCATTTCCTCTCTAATATTTTACCAAGATGAAGAAAATGCTTTTAAAATGTCACGAGGAATGAATGGTAAGCGATTAAAATGGAGCCCCACTGCGTGCACACTACCAAGGCTCGATAGCCATTGTGAATGTCATGGTGCTCTAGGCCGGTGTACGAGTTGTCGCAGTTGTTGCTGTTGTTGAAATTCAAATGAAAGAAAAACAATATTAACATTATTATTATCATGAAATGACGTGTATTAAGTCAGTGGAATTTGTAACGAAATACCCTCTATAATTCAGTCAAAACTCCCCACGGGAAACTGGTATTGCGTCCCGTTAAACGATCATTCTTTGAACCTTAAACCTTTAGTGAAATTGGACTTTCGTGGCAACCTGCCTTGGCGGGAATTTTGTTTTTAAAATTCCCCCGGTAAAGTTCGGCTCAAAAGATTGTTATGACTTTTTTTTAATTGACATATTGATTAGATGAAGAATTTGATTTGGGTTTCTTTTAAAACTAAAAGAATCCATGAAATATTTCATCGAAACTTTAATGGTCGGTGTAAACAGTAAGATCTTGGTGAATAACATTGACCACATCAGCCAAGATACAAACTTTTGTCAGTCGCTGTCCTCGACAAATCCTGAAGTTGAAATGGTTTGACAAAGTGCCAAACGCTGACCTTTGGACAAGAACAAACCAAGAACAAGTGGATGTCCAGGTCAGACGCAGAAAGTGGCGGTGGGTTGGCCATACCCTGCGGAAGGAGCCCTGTAATATAACCAAACAGGCTCTCGAATGGGACCCACAGGGCAAGAGGAAACAGGGTCGTCCAAAACAGACTTGGAGGAGAAGCCTTCACCAAGATTTGTGCGTCTCCAATCTTACCTGGAGTGAGGCAAAGGTCTGTGCCAAGGACAGAAGAAGATGGAAGAGTGCTGTTGAGGTCGTATGCTTCGCCGTGAGCCAAGAGGCATAAGTCAAGTCAAACAGTAAGATCAGAATAGTTATTATACATTTTGATAGCATACCTTCAATTGTATTGTCCCGAATGGTGAATGCTTCAATGAAACAGTCGTATTTTGAGGATTAACTGTTCCCACACAACAGTCAGTCCCGATCAAATAGCCCTGGCCTATTTCAGTACATCTTGCCATCAGCAATCGAAGGCCCTGTGGAATAGATGCATGTGGGGCCAGATGAATGGACTCTGACCATTTTCTGATTTCATATTGACCCCAAGCAGGTTTTTTTCCCCCATGGTTGAACGAAGTCTGTAAATTATTAAAATATCTCTGATTACTCGTAATGTCTTCGGGTGTCTGTGTTTTTAAGTGAATGGATGAATGAATGTATGGATGAATGAATGAATGAATGAATGTATGTATGAATGAATGAATGAATGGATAAATAAATGAATGAATGAATGAATGGATAAATGAATGAATGAATGAACGAACGAATTGATGGATGGAATAACATGGAGGCGATCGTTGCCTTTTCAGCATTACAAATGTCTGACCCATGGAGGTCCTAAGTGACTGGTGATTAGGTATAACGATGTCCCCATTACAGTGTAGAGAATGTAGAAAGTAGTCGAGTACACAATGTTTACGTACCCTGCAGCACACACTGTTAAGTACGTGAACATTCAAATCGTGTTTCGTTGTTTGTTCCGATTAGACTTTTTACTTTGTTGTTATCAAATTCAAGACCATGCCTCTTCTGTATTTTGTCGCAATAATACGAGTCGTCAACAATGATATCTTCTGTAGTTTGTCGCAATAATACGAGTCGTCAACAATGATATCTTCTGTAGTTTGTCGCAATAATACGAGTCGTCAACAATGATATCTTCTGTATTTTGTCGCAATAATACGAGTCGTCAACAATGATATCTTCTGTAGTTTGTCGCAATAATACGAGTCGTCAACAATGATATCTTCTGTAGTTTGTCGCAATAATACGAGTCGTCAACAATGATATCTTCTGTAGTTTGTCGCAATAATACGAGTCGTCAACAATGATATCTTCTGTAGTTTGTCGCAATAATACGAGTCGTCAACAATGATATCTTCTGTAGTTTGTCGCAATAATACGAGTCGTCAACAATGATATCTTCTGTAGTTTGTCGCAATAATACGAGTCGTCAACAATGATATCTTCTGTATTTTGTCGCAATAATACGAGTCGTCAACAATGATATCTTCTGGAGTTTGTCGCAATAATACGAGTCGTCAACAATGATATCTTCTGTAGTTTGTCGCAATAATACGAGTCGTCAACAATGATATCTTCTGTAGTTTGTCGCAATAATACGAGTCGTCAACAATGATATCTTCTGTAGTTTGTCGCAATAATACGAGTCGTCAACAATGATATCTTCTGTAGTTTGTCGCAATAATACGAGTCGTCAACAATGATATCTTCTGTAGTTTGTCGCAATAATACGAGTCGTCAACAATGATATCTTCTGTAGTTTGTCGCAATAATACGAGTCGTCAACAATGATATCTTCTGTAGTTTGTCGCAATAATACGAGTCGTCAACAATGATATCTTCTGTAGTTTGTCGCAATAATACGAGTCGTCAACAATGATATCTTCTGTAGTTTGTCGCAATAATACGAGTCGTCAACAATGATATCTTCTGTAGTTTGTCGCAATAATACGAGTCGTCAACAATGATATCTTCTGTAGTTTGTCGCAATAATACGAGTCGTCAACAATGATATCTTCTGTAGTTTGTCGCAATAATACGAGTCGTCAACAATGATATCTTCTGTAGTTTGTCGCAATAATACGAGTCGTCAACAATGATATCTTCTGTAGTTTGTCGCAATAATACGAGTCGTCAACAATGATATCTTCTGTAGTTTGTCGCAATAATACGAGTCGTCAACAATGATATCTTCTGTAGTTTGTCGCAATAATACGAGTCGTCAACAATGATATCTTCTGTAGTTTGTCGCAATAATACGAGTCGTCAACAATGATATCTTCTGTAGTTTGTCGCAATAATACGAGTCGTCAACAATGATATCTTCTGTAGTTTGTCGCAATAATACGAGTCGTCAACAATGATATCTTCTGTAGTTTGTCGCAATAATACGAGTCGTCAACAATGATATCTTCTGTAGTTTGTCGCAATAATACGAGTCGTCAACAATGATATCTTCTGTAGTTTGTCGCAATAATACGAGTCGTCAACAATGATATCTTCTGTAGTTTGTCGCAATAATACGAGTCGTCAACAATGATATCTTCTGTAGTTTGTCGCAATAATACGAGTCGTCAACAATGATATCTTCTGTAGTTTGTCGACAATAATACGAGTCGTCAACAATGATATCTTCTGTAGTTTGTCGCAATAATACGAGTCGTCAACAATGATATCTTCTGTAGTTTGTCGCAATAATACGAGTCGTCAACAATGATATTTCTGTAGTTTGTCGCAATAATACGAGTCGTCAACAATGATATCTTCTGTAGTTTGTCGCAATAATACGAGTCGTCAACAATGATATCTTCTGTAGTTTGTCGCAATAATACGAGTCGTCAACAATGATATCTTCTGTAGTTTGTCGCAATAATACGAGTCGTCAACAATGATATCTTCTGTAGTTTGTCGCAATAATACGAGTCGTCAACAATGATATTTCTGTAGTTTGTCGCAATAATACGAGTCGTCAACAATGATATTTCAGTAGTTTGTCGCAATAATACGAGTCGTCAACAATGATATCATTCTGTAGTTTGTCGCAATAATACGAGTCGTCAACAATGATATCTTCTGTAGTTTGTCGCAATAATACGAGTCGTCAACAATGATATCTTCTGTAGTTTGTCGCAATAATACGAGTCGTCAACAATGATATCTTCTGTAGTTTGTCGCAATAATACGAGTCGTCAACAATGATATCTTCTGTAGTTTGTCGCAATAATACGAGTCGTCAACAATGATATCTTCTGTAGTTTGTCGCAATAATACGAGTCGTCAACAATGATATTTTCTGTAGATTGTCGCAATAATACGAGTCGTCAACAATGATATCTTCTGTAGTTTGTCGCAATAATACGAGTCGTCAACAATGATATCTTCTGTAGTTTGTCGCAATAATACGAGTCGTCAACAATGATATCTTCTGTAGTTTGTCGCAATAATACGAGTCGTCAACAATGATATCTTCTGTAGTTTGTCGCAATAATACGAGTCGTCAACAATGATATCTTCTGTAGTTTGTCGCAATAATACGAGTCGTCAACAATGATATCTTCTGTAGTTTGTCGCAATAATACGAGTCGTCAACAATGATATCTTCTGTAGTTTGTCGCAATAATACGAGTCGTCAACAATGATATCTTCTGTAGTTTGTCGCAATAATACGAGTCGTCAACAATGATATCTTCTGTAGTTTGTCGCAATAATACGAGTCGTCAACAATGATATCTTCTGTAGTTTGTCGCAATAATACGAGTCGTCAACAATGATATCTTCTGTAGTTTGTCGCAATAATACGAGTCGTCAACAATGATATCTTCTGTAGTTTGTCGCAATAATACGAGTCGTCAACAATGATATCTTCTGTAGTTTGTCGCAATAATACGAGTCGTCAACAATGATATCTTCTGTAGTTTGTCGCAATAATACGAGTCGTCAACAATGATATCTTCTGTAGTTTGTCGCAATAATACGAGTCGTCAACAATGATATCTTCTGTAGTTTGTCGCAATAATACGAGTCGTCAACAATGATATCTTCTGTAGTTTGTCGCAATAATACGAGTCGTCAACAATGATATCTTCTGTAGTTTGTCGCAATAATACGAGTCGTCAACAATGATATCTTCTGTAGTTTGTCGCAATAATACGAGTCGTCAACAATGATATCTTCTGTAGTTTGTCGCAATAATACGAGTCGTCATCAATGATATCTTCTGTAGTTTGTCGCAATAATACGAGTCGTCAACAATGATATCTTCTGTAGTTTGTCGCAATAATACGAGTCGTCAACAATGATATCTTCTGTAGTTTGTCGCAATAATACGAGTCGTCAACAATGATATCTTCTGTAGTTTGTCGCAATAATACGAGTCGTCAACAATGATATCTTCTGTAGTTTGTCGCAATAATACGAGTCGTCAACAATGATATCTTCTGTAGTTTGTCGCAATAATACGAGTCGTCAACAATGATATCTTCTGTAGTTTGTCGCAATAATACGAGTCGTCAACAATGATATCTTCTGTAGTTTGTCGCAATAATACGAGTCGTCAACAATGATATCTTCTGTAGTTTGTCGCAATAATACGAGTCGTCAACAATGATATCTTCTGTAGTTTGTCGCAATAATACGAGTCGTCAACAATGATATCTTCTGTAGTTTGTCGCAATAATACGAGTCGTCAACAATGATATCTTCTGTAGTTTGTCGCAATAATACGAGTCGTCAACAATGATATCTTCTGTAGTTTGTCGCAATAATACGAGTCGTCAACAATGATATCTTCTGTAGTTTGTCGCAATAATACGAGTCGTCAACAATGATATCTTCTGTAGTTTGTCGCAATAATACGAGTCGTCAACAATGATATCTTCTGTATTTTGTCGCAATAATACGAGTCGTCAACAATGATATCTTCTGTAGTTTGTCGCAATAATACGAGTCGTCAACAATGATATCTTCTGTAGTTTGTCGCAATAATACGAGTCGTCAACAATGATATCTTCTGTAGTTTGTCGCAATAATACGAGTCGTCAACAATGATATCTTCTGTAGTTTGTCGCAATAATACGAGTCGTCAACAATGATATTTTCTGTAGTTTGTCGCAATAATACGAGTCGTCAACAATGATATCTTCTGTAGTTTGTCGCAATAATACGAGTCGTCAACAATGATATCTTCTGTAGTTTGTCGCAATAATACGAGTCGTCAACAATGATATCTTCTGTAGTTTGTCGCAATAATACGAGTCGTCAACAATGATATCTTCTGTAGTTTGTCGCAATAATACGAGTCGTCAACAATGATATCTTCTGTAGTTTGTCGCAATAATACGAGTCGTCAACAATGATATCTTCTGTAGTTTGTCGCAATAATACGAGTCGTCAACAATGATATTTTCTGTAGTTTGTCGCAATAATATCGAGTCTGTCAACAATGAATATCTTCTGTAGTTTGTCGCAATAATACGAGTCGTCAACAATGATATCTTCTGTAGTTTGTCGCAATAATACGAGTCGTCAACAATGATATCTTCTGTAGTTTGTCGTAATAATACGAGTCGTCAACAATGATATCTTCTGTAGTTTGTCGCAATAATACGAGTCGTCAACAATGATATCTTCTGTAGTTTGTCGCAATAATACGAGTCGTCAACAATGATATCTTCTGTAGTTTGTCGCAATAATACGAGTCGTCAACAATGATATCTTCTGTAGTTTGTCGCAATAATACGAGTCGTCAACAATGATATCTTCTGTAGTTTGTCGCAATAATACGAGTCGTCAACAATGATATCTTCTGTAGTTTGTCGCAATAATACGAGTCGTCAACAATGATATTTTCTGTAGTTTGTCGCAATAATACGAGTCGTCAACAATGATATCTTCTGTAGTTTGTCGCAATAATACGAGTCGTCAACAATGATATCTTCTGTAGTTTGTCGCAATAATACGAGTCGTCAACAATGATATCTTCTGTAGTTTGTCGCAATAATACGAGTCGTCAACAATGATATCTTCTGTAGTTTGTCGCAATAATACGAGTCGTCAACAATGATATCTTCTGTAGTTTGTCGCAATAATACGAGTCGTCAACAATGATATCTTCTGTAGTTTGTCGCAATAATACGAGTCGTCAACAATGATATCTTCTGTAGTTTGTCGCAATAATACGAGTCGTCAACAATGATATCTTCTGTAGTTTGTCGCAATAATACGAGTCGTCAACAATGATATCTTCTGTAGTTTGTCGCAATAATACGAGTCGTCAACAATGATATCTTCTGTAGTTTGTCGCAATAATACGAGTCGTCAACAATGATATCTTCTGTAGTTTGTCGCAATAATACGAGTCGTCAACAATGATATCTTCTGTAGTTTGTCGCAATAATACGAGTCGTCAACAATGATATCTTCTGTAGTTTGTCGCAATAATACGAGTCGTCAACAATGATATCTTCTGTAGTTTGTCGCAATAATACGAGTCGTCAACAATGATATCTTCTGTAGTTTGTCGCAATAATACGAGTCGTCAACAATGATATTTTCTGTAGTTTGTCGCAATAATACGAGTCGTCAACAATGATATCTTCTGTAGTTTGTCGCAATAATACGAGTCGTCAACAATGATATCTTCTGTAGTTTGTCGCAATAATACGAGTCGTCAACAATGATATCTTCTGTAGTTTGTCGCAATAATACGAGTCGTCAACAATGATATCTTCTGTAGTTTGTCGCAATAATACGAGTCGTCAACAATGATATCTTCTGTAGTTTGTCGCAATAATACGAGTCGTCAACAATGATATCTTCTGTAGTTTGTCGCAATAATACGAGTCGTCAACAATGATATCTTCTGTAGTTTGTCGCAATAATACGAGTCGTCAACAATGATATCTTCTGTAGTTTGTCGCAATAATACGAGTCGTCAACAATGATATCTTCTGTAGTTTGTCGCAATAATACGAGTCGTCAACAATGATATCTTCTGTAGTTTGTCGCAATAATACGAGTCGTCAACAATGATATCTTCTGTAGTTTGTCGCAATAATACGAGTCGTCAACAATGATATCTTCTGTAGTTTGTCGCAATAATACGAGTCGTCAACAATGATATCTTCTGTAGTTTGTCGCAATAATACGAGTCGTCAACAATGATATCTTCTGTAGTTTGTCGCAATAATACGAGTCGTCAACAATGATATCTTCTGTATTTTGTCGCAATAATACGAGTCGTCAACAATGATATCTTCTGTAGTTTGTCGCAATAATACGAGTCGTCAACAATGATATCTTCTGTAGTTTGTCGCAATAATACGAGTCGTCAACAATGATATTTTAAACTCTAAAATGCAAATTCATAAACACAAATGAATATAACAGCTTTAAAAAAAAAATAATACCAAGGCTCAAAACCCTTCTTCAGCAAGCAAAAAACAATAAAGACATAAATACACTACTAAATTCCAGATAGAATTATTCTCTTTCTCCCTCCTCTCCTCGCCTCTCTCTAATTTCTCTCTCTCTCTCTCTCTCTCTCTCTCTCTCTCTCTCTCTCTCTCTCTCTCTCTCTCTCTCTCTCTCTCTCTTTTCTTTTTTGGTCACAAGGGAAGCAGGACTTTTCACTCCGATAGGCAATTATTTTTTGATTATCCCTCGAAATTTTTAGATACCCAGATTTAGTTCTCATCGGCCATTGATAATTGAATTGGTAGTTAATAATAGGTTTACCGTGTTACATTCAAAACAGTATCTGTGTGTGTGTGTGTGTGTGTGTGTGTGTGTGTGTGTGGTGTGTGTTCGTGCGTGTGTGTTTCAATATTGACAAAGCTCACTTTTGCTTCACAGATTTTCAATTGCAATAAGTGGCTTGTACTCACACGAAAACTGTACTTTATTTTTCTCTCTCCCTAACCACCGACGATTGTCGTAGTGGAATATGATATTGTGTTCGACCACACTTAAACTTGAATTGCAAACTCAGATATCTTTTCAACGGGTTTTTTTTTTTTTTTACAATTCCCCAGTCATTTGAAATCATTGTACGCAATTATTTAAGTTTCAGCAATGGAAAACGTGTCACAAATCAAGGCATTCATTAATAACCAGTTAACTGGCGTACTCTGGAAAAACACGCATTTTAGAATTTGGCCAGAAAATTTGTCTTTCAAATGTCGATCGACTTAAATGACCCTCATCTTAGCAAAAACTCTCAAACCTGGGACTGAAGGAATTCATCGTGAGATCCCAGTTTTAAGGGTTCTTGCCAAGATAAGGTTGTCTTTGAAATCAATCGATATTTGAATGACGAGTTTTCTGGCCAAATTCTAAAATGCGTGTTTTTCCAGAGTTTTCTGGCCAATTTTTGAAATACGTATCTTTCCAAAGTACTGCAGTTAACTGATTAATAACTTCGGAAACTTGAGTCCTCGTAGCTATACATTGATGAAGTACCTCACCCGAGCCACTAGTATCTCAACTCCTTTCTTACAATTACTAACCTTTTCACTCGTTCTTTCACGAAAGACTATTATTATCCGCTCAGTCTACACAAAAAGAAACGATATTCTAAGTATGTACGTCCAAAATCTCTCCAGATCGTTGCTGGTACTTCATTAGCAGAATAGGTCTGAAGTGCACGAAGTCTAACAAGATACTCGTGCCTTCTGAAGTACCTGTCGAAAACCTTTCCTTTCTCTGACCCAAAAGGACCCGAAGCGAGCCGTGGTAATTATGGGTACAGTTGACTTTGGGTTTTATTTTTTTATATTTCTCCTTCCCATAGTCCTTCACTCTGCTGTAGCCTTTAAACAAAGGGTTTTTGTTTCATTTGTCTCGATCCTGAGCCATAGCTTGATTGTAGACGTGTGCGTTTCAAAATATCCAGATGCTCTTTTTTTTTCTCTTCTTTCTCATTTAATTTCCCTTCTTAACTTTTTTTTTCATCTTTATAAATTTTTTTTCTCCTTCTCCTCATTCTCCACCTCCTCCTTATCCTTCTTCTTCTCCTCCTTATCCTTCTTCTTCTTCTTCTTCTTCTTCTTCTTTATTATTATTATTATTATTATTATTATTATTATTATTATTATTATTATTATTATTATTATTATTATTATTATTATTATTATTATTATTATTATTATTTATCCTCTTCTGCCTGAAGCGGGACTCGGACACGGGACCTTCCGGATCACAACGCAATACCTTAACCACTCGGCCACCCTCCTTCCATTTTATGGACAATAAAGATTTATTACTATTCTTGCAATCATCTATAAAGTCGCAAGTAAAATTTTGCTAGAAAGCACGAGGATGACATGAAGAACTTAAGTACAGAGTTACGGTTTAATCACCACGGTCGTTTGTGTCCGAATAGACGTTTGTACGTTATTATGATCAAGTGAGAAAGTTTGAGGGACATAAAACCAAAGAAAGGGAGATAAAAGACACCTGCCCGAAGAAAACGTTGGTGTCTATTTTCTGTTCCTGGCAGGATTTACGCTCTCTTTCACAGAGAAATGTAAATTTATCGCTACGCTTCAAACAATGACGTCCTACGCAAACAACCCAGTCTGTTTCGTGTCAAGATTAAAGGTGTTTTCACATTATCGCAAACGTTTTATATTGTTTGTAGAAGACATCTGTCTTTTTGGTGTCGTTCTATATATTGAAAATTAAAGAGCTTGATTTAAATCGTTTTAATAAATCTGAATTTTTCAGAATCTAAACTTGAAATCCGAAATCTTTTCACAGATTTGTTTAGTAGTGGTTTATATATTTCCATATTCGTGATACTGAATTCCTTTAAACCAACGTTTCTCCTTTTATTCTTCGAACTGTTTTCCGCTGTATCACTGTTCTTTTTTTTTCTTTTTTTTTTTTGTTAGTGAAAATTGCACGATAATAGAAAAATCGAAATATGACCCCAAAGAGTTGGATCGGGGAAAATAATCGTTTACTTCCTAATATCAGTCGTGTTTTACTCATCTTTTCTACATTCCACCTCTAATGTGTGTAAATAGTAAACCCATCTTTAAGTACTGGGTACTTTTAAGTACTCGCTAATATTATATGGTCGTGTTTTACTCATCTTTTCTATATTCCACCTCTAATATGTGTAAATAAGTAAAGCCATCTTTAAGTACTGGGTACTTTTAAGTACTTGCTAATATTATATGGTCGTGTTTTACTCATCTTTTCTACATTCCACCTAAACTAAGTGTAAAGAAGTAAACTCCACCTTAACGTACTGGGTGTCTATCTATGTCTTGTATTTTATGTCAAGGAACTGAATCTACATTCCACCTCTAATGTGTGTAAATCAGTAAACCTATCTTTAAGTACTGGGTACTTTTAAGTACTTGCTAATATTATATGGTCGTGTTTTACTCATCTTTTCTATATTCCACCTACACTATGTGTAAAGAAGTAAAGCCATCTTTAAGTACTGGGTACTTTTAAGTACTTGCTAATATTATATGGTCGTGTTTTACTCATCTTTTCTACATTCCACCTACACTATGTGTAAAGAAGTAAACCCCACCTTAATGTACTGGATGTCTATCTATGTCTTGTATTTTATGTCAAGGAACTGAATGACCGCCAGATTGAAACACCTGAATGGAATTCCTTGCGTTTTATATCCGTTACAACAATGGGTCGACAAGGGCGTCCTCGTGTCGCTGGAGCGGTACACGCTTTGATGACAACTGTCAGGCCAGCCAACCACCCGTGTCTCCATTATGTTATTGTTTATTGTTGATGTCGACTGATACGCAAGATCTTGACCTATCCTATCAATACGCTTCAACAGTCATGTCGTCACTTCCCTCGTAATGACGCATAGTAACTTAGTAACTAGCTCTAAACTATCGGAACAATGACGGACGCCCTTATGAAATATTTCTCCGACGAGCATAAAAGTGTGTCCAGAGGAGAAGAACATTATAAATATGATCATGTTTTGACTTTTATACATTCTGATCACATGACATATGAAAAGTTCTAGCCAGCATGAAGAATATAAAGTACCGATTTTATTTGTTTAGAACCACACTGCTCGTCGTTGCTGGGCGACGTGACATTAGACTATTGAATCCAATAGATAGGCTATGTGGTCTTGTAGTATGACACTCGCTTTCGGATCGGAAGGTCCTGGGTTCGTGCTTGGTGCATAGTTGAGTCCTTGGAAAAGGCTCACATTCTCTCACCGTAATCAGATGTAAAAAAAATGAGTACCTGGCCGTAAACAGCGTGTCTCCGTCGAAAAAAAATTACCATCGCCTACCAGGCGTCATGCCTCGTCTTATATTGTTTAAGTGTTGATTTTGGCTAGGGGCCCCATGTAAAAGTGCTTTGAGCACGTTTAGTGGATTTTTGCGCTATATAATTGCTCTAGTTTTTTCAACCACAAAAGCCAATTTTTAAACTGTGGCCAGAAAACTTCTACTGCAAATATCTACCGATTAAAATTACTTTGTCAACTTGTGAAAAAGTCTCTTAGGTAAACGTTCACCAAATGTTAAATGAGTTTTATGATTTTGATCAATCAAAAACGAATAGAGGAACTTAAACCGGATGTTTATAAGAACTAATGGACTATCCCTTGAAAATAAAAAACAGAAAAAAACATTTAACTGCTGCACTCTTGGAAGACACATCTTCTTTTTTTTTAATTGGCCAGAAAACTTTAGATAGATTTTAGTGACCCTCTCTTGGCAAAAAAAAAGCTTTCAAACCTAGGACTTCGCGCGAAAATGAACACAATACCAAACACGGAACTCTCGGGCTCAAAACGCCTTCTTCAACCAATAACAAAAACACTGAAAGACATACATGACTGAAATCCCAGGCAGACGGCTGTAAAATATCAGGTATATGTCTTGTTGGCTATTACGATCTCTAAATATTTCGAGGAAGGTCTAACTTAGTTGGGGTTTTTGGTTTTTTTTTTTGTTTTTATTTCGTGTTTTGCTATTTTTAATTTTTTTTTTTTTTTAAGGCGTCCAACTAGTTTTTAGAAAACATTTTGTCCTTCCAATCGATCAACTTGAACAAACATGTGGCGTTATGATCGCTCTCATCATCCTTCGACAGGTGTGTGTGTGTGTGTGTGTGTGTGTGTGTGTGTGTGTGTGTGTGTGAGTGTGTGTGTACGTGTTTGTGTGTGTTGAGCAATCTCCCATCATAATCTTAGACAGATGCAAAGATGCGCTCCCCTTAAAGCGACGAAGAGTCATATTTCGTCCGGAGTGCATTGAGGCACAAGAGATCAAAACTCGTTCGATAATTGCATTTGTACTCTTTGGTGGAATCTTATCACTGACACCCCACCGTTCACCTTCCCAATTTTGTTTTTATCCATTGATCTTATCTCATAGCGTTGCAATGTGGCTCAGCGATACGACCTTTGCTTCGTACGTAAAAGGTACCGAGTTCGACTACCCGCCCTAGCTCAATTTGCTGACACCTGGATTATTCCAGTCTTCCCTGGGATTAGTCCATAAAGACACATTTCCCCTTGGGGATGAATAAAGGGAATTTATCTTTATTTAATTTTTTAAGGTTCCAACACAAATACCCTTTCATTATTTCATTTTAGTTTATGTCTATCTCTGCTAATGTACATTTCCCTTTGTTGTCCTTTTAAAAAAGTCGATTCTTTTTTATTTTGATTTCATTGTCCATGTGGCTTCTTCAATCTAAGCTACACAGAAAATACTTCAGAAGGAAAAAAAAAGTGTTTTCAAGCGGCCAATTATCTAATCAGACACCCCGACTATGTTTTGGACACAAAGGGCAAAGGGTACGAGATTGTGAGGTTTATCCTGTCATTGCCAAAAGTTTGGGCGATGATTATTTTGTCACAGGAGGTCTTAGGGTTGACAGCGACCTGCTCGTGGGTGTGGGAAGGTCCATTGTGAGAGATAACAAGGAATGCCGGCTTACAGCAGCTTTGGGCAGACGAGAGGGGAGGGGGGGGGAGGAGATGTACATTTAACCTGTTAACTACCGATCAAGAAAGACACCCATTTAAAAGTTTGACCAAAAAACTCGTCCTTCAAATTATATCGATCGATTTAAATGACCTCGGGAGATCCCAGGTTTGATAGTTTAAGCCAAGATGAGTGTTATTTAAATCGATGGATATACGAGTTTTCTGGTCAAACGTGTAAATACGTGTCTTTCCACAGTACGACAAGTAACTGGTTATGTCCCTAACTTCTCTGATACCCTAGTAAGTCTTAGCCAGCACACAAAACATGAAAAGTAAGTGGAGCAGACACTTCTGTTGATAACAACAAAGAATGAATTGAGGAGAGAAGTACAAGAAGACAATAGAGAATTAAAAAAAAAACTTCCCGGCGATGGGAGCTCGAACCCACGATCTTACTGGTACGGACCCGGAGTGGTGATAGCTCTGACAGTAGCGGTTCCTTCTCCCGGCCAGGCGGAGTTGTCGTTCCAGTAAAGTCGTGGGTTCGAGCCCCCATAGCCGCGAAGTTGTTTTTTTTTAAATTCTCTATTGTCTTCTGGCACTTTCCTACTCATTTCATTTCCCAATACCATTTGCGACTCGTCTAAACGTTTAATTCCATCAACATGTAGTCACGGAATAATATTTTTCTCCAGCATCTTAACGTCATCTTCAGAAACGAAATGAAACTCGATGAAACCATCAAGATGGCAGTCATGAAATTTTACAACATCCGTCTACAAAAGCAACTTAATGGTCATCACCAGGCATCGAGTTGGATAATGGGGGCACGAACCCTTCTCAGAACAATGACATAACAATATTACTCCCACTTTCCTTGAACTGAGGTCCTTGAATACACACACTTCTTTATAACAGGACCCCGGTGGCTTTTAGTATTAGTTTTAGCACTCACTGGACAAGCGATGACCGCTTCAATCGGGCCCCCGGCATACGCCCCAAACAAGGGGGATGATTGTCCGGGAGCCCGAATCTGAAGTAATGAAAAACTTGGATGAAAAGGTTTAGACATAATAGAGACACATTCCCTATTCTTCCGAACGCTCTCGTCCAACGACAGATGCGTTATAATTGCACGGGTAAAAATTATTTGATTTTCCTGCGCACACTTTTATGCTCGTCTTACAAAAGGCGAGGAGGTGTCCTAGAATTTTATTAGTGTAATTTGATTCAAGGAAAGGAAAAGCGACGGATGTTTGAAGTTGGCTGTAGGGAGAACAATAAGTGTGGAGGTGGAGTTTGTTTTCAGAGAACACAATATGGAGGGATAACCTTTCACCTGTTAGAACTTTTTGCGCAAATCTCTCAGCTTTAAATATCTAGCTTGGCTTGCAGCTTCAAGATTAAAATAATTCTTTAGCTGCATAAACTAAGGTGGACTGTAGAGAATTCAAAGAGTAGTATTTTAAACAAAATATTGAATGAAAATAAAAATACCAGCTTCAAAATAGAACAAATTTTACAGAACGTCAAGGGCTCATAAACTTGCCATCATTTATATTTAACAGGGATGCTACAACGTGGAAAAGAGAGATATTGATATATTAAATAATTATTTTTTCCATATAAATCCCGAAGATCGCGGAGGATTCAATCTGCAGTGAGAATTAATTAAACATCAAATAGACGAAATCTAGTTGATTTGAAGAATGTATCTCTTGTACATTTCAGTAGCTCCATCGACATTTACTTCTTTTAATATTGGGACAATTGCTACATTCATACGGCTTGACTTACAAAGTAACTTGAATGTAAAAGAGTTGGAAGAAATATTGAATTATATATAAGCAATTCAAGCAATATTTCAAAGTATTTATTAACTTTTTTCATTTTCATTGTCAATTTGTAAGCCTTTTTACAACTCGATCTCAAGATTTTTAAAGAATACAAGCAAATGGTTTTGTTTGAAAATAATCTGTATGTCAACCACTGACACTGAACTGTTGCTGTTAACATGAATGACATATCTTCACAATGATTTCTATTGGATCCATATGTCTTTTACATTACACAATACGGACAATGACAAGAAATTATTATAGAGGAGCGACATTCCCCTCTCTTCATTCATAATTCGTAATGTTAAAGACCTTGTATTTTATGTGGCCAGTCCCAGTGTCAAATGACCTTACGACCCCCTGACCCCCGTACCTACACCTATGTAATGCTATTGTTGGAAACACTATCACCATCGAGGCTTTACGACACTCGGACCAATAAAGACTATTGTTAGGACTTTTAAGTACCGTGAGGAAATACCGAGTGCGCACTGCCTGCCTGCCTCTACGTTGTAAATTGTCCACAAGTAGATAACGTTTGAATATAGGCCTGTCGTATAGGATCGTGATTTTGGTCAAAAATGGAGTTTTACAAGCTAGAATTGGACACAACAAATAGATATAATCATGTATAATGAAAATAAATAACTTACCTCTTCTTTCAGCTTATCCCGAATTTTGCAGGGTTGCATAACGAATGCCACATCTCCATGCATCTTGGTTCAGAGCATCATCTTCCCTCCAGGCCCAGTTCATTCATATCGTCCTTTACCCTATCCAACCATCTTGTCTTTGGGCGCCCCTTTTTTTCTCTTTCCTGCTAATTGTATAACCAATACTTTCCTTCCCACTTACTCCCTCCATCTCTCGTCTCTTTACATGTTCGAAACATTTCAATCTATATTTTCTTATCTTCACTTCAGTCAACCTTCGAATTCATTCATTTCTCACTTTATCTTTTCTTGTATAATGAAAATAAATAATATATAATAAACTACATGCCCCACATGGGTGTATGAAATGGGAATTACAGACCTGCCTACTTGAAAATTTAACATTTCGTAATTTTTAGGAGATAAAAATTGTCGTCGCTATGGTTAAATTTAAAAATCAACAATTTACCATCACAAATATTAATTAACATTTCAAAATCCTTGAAATCTTTCAGTATGGCATCAACTTTCATTTTCAATAAGTTTTAATGACTTAGAGATGCTCATGAAGTTCTGAAATTGGAGCCAACATTTTGTAATTCTAAGAATTTTTCGTAAAAATTGCCAGGTCTGAAATTGTGTCCCTTATTAAATATCAGCGAAATGGGTGAAGTACTGTGGATTATATTGAGCATGGTGAACTCTTAGCGGAGGTTTGGATAATATACGATTCTTACACTTTTGCCGTTTGGAATTCCGGACGTGTTCCCAACCGCTGCACGAGCTTGCGAGTGCGCGTTGCGAGAACAAAGTTCGAATTCCAAAAAGCAAAAGTGTAAGAAATATTTTATTCTACCCATCAATCGATTCCAATTTCGTCATCTCCGAGTACAAGACATTTTCAAATATACTTAAATGATATTTCTTTTTTTCAAAAATCCAATTTTAGTGAAGTTTAACGTTTGTTAATCTGGCCTCACAAATTATTATTGTAAACTCGATATCATTACGCGTTACTATTTAGGGAGAGGGATGGAATAAAAGACGATTTCCCCCTTCTAAGCTTATTGTTTACAGTAAAATTTAATACCAGAAACGTGTTCACGAATTTTGAAAATTAACGCCAACCGCTTGATAATATGCGCGTGGTCGTAACTCAAATTTGCCGAAAAGGCGCGGAAATTAAAGAGCGAAAACACAGGATCGGGGATTTGTTTGTGGTATCTATTTCACCCAATCAAAACATTGACTCGGCGTACGACCGGAAACAGGTCGAGCGTCATTGCAGGGAAAACATGGCTTTGTCAATAACTGTCGTACTCTGGGGGAAAAAACTCATATTTTAAAATTTGGCCAGAAAACTCGTCCTTCAATTATCGATCGATTTAAATGACCCTCATCTTGGAAAAAAATTCTCAAACCTGGGACTTCGCGAAGTCCCAGGTTTGAGAATTTTTTGCCAAGATGAGGGTCATTTAAATCGATCGATAATTGAAGGACGAGTTTTCTGGCCAAATTTTAAAATATGAGGGTTTTTTTCCAGAGTAAAGCAGAATATCTTCACTGCCAAGCCGTCGGGCAATGTCTAACCTGGCCAGATCTCTTCCAAAGGGGGAATTGCCTTGGAAGACGTAAATCCGTTTCATCAGCAAACTTGGACGCCAAACAAAACGGCGTCAAAGGCAAACATACGATAATTAACCATGCGTGGTTCCCTCCCCTCGTTTCGAGCCAAGCGTCCACTGCATGGAATAAATATGGCACTGAACACCTTGCATGGACGTTGTTCTCTTGGTCATTTCTTCTTATGTTTGCACACAGTGGAATCGTCTTCTACAAACTTTTGTTTATCAGTTACAACATTTCTAATAACAAGAAATGAAGTGAGCAGAAAAGTGCCAGAAGACAACAGAGAATAAAAACTCTGCGGCGGCGATGTGGGCTCGAACCCGCGACCTTCCTGGTACGACAACTCCGCCTGTCGTTCTAGTAAGGTCGCGGGTTTGAGCCCAAATCGCCGCCGCAAAGTTTTTATTCTCTGTTGTCTTCTGACACTTTTCTACTGACTTCATTTCTTGTTATTATCAACATAAGTGCCTGTTCCACTCACTTTTCTGAACTTTTCTAATATTACTTTTATTTTCCTAAATTCACGTATCTTTGATTTAGTTCCTGGTATCTCATTAGACATGATTATGTATGAGCGTTCTAAAAATTCGGCTCGACTCTGCAAAATACCAGAAACACTTTGAGCCCCATGTCCGTCAATGGGAAGTTAGTAACTCCGTATAAAATATCATCCTGCATATAGGGTAGCAAGAATTTGTCAGGATCTGGTTGACGATGGAAAAAAAATAGTAATTAACCCAACACTGGCTCACCTGGTTATTTTGACTTTTGAAGAATGCATTTATGTTTTAAAATGATAATTTGTATAGCATATTTTATGTAGCACGTGAATGGAAAGTTATCTGAATTAGAACCCACTGCAAGGACGCCCTTTATATAACGCCATGCACGGATCAGTGACCAAGTCAGGTCCTATTCCGCTACTGCACGGGTTTGATTGCCACTCAATCTTATTCCACCGTAACGCAAATGTTTGGCATAGGGCGCTGTCTTGTTGTCTTTTGGCCTTTGTTCTGTTAAATCCACACACACACATACACATACACACACATACACACACACGCATACACACACACACACACACACACACAGCGACTTCCTCGCGCGCACGCGCCTTTAATTCCTTACAGGCGAGATAGAGATAGATAGAGATTCGTCTTACCCATAATTTCTCTCATGACTGAAAATCTGTCTTTACCTCATACTTCATCCTTTTTCATCAATTGGGCAGTAAACAGTACTGGGTTCGGGCTTCAGCGTTGATAAAAATCTGAACAAGTTTGTATGAAAGGTGCCAGACAAAGCAAGAAAGAAAAATACAAGAAAAAAAAAAACATCCCCCCAAAAAAAACAGTTTACCTCCACTGGAGATCGAACTTCAGACCTTCTGATTACCGGTCAGACGTGCTACCGTTACACCACAGAGGCTCCCGATATTTGGGACAAGTTTAATGCTTATATTCCTCACAAGGGTACGCGTTTTACATTACTGATATTTTGGGATTTTTTTTTCTCTCTTGTCTCTCTTGCTTTGTCTGGCATCTCTCATACACACTTGTTCAGTTCTATGTTTATCTTACAACGGTGTCTGCTCATTAGTTTCTATTCTCATTATGTTATCTTCATCTTTGAGCTTAAGCTTTAACTTTTTAAAAATATAAATATAACGCAATATCTTTTACAAGCGGTCCTTAGCCAACAGTAACACTTAACATGTTGGACCAAACACGACGCCTATTAGGCGATATTACATTTTTTCCGACAGACAAAGCTGTAATGACCAGATACAGATTCTACACCTGAGAACGGTGAGAGAATGTGAGTCAAGAGCTTTTTTCCAATGACTCAACTATGTACCGCTGAGAGCGGGACTCGAACTCAGGACTCTTTGATCCCTAAGGCTAGTGTCATACCTCAACACCACATAGCTTCCATACACGAAGCCCGAATCGCATATTATGTCCTTTTGAAGAAAACGATGAGATAACGATGTCCAGTTAGACTACAGCCGAACCCCGTCTGTGAATGGTTAACGCTGACAACAGTTTGTCAACGGAAAGATTAGACAAGTATGCCAGAAACCCGATCCCGGTCTCGTAATCTAACCGTTCTAGACCCGGGTCTGGAGTTCCACGGGTTACAAAGAGACGGCTGAGATTGGGTAAATATTACGATTTCCGCTAGAATTAGAAAGTGAAGAATGGGGGGCTTTTAGCCACACGGAGCCTAATCGAGGTCTTTGTATTCTGTGGCTTAAAAGGCACGGATGTTGTTGCACGGACTTAATCGCTTCACCGCTTTGTTGTGTTAGCTGCTGGGGTCAAGTCACGTCTTACATCAAGTCATGTTGTTGGTTTTGTGCGGTTGTTTGGTCTTGTGGTAGGACATGACACTCGCTTTCGGTTGGAAGGTCCTGGGTTCGAGCCTCGTTCGCATTCGGCGCATAGTTGAGTCCTTGGAAAAGGCTCTTTACCTATATTATCTCACCGTAATCAGGTGTAAAATGAATAGATGGCCGGTAACACTGTTGGCTCTGTCGGGAAAAAAATGTAATATCGCCTAATAGGCGTCATTTCTTGTTCTATATCTTGCGTGTTGCTGTTGGTCAGGGACCCCTTGTAAAGGGCTTCGAGTACGTTTAGGAGATATTGCTCTATGTAAATGGTCACGTTTAAACGTTTAAATACTCACGTTTTGTAAAGGGACGGTTTTCATACAAGGGCAATGACGCTGCTTTTTGTTCAGAATACATATTATTCTTCCACAACTCTAAAAGACATCTAACTTCTACGTCATGGCACAAGACCGAAGGGCTAGAGCTCAGGTGGTCGCTGGTTCGGATAACCTAACCTTCCACAACTCTTGTCTCGTAAATTCAATCAGAGCTACCCAGTATGTTGGTGACGTCAATTTTCTCATATAATCCTATTTTGCATCCTCTTTGGGCAACCACATAGCACCTTACCTTACCTTACCGGGGTTCCTTCTCGTAGAGGTTGGATGCCATGGTCTTCCACAATTCTCTGTCTATGAATCTAGGGCTCTACAAACTGAGCTATCACGACACCCATGACATGGAAGTAACCCTGTTTTAGAAAGCTTTTTAAACGAATTGTCACCTGGTAATCGGAGACGGACGAAATAGAAGAGTGACTAGGTGTCAAACTACAACTTTTTTTCATTAAGAAAAACACCCAAAAAGGCTTTGTGCGTCGTTAGTTTTATTAAATATGTTTGTATGGAGAGCAGACCCCTGGCCTGGGTGAACACCAGCTGCAGACCAGACTGTACTGTCCATTGAACAGGGGAGGCGTAGGAGGTTTCCTCAATAGATTGATATATTTTTTAAAAGGCCAATAGGAGGAAGAATAAGAAAATAGATTTAATCTATCTGGAAAGATGGTCTAAAACGTGCGTGTCTGCTTCCTTTGTGTGTGTTTGGGGGGGGGGGGGGGGGGGGGGGGGGGGGGGGGGGGGGGCAAACGAACGCAAAATATTATCCATTACAACAATGTTAAACTAAACCCATAATTGTGTTTGGGTATTCAGAACTTCTAATATATGAACGTAAGTCACAGGTGATGAATATGAGAGATTTTAAATAAAAACTCGAAGGGTCGTCGGTATGGTGGAAAGCTTAGTTTGATCAAGGTTGTTTCCGAATGGCAGTGTGGTGTTTATCACGTGATGAAGAGTATCACGTGATAAAGAGCATTCCACGCGTCACAGATGGTGAAAAACGAGCGCGTGTTTCTTTGAAGAAGATTGTTGTTACAATTATTTTTTTTTTAAATTTAAAGCATTTTAATTAGAACAGACATAACGCCTCGTTACCTCTCCATCTGGTTTTTCAATTAGGAGACCGCCATTGCTAAAAGTTTTTTTCTTGTGTTCATTTAAATTTGATTTCAGTTTTGATTCATCGCTTTGAATTGGTGACTCTGCTTTTTGAAATTTTTGAATTTTGTGTCTGATCTGATTTTGATGGTATTCATTGGTCATTCTCGTCACCTGTTTACACAAATGAAACGCTATTTCAAATGCTTTCTCATCATCTGCCTGATAGATACAAACGTTGTCGCTGTCAGAAGCTGCGAAATAGAAGTATGACATGGAGTAATTGGTTTCAGATTTAAATTGGTTCTCTTAGTGGTCGGATGGTGAAATAATATAACCTGTAATATGATTTAATTTGTTCTGCTAGATCTATTGCCCATTAAATTAAGAAAAATTAAGGAGCAGGCACCGGTGTGAGATAAAGAACTGAACAAAGTGTGTATGAAAATAAAATGGAGCAACTCAAATGTCTTCGTCCTCGTCCTCTTGTGTTTAATGTATGTGTTGTTTGATGCTATCGTGTGTTCAATGTATGTGTTGTTTGATGCAAGCGAGGGTTCACAGCGTATAATGCGTACCCTTATGAATAAGAATATAGGTATTAAAATTGTCCCAAGTATCGGGAGCCTCTGTTGTGTAATGGTAGCGCCT
>NC_088361.1:14394767-14397267 GCF_034508935.2 Berghia stephanieae | reverse complement strand
TCTTACCGGCGTAGTAAAAGGTTACTTACTTGATATTTTTTTTTATATAGAACAATATCCACTAAACGTGTCCAAAGCGATTTATAAATGATCCCTTGCCAACAGCAACATTTAACATGTAGGACAAGACATGACGCCTGTTAGGCGATAATACAATTTTTTCCCCGACAGAGACTACGCTATTAAAGGCCAGGTACCCATTTTGCACATGAATAGGTGAGAGATTGTGAGTAAAGTAAAGAGCCTTTTCCAAGGACTCAACTCTGCGCCGCTCAGAGCAGGACTCAGCCCAGAACTTTCCGATTCAAAGGCCAGAGGCACACCACTAGGCCACATAGCTGCACAGGCTGCTGCTGGTTTAGCGGCGTTCTAACAGCAGTTTAGACATGTTCAAAATATTGACCTTTTAATGCTTTCTTTTTTTCAAGGGACCTCTAAGGTCCGAAGGCACCAAAATCGGTAGAATGTGGTAGATGTGGCAGGACTCCACCCCAAAAGAGATTCGGTTATCTCCCTTGTGTGATTATCACGTGATCTGTCCAATTAGGGGGCCTGATATGTTGAATTCTTGCCTTAAGCCTCAATGTCGCAACATAAACTTCCGAATATCAAGTCATACCAAAGTTTCAAAGTTTATTCAGTCTTAGGCTTTCGCCAATAAATCAACAATTTGATGCCAACATACATGAAAGTGGGAAAAAAAGAAAAGGTAAATGGAACCAAAAAATAAACTGATACACCACACAAAAATACAACAATCGTAATAACATCAATACGTTCACTAATAATATTAATAATAATAATAATAATAATAATAATAATAATAATAATAATAATAATAATAATAATAATAATAATAATAATATAATAATAATAATAATAAAGGTTTTTAATTAAATGTCATTAAAAAACCCAATGGGAATCGCACCATGACTGTCCCAGAACAATGGCCGCCATGATTTTTGGTTGATTTTTCCAAGCCGAAATTTCTTGGGCGTTTGAGACTTTGGATGGGTGTCATGTCGTAGCTTTGCTTCCTGTTCATAATGATATATCCTTGCCTCATCGTCCGTAATGATTCCACTGCAATTTTAAGACAAAGACAATGCTGTTTAACACCAAGGAAAACCCCTTAACTTTTAAGAACATCAAGATGACAAATTAGGGAGCTGGCACTGGTGTAAGATCTGAAAAATTGTACACGAAACTCTTAATTTTTTATATTCTTCTCGATAGGACGGTAAATTTATATCTGTAGACTTAATAACAACAAATGAAGTGAGTAGGAAAGTGCCAGTAAACAACAGAGAATAAAAACTTAGCGGCGATGATGGGGGGCTCGGACCCGCGACCTTACTTATACGACAACTCCGCCTGGCCGGGGAGATGTATGCCTTTTTCCTATGACTTATACCCAAGTGCCTAAACATGGGATTGAACTCCTAACCCTCGTCTATTTATTGATCAACAAAGTGAGTCCGACCCCATGTCAATCACTACAGTTGATCTTCTGACAAGAGTGCCCGTCAACCGTGGGATGTCTTGTTACTACGTGCGGCTATGTGGTCTAGTGGTGTGACACTCGCTTTCGGATCGGAAGGTCCTGGGTTCGAGCCTCGCTCGGCGCATAGTTGAGTCCTTGGAGAAGGCTCTTTACTCACATTCTCTCACCGTACTCCGGTGTAAAATGAGTACCTGGCCGTTAACAGCGTTGTCTCTGTCCCAAAAATTTGTAATATTGCCTGACAGGCGTCATGTCTCGTCCTACATGTTATGTGTTGCTGTTGGCCAGGGACCCTTTGTAAAGCGCTTTGAGCACGTTTAGTGGATATTGCGCTATATAAAAGCTCAAGTTAAGTTACTATTTCTCACGGTCATCACCACGGAGCGGTCATGTCATCAATATTCACCAGACCTGTAGAAAGTATTAGGGTGTCTTATTGGCGTCGGTCCCGTCCCCTAGGCCCATGTCAGAGCGCCACTGCCAGCCCGATGGATTACAGAAGACGGGTCCTTCCTGCCATGTTGTCTTCTCGCCATGTCCCAAATAATCCGCATGCCCCATTCCGTCAGCCTGACCTTACAAGAAATGCGCCAAAAGATGTTAGAGATTATGGAGCTTACCTCATTTTGTACATATCAGGATGGTTGATCGCATTCGTGCTTTTTTTTGGGTTTTTTTTTCCCCATCCCAAATCTCTTTGAAAACTTTTATTTATAGAAGGAACGAATTTGACATCACTCAGTTCTTTGTTATTATTTTTAGACTGTCCATTTGAGATTAGTTCTCACTAAATTCCATCAGACTATGAATGTTTCGTTTAAGGTTACACACCAGTTTTGTACGTTGGTACGTTATAATATCTAAATGGCGGATATTGTGAGTATTTTACCTAAACGCACAGTATCAAAAAAAAAAAAGGTTGTCAATTTTCCGTATATTTACGGAATTCAGTGTGTTATAAACCCTCCGTACATTTTCCAATCGCCAGCTAAACAA
>NC_088361.1:14367267-14384767 GCF_034508935.2 Berghia stephanieae | reverse complement strand
TGTTTGCAGATTATAAATGTATAAGCACATTTTAAAATGCTCTCATTTTAAAATAGAAAATAAATAACGTTTTCTATTAAAAAACCCTGTTAGCTTTTGGCCGACAGTTTATGTCAATAAAGTTTTGATATTGTAACGAATCGGGCCGTTCCTGGAGAGTCGATAGAGCAAGATAGCCCGATTTGCCAACATAGAGAAAAGACTAGGATAAAGATAGACAGAAATGGAACTCGTTGATAAGTTCCCTGGGAGTGGGAGATCAGGCCAATGTACTGGACCTAGCCTGATCAGAGGGAAGAGAAAGAAGGCGAAAGCCCGTGGTTCACGGCTAGACAATGGTAGCGGAGTAGCAATGATAAAATATAGAAAATCAGGATTAACAAACACGATTACATATATTACGGAAACTAAGTTACATCTACAACACAAATAGGAACGACACTGCTCAAGTTATCCATTCATCCTGCTTGTCTCTCTCCTGACATCCACGAATAAGGAACATATCTACTTCTTCTTTCAGCTTATCCCGCATTTGCAGGGATACCATAATGAATGCCACATCCATACATCTCGGTTCAGAGAGAGCGTCATCTTCCTCCAGGCCCAGTTCTTTCATATCATCCTTTATACCCTATCGCACCATCTAGTCTTTGGGCGTCCCTTTTTCCTCTTTACAGCTATTTGTAAGTCCAATATTTTCCTTCCCACGTACTAAATTCTCTCGTCTCTTTAGATGTCCGAACCATTTCAATCTATATTCTCTCATCTTTATTGATACATTCTTCACTTCAGTCAACATTCGAGTAAGGAACACCACTATAATAAAATATGATAAAACACAACAGCTACAATGGCGGTATCGTGTTCAGCTCAACAAAACTTAAAGAACTCCATCTGATTTCCCGCGCCTCGCTTTATATATATATATATATATATATATATATATATATATATATATATATATATATATATATATATATATATATATATATATATATATAATGATGGTTCGAACCCCTGATTAGGTCGTTGAGGTGTTCAGAAAACCTATCAACCCGAGGAGGGTTCGGACAACTCCGGACTCGTTCGCCGTACTCATGTACCCTGACCAACATCAACCTGAACACGTAGGATGAGACATGACTCCTGTTAGGCGCTGTTGCAATATTTTTTTTCGACACATAGACAACGCTGTGTTAACGTCCAGGTACTCATTTTACACCCGAGTGCGGTGAGAGAATATGAATAAAGAGCCTTTTCCAAGGACTCGACTTATGCGCCGTTAAGGAGAGTGACACGAACCCTGGTTATATATATATATATATATATATATATATATATATATATATATATATATATATATATATATATATATATATATATATATATATATATATATAATAATAATAATAAAAACAAAAACTATGAACCAAGCTAACGCTTGAAACAATATTGTAGAAGATCATAATTATACTTGAAATGTTATATATATATATATATATATATATATATATATATATATATATATATTATATATATATAATATATATATATATATATAATTCCCTTTATTCATCCCCATGTGGAAATTTGTCTTTAGGATCTATTCCACGGGAAGACTGGAATAACCCAGGCGTTAGCCGCAGTGCAGCGCCGCAAAGTGAGCTAAGCCGAGGTGACTTGCTCAAGGCCACACAGCTTAGCGGCGTATGATCGAACTCGGTACCTTTCGTGTACGATGGAAACGACTGGAGCATAGAGGAAACCACCGACTACTAGGAGATCCTGTGTTATCTGGGGAGGAAACAGAGGCATACACGTTTAAACAAATGAATAGCAAGACATTGTCTTCCGCGGCTATGTGGTCTTGTGGTGTGACACTCGCTTTCGGATCGGAAGGTCCTGGGTTCGAGCATCGTTCGGCACATTGTTGAGTCCTTGGAACGGGCTCTTTACTCCTATTATCTCTCACCGTACTCCGGTGTAAAATGAGTACCTCGCCGTTAACAGCTTTGTCTCTGAAAAACAATGTATTATCGCCTAACAGGCGTTAAGTTCTACATGTTTCATGTTGTTGTTTGTAAAGAGCTTTGAGTACGTTTAGTGGATATCGCGAACTCCCAGGTTTGAGAGTTTTTGCTAAGATGAGGGGTCATTTAAATCGATCGATATTTGAAGGACGAGTTTTCTGGCCAAATTTTCAAAATAAGTGTTGTTTTTTGTTTTTTTTTCAGAATCGGCAGACAATATTATTAACAACGACAACAATAATAATAGCTGAAAATTTAAATGTTTTCAAATAACAAAATGAGCAACAGAATTTGAAGAGGCTATTTAATAATCCCCCTGACGCCGATGACATCGCGATGCCTGGTTGTTGGTATCTCCCTGTCTGTTTATTAAACTGTTCATTGTCGTACTATGGAAAAAAAACTCAAATTAAAAAAAATTTGGCCGTAAAACTCATCCTTTAAATATAAATCGATTTAAATGACCCTCATCTTGGTGAAAACTATATGAAACCTGGGAATTATTATTATTAACCTCGCGAAGTCCCAGGTTTGAAAGTTTTTGTTGTATTTCCAAGATGAGAGTCATTCCAATCGATCGATGTTTTAAGGACGAGATTTCTGGCCAAATTTTTTAATGCGTGATTTTTCAGAGTACGGCAGTTAACTGGTTAATAACTCTATCCATAGCACCTGCTGGATTTGGGGGGCGGGGGGGGGGGGGGTTTCTTATCCATGGAGCTAGCTCCTCTCCCCCTCCACCCCCCGTCCCGCCTCCAGTCTCATCCTCTAGCTCCTACTCCTCATCTCATTTCTCTTTTATCTTTCTATCATCCACGTCTCACTTCACCTACATTCATGGATCCCTTATCTCCCCTCTCTACCCTTTATTCCTATCCATACCCCACCATTTTTTTCATTGTTTCGAGGTCCAAGTGTATGTCTGCCGCCAAAAATTATATTTTAAATAAATTGAATTAAACTTTTAAAATTTTAAAAATAAAATACTTCTACTACTACGACGACTACTACTACTACTACTAATACTACTACTACTACTACTACTACTACTACTACTACTACTACTACTACTACTACTACTACTACTTCTACTACTACTACTACTACTACCACTACTACCTACTACTACTACTACTACTACTACTACTACTACTACTACTACTACTACTACTACTACACTACACTACTACCACTACTACTACTACAACTACTACTACTACTACTACTACTACTACTACTACTACTACTACTACTACTACAGCCTTTAGTAAGATAATATAAGATAAGATAAGATACGTCTAAGTGCACAAATTGGCGGATCTGATAAGCGTACGCTGTCTTGGGTTTGATTTAACTCTTTCAGCGCTGAGGCTATATCATTCGCATTACCGTCACAAAATGGCTGACACCTGATTGAGGCAGCATGAGAATGACAAACTAAGACAAAGTGACATTCGAATTCGGCCCAAAATCTTCAATTAAAATACCCCCCCCCCCCCCCCCCCCCTCTTTCCCCCTAGGGCCAATTGAATGTTCTGATGAAAGAAATGATACCAATGGTTCAATTTAGAGTACTTTTGTAGAACGTGTGATTGGATTACATTATTGTTTTTGCCTTTCAAGACCTGCCACACTGTGCGGCCATTGGCCAGTAGAACAGATTCTGCTCTGGCCGCACAGTGTGGCCAATGGCGCTGAGAGAGTTAAGTCTTATAATTGTTCATTCCGGTTCAGATTTCCACCACGAAAATACGACCTAATCAGTATCGGACCGTGGCCTTCGTAAAGTTATGGCCTGACACTGACCAAAAAGTGACGTCAAAATGCCAGTCTTTTGCCACAAAAGAAAACAAATCGTGAGTTGTATTCAATAGTTCAACCAATGAAATAACTTGTTTCCATGAGCTCTACTAACGACAACTCACAAGGCGGTACAAAAACCAAATAATGACATCAAACTGCCAGTCCTTTTGGATTTCAGTATCAGGCTATAACATAACGATGGCTACGATCAGACCCGCAAATAAATTTATGAGCGCAAGCTGATTTCAATCTTAGTTACATCTCATTGTCAGGCGAATTATGAATACAAGCTCTTTCGCATTCTTCCATAGTCCAATAACTGTTGGGGCCGAGCAAACAGCCCTGGTTTTCCAGGCAAGTTCCTGATGATGGGTCATAGTAATACTGGATGTAATCTGCAGCACACGATATCTCGTTGTCGTTAGGGGCGCAGGCAGCTGAAATGAACAAAATGGCGAGAGAGGGAGGGAATTACATTGTGTTTATCGATAATAAGTACAGCTTGGAGAAGAGTTCTTGGACTCTTCGATAGATGGCAGATGAGATATACTACTACTACTACCACTACTACTACTACTACTACTACTACTACTACTACTACTACTACTACTACTACTACTGCTACTACTACTACTACTACTACTACTACTAATACTACTACTACTACTACTACTACTACTACTACTACTACTACTACTACTACTACTACTACTACTACTACTACTACTACTACTACTACTACTACTACTTCGTGGTCACTCGCATCTGGTTGAACGGTGCGTTGTGACGATGCTTCTGGGCGGGTTTACGACGGTGCACGAATGCGGTACGGAATTTGCATCTTGGATCGATCGTCATAACATAGTAGTCTGAGCACCATCAGGAGCTTCTGCCTAACGGCGGCGACCGTGACGTAGAGATGTCGCTGTGTGGACGTGGATCTAACACCACAAAGTATCCAGTTGAGCAGGCAATAGGATGAGTTCGCGACTGTGCATAAATGGAGCGATGAATTCGCCGCCTGGACTACGGACAGAGATGCATACACGAGATGGAAGTCGGTTTCGACGAATTCAATCCCTCGAAGGGGCGGGGACATGCACTCCTCGAAACTAGGTGTTCATTTCCCAGGCTTCTCCACCGGTAAGGGGAGACGCTGGATGGTAGCGAATCGGCTTCGGTCGAGACCCTGCCTCACGGCAAAATCGCTTCACCAGTGGGGACTTTCTACCTGTCCAACATGTACCCGATGTGGGCAAGAACCCGAAACCGCAGAGCATCTAGTTGAACTGTTTGTTGTGACGAGGCTTCCGGGCGGGTTTGCGACGGTGCACGAATGCGGTGAAGAATTTGCTGATTGGGTCGATCGTCATAACATAGTAGTGTGAGCACCATTAGAATTGCTACGCCTCCTGGATAGACAGACCATCATAATGTTTTAGTGTGAGACGCTGTAGCAGCCTCGATAGTTCGTCAGATCATTGAATCGTATATTGAAGTTCATGATGTAAAACCATCAAAAGCCGCTGCTTATTGGAGCCTTGTCATGGTTCATAGGTCACTAGTATTGTTTACATCTTAAACAGTTAGCAGACCTACCAACTTGGAAAATTTTTAAAAATCGTATTTTCCAGGACATAAAGACTGTAGTCGCTATATTTATTTATCTTTGAAAATCAACAATTTCCCCTCACATGGGTTAAATAACACTTCAAAATCATTAAAATTATGTAGCACGGCATCCATATTCATTTTCAACAAGTTTTAATGACTTGGAGATGCTCATCAAGTTATGAAATTGGACCCAAAATTCCGTAATTCTACGATTTTTTCGTAATGGTAGACAGGTCTGAGTTAGGCATACAGTTTTATAATTGGTTTGTCCAGCCCTCTGTTTTGACAAATATGCATGAAAAATATAGCTGAGCTTATAAAAGACCTTATGAATAAATATAGAAAAATAAGAGAAGTCTAGTTAACAGCAGAAGCATATTTACGTAACAACTTCTATGTGTTATATGACGTTCATTGTCTTACCATTCTTTACGTGCATAGTATTTCCTTATGTACTGTGAAAGCCGGCAAAAATATTTTGAACATTTAAAACATTTTTTTGGGGGTATAATAGCTTTACTCAGTTCTCAAGCACTAAAGTAAAAAATCATGGTGATGTAATAGATAAAGCATTGCGGTACGATTTGACCTCGGTAAAGTGTGGAGAAGATTTATATAAAATTTAATATTCTTTGTATTCAATTATGTGCATTATCATTTACGTACTTCCTATAAACTTCAATAAATTTAAGTCCCAGCAACTCTTACGTATGAACTCGGGATTCCTAAGATTTTATGAAAGATAAAAATGAAAAAGTTTTTTTTTTTTTTTATTGGTCTTACCGTTTTCGTGTGTGGATCCAGCGTGCACTAAACATAACAAAATGGCGGTACACGCCACCAAAACATAACTGGTCTGTCGGCCTCCAAACATCTGCATGGTCTCGAGTTAGGCTTGTCCTCCGAAAAAGATGGTCTGGCCGTGACAAAGAAAACGTTTGCGTGTATGTAGAACGTTTGATCGAGTATGGAGAGGGATCTGACAAGTTTTGAAAAAGACAAAAGCATTTATAACCATGTGATGATCTAGACTTTGGTCTAGTTCTGTAAATGTCAATGGACAGTAAAAATGTAATTGTAATCATGATGGTTTAATGTCCGAATAATCATGACATAATTTGACAGGATTTAGATGGGCATATCGTGTTGTTCAACGATTATCTTTGTCATGTATCATGAGTTTATCTTGGACTTTTTTAAAGCCAAATTAGATAAACAGCTCGTCGACAACTCGGATGAGTGAGGCGAACATACGTCAACTGTCTACATATTTACACACACAAACACACACATGTACATACACACACTTATGG
This sequence comes from Berghia stephanieae, assembly GCF_034508935.2. Taxonomy (NCBI): domain Eukaryota; kingdom Metazoa; phylum Mollusca; class Gastropoda; order Nudibranchia; family Aeolidiidae; genus Berghia; species Berghia stephanieae. The sequence continues at coordinate 14,378,007 of NC_088361.1, read as the reverse complement.
TGGCGTTTTTTAATTTAATGCATATCCGTTGGTGGTGTAAAATAACGGACCGCGAAATATCTGTCAAACATAAGAACCTAATAGGACCTTGCGTGAATTAAACCCTTGTCGGTCTCTCAAAATTGACGAATTAAGTTAGAACAAAGTAATTACCCTATGTTATTTGGTTCCATCCTCGCCTTCTCCCTCCCACACACAGCTGTGATTGTGTTCAGCTGTTAAATGGCACGAATCTATATCGCACGTAAAACAAAATTATCTTTTACTCAGTACTGTTTGCTAATTTTTATTACTACGAGGTTTATTACTACTATGCGGCTATGTGGTCTAGTGGTATGACACTCGCTTTCGGATCGGAAGGTCCTGGTTTCGAGCCTCGCTCGACGCATAGTTGAGTCCTTGGAAAAGACTCTTTACTCACATTCTCACCGTACTCAGGTGTAAAATGAGTACCTGGCCATTAACAGCGTTGTCTTTGTCCGAAAAATTGTAATATCGCCTAACAGGCGTCATGTCTCGTCCTACATGTTAAATGTTGCTGTTGACCAGGGACCCCTTGTAAAGCGCTTTAAGCACGTTAAGTGGATATTGCGCTATATAAAAGCTCAATTTTTCATTTTTCATAATAATTGGGTGTCCTCTTAGTGATTAGGCGATGGGTAGATTGTAACGCGATAATTTTGATAATGACTTAAAGGCTTTATAATATATTATGTCAAATGTATATAAAATAACAGCAGAAAACCGCACGTATGTCCGCCTAAATGACATTTGATTTAAGTGATCATTTTAATGATTATAAGCGGATTTCGAAATACTACATAATTAGTTGGTGCCATGTGGTGAATCCTCTAGAGAAGAAATAAAAAATATCTGGAAATTTTCGTTAACAGATGACTAGAAATTCATGGGGCTTTTTTATCGTATAGATGTGACTTTTTTGGGGTTTTTTGTTTGCTTTGTTTTGTTGTTTTTTTGTTGTTTTTTTTTTTTTTGTTTTTTTTTTGTCTGTTTGTTTTTCTTTGGTGACAGCTTATCATACAATTATCGTACACTGCTGTGCTGTTACTAATTTTCTTCTTCTAAGGATGTAAAACCGTATTTATGAAACAGTGTAAGTCGAGAACGGTGTACCCGAAACGTCCATTGTCTGTATTGTTCCCATTCGAAACAGTGCCAGAATACAGGGAGAAAATCCACCCCAAGAAGCACGTCTTCCTCGACTGGGGATCGAACCTGAGACCTCCCTATTACTGGTCATGCGTCCTCCTATCATTACACCACATAGGTCAGTCGATTGGACGATTTTAATGCCTATATTATTATTCACAAGGGTACGGGTTTTACCGTAGCCTTCGTAAAGTTATAGTCTGACACTGACCAGAAAATGACGTCAAAATGCCAGTCTTTGGCCACAAAAGAAAACAAATCGTGAGTTGTATTCAATAGTTCAACCAATGGGACCCCTTGTTTCCATGAGCACTACCAACGACAACTCACTAGGCGGTGCAAAAACCAAATAATGACGTCAAAATGCCAGTCTTTTGGGTTTCAGTGTCAGGCTATAACTTAACGATGGCTACGGTTTTACGCTTTTAACCCTCGTTTACGTCACACAACAAAACCATTGAACACGAAAGAACGAAGACATGAGAGTAACTCCATTTTTAAGTTTTTTGAAAATATCAAATTTCTTTCTTGCTTTGTCTGGCACTGTTACGTACACGTTTTTTTCCAATCTTTATCGTGCGACAGTGCCTGCTCCTTAATTTCTCAATTTGATGTGTTCAAAAAAAGAAATGGACATTTTCAATGTCTTCAAGCGAGGTTTAGAGCCTAAAATGCGACCCCCTGTGAAGCGCTTTGAGCACATTTATTGGATATTGCGCTCTATAAAAGATCAGATTTTTAGAGGGTTCACTTAAGTATGTACGAGAGTTTAAGCCCTTGGTTGTACACTGTCTTGTGACTGGTGTTTTGAACATATATTTTTTTCTTGTTATCCTATTCGTGTGTTGTGTGTCTGTGATGGCCTGGGCCATTCCTGGGCCATCCGCACATCAGTGTGGGTCGCTTGAGTATGTGACCCCAGTGTGATGAATAAGCTATACTATTGCATTATGTGATACTGGTAGTTTAGTGGAAGTTCGTGGAAAGATCTTAGCATATCTATTTGCTTAAGCCGTTTGACAGATTCTGGACCATAGTCTGTTGGCTGTCACCCTGCCTCCTCTCAAACTAAACCTGCTCAAATCGCTTCACAAATGGTCCTAACCAACAGCAACACAATATGTAGAACGAGACATGACTGATGCCTGTTAGGCTATGTTACAATATTTATTTTCTTCCGAAAAATACAAAGCTGTCAATGGCCAGGTACTCATTTTAAAATCTGAGTACGGTGAGAGAATGAGAGTAAAGAGCCTTTTTCAAAGACTCAACTATGCGCCGAGCGAAGCTCGAGCCCAGGACTTTCTGATCCGAAAGAGCGTGTCATACCACTAGACCACATTATAGCCGCACGCCAAATTAAAGAATTGAAATGGCCCCTAGACATGAAGCAATAAAACTGTTTATAAACTCGACTTTTTGTCATTTTGCATTCCTCGGCATGTCATTTTTGTTGGTTGTTTTGTTGGGTTGTGATGGGGTATCGGGTAACATAATCGCTGTTAACGATTACTGATTAAATAGTCGACTACTACAGTGTCATTTTGCACTCCTCGGCATGTCATTTTTGTTGGTTGTTTTGTTAGGTTGTGATGGGGTATCGGGTAACATAATCGCTGAAAACGATTACAGATTAAATAGTCGACTATTTACAATGAATAAAACCAGAGGCGCGTGACGTCGCGTGGCCATAATTGAAATAAAATTATTTTTATTTTTGTACACAAAGGAATAAAAACATGCTGTGGTCGTAAAACTTTTTTTTTTTTTTGTAAGCCATTTTTTAAAATGTGATTTTTGAAGGAGATTTTCGGAATTTTAAAAAAAAAAAATTTTTGTTTTTTTAAATTGGGCCGGGGGGTTTTTTTTTTTCCCCGAACCCCCCCCCCCCCCCCCCCCCCCCCCCCCCCCCCCCCCCCCCCCCCCCCCCCCCCCCCCCCCCCCCCCCCCCCCCCCCCCCTCCCCCCCCCCCCCCCTTTTTCCCTTCTCCTCCCTTTTTTCCTTTTTTCCCTTTTTTTCTTTTTTCCCGTCTCCCTTCTTTTTTCCTTTTTTTTTTTTTTCTTTCTTTTAAAAAAAATTTTTTATTAATTATTTTTAATTATTTTTAATTTTTTTAATTCTTTAAAATTTTAATTTTTTTATTATTTTTTAAAATTTTTTTTTTTTTTTTTTTTTTTTTTTTTATTCTTTTTTTTATTTTTTTTTTTTTTTTTTTTTTTTTTTTTTTTTTTCTTTTTTTATTTTTTTTTTAAAATTTTTTTTTTTTCCCTTTTAATTTGGGATTTCTGTTACGAGCTAAAAAATTTTTATGCTAATGGCTTAAATTCCCCCCGTTTAAAAAAGATAAATTTTTTTATCGAAACCCCCCCCCTAAAAATGCTGAGTCGTGGGGAAACTGTTTTGTATGCGCATTGGATATTGTTCGGTTCCATTGAAAAATTAAAAAGGGAGCGGGCACTGGTAAAAATAGAATCTGAAAAAAGTGTGTAGAAACAAACAGTGGCCAACAAAGCAAGAAAAAAAAAAAAATACATGAAAAAAAGAAATAAAGGCATCCCAAAAGAACATCTTCCTCAGACTTTTTGGATGTTTTTGTTTTTTTGTTTTTTTTTGGGTTTTTTTTTTTTTTGTTTTTTTTGTTTTTTTTTTTTTTGGGGGGGGGGGTTGGTTGTTTGGGTTTTTGTTTTTTGTTTTTGTTTTTTGTTTTTTTTTTTTTTTTGTTGTTGTTGATTTTTTAATTTTTGCAGGGTCGGCACTTTTCATACAAATTTTTTAAAACTTTTTATTTCACACCTTTTTTATTTCTTTCTTTTTCAAAATTTGGGGTAGAATAAATTTTAATTTTTGGGTTGGGGTTGGGGGGGGGGGGGGGGGGGGGGGGGTTGGTTTTTTTTTGGGTTTTTTTTTTTTTTTTTTTTTTTTTTTTTTTTTTTTTTTTTTTTTTTGGGGGGGGGGGGGGGGGGGGGGGGTTTCTCCTTTTTCGGGAAACTAAAAAATTTATGAAATTTCAATGGGCCGATTGTCGTAGATGTTGCTGGACTATAACCATTTTGGGTATAAAACCCTATAAATAAGTACAGTTGGTCCATGTATCCCGGGCCTTATCTATTGATTTTTGCTGACAAAACCTTTTGGGGTTATAAATCGAAATTATGGGCACACTTGGGGTCATAAAAATTTATCCATTTAAAATTGGATTTTTGCTACTAAACCTTTGGGGTTACCCCAGACCTGCGAATATGCCACGTGGTCATGATATCCTGGCTAAAAATAGATGTTGCTGGATAAACCATTTGGGTTATCAGACCTCAATAGACACTTTGGGGTCATTTCCAGCCTATTATGGATTTTGTGGACTATACTTGGGTTATTGCCCTTTTAAAATAGAACGTCGGCCGTAATTCCTAACAATTACCTCTTTGTTTTTATTTGGGGGGTTTTTCCCCGACTCCCGCCTTTTGACAAAATAACTAAAGTCGGGGGTTGCCAAAAATTTTTTGCAATCGAATTTCTTCCCAAAAACCCCCCCTTCCCCCCCCCCCCCCCCCCCCCCCCCCCCCCCCCCCCTTGTGGATGAAAAACATTATTTATAGTGGATATTTTTATTTTTTCTTGGCCCTATAAACATTTTCTCCATTTGGTTTTTATTGTAAATTTTTTTTTTTAATTTTTAACTAATGATTTTTTTTACTTTGTTTTTAATATTTTAGTTCAGAAAAGTGAGTGAGCAGGCATTTATTTGGTAACAACAAAAATAGTGGAGAAAAGTGCCGAAACAATGAAAAAAAAAAATTTTATTCTCTATTTCTTGGGGCATTTTCTACTCACTTATCTTTTGTAATCTTTTATTATAACATCTAAGATATCCCCCAACGTGAGACCTAAAAAAAGGGCCCAAAAAGTCGAAGTCGCAAATTGTTTATCATTTTTGGCGCAAACAATGAAAAGTACCCCATTTATTTGGCGATTTTGCCTTTGGAAAACCGCAAAAAGTCGTTTTAGTTGAGTGGCTTGCAGTTTGGCTTTTTGGCTGGTTGGTTTGGTTTGATTTGGTCAATTGAAGACGGCACAGACGGCACAACGTGCAGAGGGCACCGTATGCAAATGAGGTGGCTTACTTAAAACTAAAACATTGTTGAGACGTTGTAATAATAAAATAACAATAAAAATAATAAATGGCAATTATTAATTTGTATTACACATTTTTGGTGGTGGGGGGTCTGTTTATTTTAACACCATTAACCATTTACCCCGTTTTGATAAAGACACTATTTGAAATTTGGGCCCAAAAAAAAAATTTCCCTTCAAATATCGATCGATTTAAGGGACGCTCGTTTGACAACAAAAAAAAAAAAACCCCAAAACCTGGGACTTCGGAGGGATTTTCCTTTAAAGCCCCATTGAGAGTTTTTTTTCAAGATGGGGTCTTAAAAATAGATCGATATTGGGGACGATTTTCGGGCCCAAATTTTTTAAATAAATACATAGTGTTTACCCGTGACATTTTTTTGGGTAACAGGGAATAACCCTTGGCGCTTTCGGAAAGGTGAAAAAAAAAAAGTCAAAATAAAACATGAAAAATCTAGAGTCACAAAAAAAATGGGTAAAAAAAAACGGTTTTGATAAATGTATAACATATCCCGGTCTGACACCCCAAACCCCACTTAGGGGAGTTTGCATTTTTGTAATGAAAATTTTTGCGTCATTTTTTTTGTTTTTTTTTTTTTTTTTTTTTTTTTTTTTGGGATTTCCTTTACAACATGAGCCCAAAGGAATTGTTATTGGACTTGAATATGTACGTGGGTTTTTGAAATACGGGGTCCATTTTCAAAAAATATTTTTTTTTTACTTTCCTGTCTTTCCCCCAAATTTTTAAGGGGTGAGTTTGAGTGAATAGTGAGGGGGAGAGGGAGAATAATTTTTGGGCGGTGGTTATTTTTTTGTTTGTTTTGGGTGTGTGTGTGTCTGTGTGTGTGGGGGGGGTGTTTAAGATTTACCCCTTGTTTTTGTTTCTGTCTCAAATTATTTACCTTTCCCCTTTAAAGGGTTTTACGCCCCTTCCCTTCTCGCTAAAAATTGTCCCGCCCCCTCCCCTTTACTCCCACTTTCTCTTTCCCCTCTCTCTTCCCCTCTTCTCCCCCTCTCTTCCCCTTTACTCCCTCTCTCTTCCCTCCCTTTTTCCTCTCTCTCCCTCTTTCTCTTTCTCTTCTCTTCCCCCCTTCTCTCTCTCCCCCACTTTCCTTACCCTTTCTTTTTTTTTTAAACTCCATTTATGTGTTTCTCCTCTCTCCCTCTCCTCTCCTCTCCCCTCTCTTTTTCTCATCTCTCCTCCACCTCCTTTCCCTCTCTCTTTCCCTTCTCTCCTTTTCCTTTCTCTTTTTTTTTTTTTCTCTCTCTCTCTCTCTCCTCTCTGCCTCATTCTCTTTCTCTTTTCCCCCCCCCCTTCTCTCTCTTCCCCTTTCCCTCTATCACCTCTTTTTGTTTTTTTTTTGCCCTCCCCTCTCTCTCTCTCTCCTCTCTTCCCTCTTTCCTCTCTTCTCTCCCCTCTCTCTCTCTCCCCCTCTCTCTCTCTTGCCCCCCCTTTATTCCCTTACCTTTTCTATTTTCTCGTCTCCAAAAAAAAGCGGTAACCCTTTGTTTTTCTTAATCCTACAATAGTTCGGCCCTCCTGGATTTGCCGTTTAAAAAACCCAACCCTCCCCCTCTTCTGGGGGAAAAAGGGATAAGGAAGGGGGTCCCCTTCTCTTCAGCTTCCTAAATAAAGTTTTAGGCTATTTTATCTATGGACACAAAATTAAAACGTAGCCCCCATTTTAAGTTTCCCAATTTAACCCCAAATTTAAGTTCCCCAATGGAAAAAAATTTTCCCAATGTGAACTTTCCTTGAAGTCCTGTAAAAATTTATCATCTTTCATAATTTTAAATTTGTTTGGGTTTTTTTAAAAAATTTTTTTTTTTTTTTTTTTTCTCTTTTTTTTTTGTTTTTTTAATTTTTTAGTTTTAATTTTTTTTTTTTAAAAAAAAACCCCAAAAAACCCCCCAAAAACCTTTTATTATTAAATTTATTTTTTTATATTTATAAGTTGGTGGGGGGGGGGAGGGGGGGGGTGGGACTGTTTAAAAAGGTGCTCGTTTTGTTGGTTATTTTTCCTGTTGGTGAAGGCTAAATGAATGTTGACAGGGACAACCCCTTTGAAACACCTTTAAGTCCACGGCCCCGTTGTTTATTTTTTTCGAAAAAGTTTTACGTATAATTTAAGAGGTGGAATTAAAAAAAAATTTTAAAAGGTCAACACGGAGCGATGAATAAAACCCCATGAAACAATTGTATCCAAAAATTTTGGTCCGGCCACATTCTCCTTGATTTTTGACTTCAGCCTTTTAATCTAATTTTGACGACAGGAACTTCATGTATTTTTGTTTCCTTCTCTAAAAAAGCAGGGCCCCATTCGTCTCTGTTTTGGGTTTGTACTTTTTATCCATCTTCAATAGAAAGGACTCAGCCTTATGCACTGTTTGAATGAAGACCATTTTGCCGACTCTGAAAAAAAAACTAAAAATGTTTTTTTAAATTTTGGCCCGAAAACTCGTCCTTTTGGGTATCTTCCATTAAGTTTTACCCTCATCTTTACAAAAAAGTTTCAAACTGGGGCTTGGATGAAATTCGCGCGAATCCAGGGTTGAGAGGTTTTTGCCGTGTGAGGGGCTTTTAAAACGATCGATTTAATTAAGGGCGAGTTTTCTGGGCCAAATTTTTTAAAAAACGTTATTTCAGGTTTTGGGGCGCCCTGTTGGTCACTCCGTTCTACTTCTATTTTCAATACAAAAACCATTAAATAAAGCCTTCTCTCTCCTCTCTCTCTCCTCTTCTCTTTTCTCTCTCTCTCTCCCTCTCCTCACACCCACCAACACAACACACACCAATCCATATCGCCCATTGTCCATAAACACCTCCATTGCCAACCTTTTTTGGGTTATTTCCTCTTACCCCCCCTTCTCCAAAACCCCCCCCCCCCCCCCCCTTACCACCCCAAAAACCCCGAAACCCCCCTTTTACATCTCGTCCCAGTCGTAAAATAGTAAATACATCCTATTTTACCCATTTTGTCTGAATGGGCGCTCTAGCCCCACGTCACTCTGGCAATTTTTAATGGGGCCGGGGGGGTCATCCGGGGCGCGTTAATGTCCACCGAACTTTTGAGGCTTGGGAATTTTTCCCCAAAAATTTATCGGGGCTTCCATTTTGTTTCCCCGGGGCTCTGGTCAAGATCCCAGGTTTCCCCGCCCAACCGTGGGACCCTTAGGGTCAAAATGGAAAGACCACTGCTGCTTTGGGTGGTGACCCCTGGTCATTCTGCGATATTTGGAGGAGACGAAGGGGAAAATAAGGGGGGGCGCTCGGGCAGTTTTAATGAAAAAGATGTGTTAATAAAAAAAAATAAAATAATAATAAAATAATAATAATAAAAAAATAATAATATAAAAATAAAATATATAATAAGATTTATGATGATAGATGTGAAAAGATGATTTATAATAATAAAATAAAATAATAATAAAAATAAAAAAAAATAATAATAATATAATAATAAATAATAATAATAATAATATAATAATAATAATAATAATAATAATAATAATAAATAATAAAATATAATAAAATAATAATAATATATAATTTATAATTTAATAAAATAAATAATAATAAAATAATATTTTAATGTGATGTTATGATTGATGATGATTTGATATTGGGTGAGAAATTTTAAAATAAAATAATAAAAATAAAAATAATAATAATAATATAATAATAATTTTATTATAAAATATTATATTATAATAAAAAAAATTTTTTTTTTAATAATAAAAAATAATAAAAATAATAATTTTTAATAATTTAATAAATTTTTAAAAAAATATAATATAAAAAAAAAAAAATAATAAAATAAATTTTTGTGAATAAAAAAGAAAATAAAATAATTATAATAAAGTAAGAGATGATGATGTTGATGTGAGATGTGGGGTGGATTTGGGATAAAAAATAATAAGTTAATAAATGATGATAATAATAATTTATTTAAAAAAATTAAAAATTTTTAAAAATTTTTAATAAAAAATTTAATTAATAAAAATAATTAAATAAAAATTTAAAAAAATGTTGAGGGTAATTTGCTTTGCTGACTACTACACACTTAACATTATACTAAAAAACCCCTCACCCCTCCTCTTAATCTCTCTCTCTCCTTCTCTCTCTCTCTTCTCTCCCTTTTCTCTTTCTCCCCTTCTTCTACTCTCTCCTCTGTCTCTCCTTTTACCTTTTCTTTTTTTTTAATTTTTTTAAAATTTTTTATTTTTTTTTTATAAAAAGATTATTTAATTATTATTAAATTTTTAAATTTTATTTTTTTTTTTTAATTTTTAATTTTTTTTATTTTTATATTTATTTATTTTTATTATTTTTTATCGTTTATTTTTGGTCGTGTGAAAATTTTTTTTTTTCAAAAAGAAAAGAAAAGAAAAACATTCAAATTTGAAATCTGTTTTTTCCTTTTGTTTAAAAAGGAAACTTCATTCCTTCCTTACCAAACAAACAGGCCAGGAACAAAAATGCGCTTTAAAAAAAAACCACACCCCCCCCCGGGGGTCGTTTCGGGTGAGGAAGGAGGGGAGGAAAAAGAAAAGAGGGGGCCCCAAATTTTTGGGAGGAGGAGAGGGGGGAAGGGGGAAGAAATTTTTTTTTGTTTAAAAAGGACAAAAGGGTTGGAAGGAAAAGAGGGGGGGGGGGGGGGGGTTTGGGGGGGAAGGGAAGATTGAATAAAAAAGGGAGGAAAGGGGGGTGCCAAAAAAAATTTTTTCCCAAATCCCTTTTATCTTTCCTTTTCCCTTCTTCTCTCCTTTCCCTTTTTTTTCCTTTTTTTTTCGTATTTTTCTCCCCAAACCCCCTTTTTTCTGTCCCTCTTTCCTCTCTCCTTCCCTTTCCTCCTTTCCCTCCCCCTTCTCTTTTTCCACAAAAACAAAATTTTCTATTTACCTCATCTTAATTTAAACCCTTTGTATTCCCTTCTTTTTTATTTATTTTTCATTTTTTTTTATTTTTTTTTTTTTTAAAAAAAAGAAGCATGTTGTATGTTTAACTTTTATTAGTGTTGTTATTTGGGGTATCTCTTTAAAAAATTTAAAAAAGTTTTAATTTTTTTTCTCCTTTAGATGAAAACGATTTTGTTTTTGAAAACTTTTATGTCAAACAATCAATTCTTCCCCCTAAAAAAAAACAAAAAAAAAAGCCCGAAAATTAGAATCATCTTTTCAAACCCCAAAAAAACAACGGGTTTTTTTTCTTCTTTATTAAAAAGGGAAGGGAAAAGGGGAGGGGGGGGGGGTGGGGGGGGGGGGGTGGGGGGGGGGGGGGGGGGAAAAAAAAAATTTAAAAACGGGGGGGTTCTTTTTTTTTTTCCCCCCCCTTTTTAAAACTTTTTCCCCCCCCCTTTTTTTTTTCCCCGGGCCCAAATTTTTTTTAAAAAAAAAAAAATTTCCCTTTTTCCCTTTTCCCCTTTTCCTTTTTTTTCTTTT
>NC_088361.1:14344767-14362267 GCF_034508935.2 Berghia stephanieae | reverse complement strand
TCTCTCTGTTTTTTTACTGATTGTTATATTCAAAAACAAAACAAAATTTGAACATATAATGTAACCATTTGAGTGCATTCCTCTTCGTGGGATCTTGTCTTGTGCCAGGTGAAACTTTTAGGTGGTCTCGAACTAATTACTCTGACAGTGTGTTCTCAGAATCTACATCTGTGCCCTCTTTGAACCAATTCCCTTTTCTTACTTTTTCTCGTGTGCTTTCAATAGGATTCGACAGTCTGATGTCACGTCCGCCCAGCAACGAACAGCTTGGTTCTAAACAAAGTAAATCGGTACTTTTTATTCTTCATGCTGGCTAAAACTTTTTCACATGTCATGTGGTCAGAATGTATTAAAGTCAAAACATGATCAGATTTATAATGTTTTTCTCCTCTGGATACACTTTTATGCTCATCGGATAAGTATTTCATTAGGATGTCCGCCATTGCTCCGATAGTTTAGATCCAGTTACTAACTTTATTTTTAAAATCAAAAAAAAATCGAGCTCTTATATAGCGCAATATCCACTTAATGTGCTCAAAGCGCTTTACAAGGGGTCCCTGGTCAACAGTAACATATAACAAGTAGGACGAGACATGACGCCTGTTAGGCGATATTACAATTTTTCGAACAAAGACAACGCTGTTAACAGCCAGGTACTCATTTTACACCTGAGTACGGTGAGAGAATGTGAATAAAGAGCCTTCTCCAAGGACTCAACTATGCGCCAAGCGAGGCTCGAACCCAGGACCTTCCGATCCAAAAGCGAGTGTCATACCACAAGACCACATAGCCGCACACTCTTACGTTTATCTAACGTGATTGGAAGCGCATATAAGTTATAACAACTGGGTGGGGTTCCCGACCTCCCATAGTGGGCAGGGAGGTACTTACTGTGTCTTCTATCCCCCTGTATCAATTGCTTTCTGTCTTTGTCTTGGAATGAGATTACTAAGTATTGTCCTGGTCCTGGCTGGAGACCTTGGCTGGGAGGGAAACAGTTGAATATATAGTTATAGTTTTGGGAGATGATATTTTTTTCCCTTGTAAATCTTCTCTCTGTTATGTATTGTTATTTTTATCTTATGATTTGTTAACATTTGAGTGTATTCCTCTTAGTGGGATTTTGTGCTTGTGTCTGGATGAGACTTTTAGGTAATCTCAAATTAAGTACACTGATAGTGTGCTCTTGGAATCTACATCTGTTCCCTATTTGAACCATTCCCCCCTGTCTTACTTTTCCCTCAAGGCCTTTTAATTGTACATCTAGAATGTTTTTACCATTCGTTAAACATTAAAAAACAAAACAAACCAAACGTATAACTGTATCTTTTGATTACAAAAAATACCTTTATTCATCCTATAGGGGAAATTTGTCTCAAGGGTCTATTTCAATTCCAAGGGAAGATTGGAATAGCACAGGCGTTAGCCGCAGTGCAGCGCCTCAAATTGAGCTAGGGCGAGGTGACTTGCTCAAGGCCAGAGACTGCAGCGGTGGATGATCGAACTCGGTACCTTTCGGGTACGAAGCAAAGACCGTACCGTGTTCCACGCTGCCCCCGAGATATCACAGCTCTGAATATGCATTTTTACCGGCGTATATTTATAGAACTGAATCTGAATAAATCTGCGCAGACGAGTAAGCATCAATAGATTGTATGCACTTGGCTAAGAAGTTCACAACATTGCCATCCGGAAGTAAAACTGGCCAACACACAAAACTGTGTGTAACCTTGAAGGTTAATATAGTTTAGTGAGACGTACTCATAAACGCGGATGGCAAAAAACAATAACAAAGACCTGAGTGACGTCAACTACGAACTATCTATAGCTAAAAACAAGAACACAAAGGAGTCAAAATAGGATTCAGTAGTCTGATGTCACGCCGCCAGGCAACGGCGGCCATCTTGGTTCTAAACAAAGAAAATCATTACTTTTTATTCTTCAAGCTGGCTAGAACATTTCATATATGTCTTGTGATCAGAATGTATAAAAGTCAAAACAAGATCAGATTTATAATGTTTTTCTCCTCTGGATACACTTTTATGCTTGTCGGAGAAATATTCATAAGGGCGTCCGCCATTGTTCCGATAGTTTAGAGCCAGTGTTACTAAGTTACCACGCGTCATTAGGAAGGAAGTGACGTTACGGCTGTTGAAGCATATTCATAACCACTAAGCCAAAAGGAACGAAATTCACGTCACTCAGCTTTCCGTTATTGTTTTTAGCCAGCCATTTTAAAAATTAGTTCTCACTAAGTTCTATCAATCAGACTATTATAAACGTTCAAGATTACACATAGTTTTGTGTGTTGTTACGTGTTTGATGTATTGCGTTTATCCAAAATAGCTCATAACATCCGCCAGCCGGATATAATGGACCAACACACAAAACTATGTGCAACCTTGATCGTTTGTAGTCTGATTAATACAATTTATTGAGAACTACTCACAAAACAGTCTGGCAAAAAAAAAAAAAAAACAATAGCAAAGAGCTGAGTGACGTCAACTTCGTTCTAGCTGTATTCGGCTAGCGGATGATGTGATTATTTTAGCTAAACGCATATCATCAATTTAGAATCAATTTTGTCACTGTGTGGAATATTAAAAGTGGACAAAATAGTAAATTAAGGGCAATAACTCATCACAAATTTTATAAAACGAGTGCAATTGCATGGTTACCTCCCTTTCCCCTCATACCCTCGTTATATTTTGATGAAGTTAGCGTGACAACTTGTACCTATAAATAGACCACGGCATTGAATTGAAACATACAATATAACAGGTTTATGATGACAGTGAATATTCGCAGAGTTTGTTAGCTAGTAATCGAATGTTAATTTACAAAAATAAAAAAAGGACTTTTATATTATGAGGTAACCAGTTAACTGGGGTACTCTGGGAAATGGGAAAACTCTTACCGTGAAAAGGGGTAACTTTGCCTAAAGGGTAACTTTGCCTAAAGGGTAACTTTGCCTCAAGGGGTAACTTTGCCTCAAAGGGTAACTTTGTCTCAAGGGGTAACTTTGTCTCTAGTGGTAACTTTGTCTCAAGGGGAAACTTTGTCTCTAGGGTAACTTTGCCTCAAGGGGTAACTTTGCCTGAATTGGTAACTACCTCAAGGGGTAACTTTGCCTCAAGGGGTAACTGTTCCTCAAGGGGTAACTTTACCTCAAGGGGTAAATTTGTCTCAAGAGGTAACTTTACCTCAAGGGGTAAATTTGTCTCAAGAGGTAACTTTACCTCAAGGGGTAAGTTTGTCTCAAGGGGAAACTTTTTCTCTGTGAATATGAAGCATTTTGAATACTCTCGGCATTGTTGCATTTATTGTACCCGATAAAAGACGTGCATTTTTTATCAATGTAATCAATTGCCACAAAACTAAACAATCTCTTATTGGTCGAAAATTTAAGAGGCAAAGATTCCCCTATTAGTCAAAGTTACCCCAGTTGAGGGTCCTGGGTTGAGTCCTTGGAAAAGGCTCTTTACTCACTTTCTCTCACCGTACTCAGGTGTAAAATGAGTACCTGGCCGTTAACAGCGTTGTCTTTGTCCGAAAAATTGTAATATCGCCTAACAGGCGGCATGTCCCGTCCTACATGTTAAATGTTGCTGTTGACCAGGGACCCCTTGTAAAGCGCTATGGGCACATTCAGTGGATATTGCGCTATATAAAGCTCAATTTTATTTATTATTATTATTATTATTATTATTATTATTATTATTTATTATTATTATTATTATTATTATTATTATTATTATTATTATTATTATATATTATTTATTATATATATTATTATTATTATTATTATTATTATATATTATTATTATTATTATTATTATAATTATTATTATTATTATTATTATTATTACTGTATCTTTAATAGGTTTAGAATTGTTTGCATACTAAATCATTAAATAGTCAGATATTATTCTGTGTTCAGCGCCATTCTGATAAAGTCAACACCAGCGATGCCATGTCAGGATTTACTCTATCTGGACTCGATCTATTATTTAGTGTTGACTCTGTGCATGTGGGCTAGGTAAGATTCTTTTGTTCGTATCATTGTCTAATTTATTTTATTAAAAAAAAATTAATAAGGGGAAGCGTGGCTCAGTGGTACGGTCTTAGCTTCGTACCCGAAAGGTACAGAGTTCAATCACACGTCGCTACGCTGTGTGGCCTTGAGCAAGTCACCTCGCCCTAGCTCACTTTGCGGCGCTGCTCTGCGGCTCACGCCCGGGTCATTCCAGTCTTCCCTTGGAATAGACCCTAAAGACAAATTTCCCCTTGGGAATTTTATTTTTTATTAATCTTTTTTATTATTTATAATCTTTAGACCATAATGCCAAGTCGGACAAGGCCGCTATTTCCGTTTGTAAAATATTGTCGAAATTGTCATGCGCAGAGCAACATCCGTTTCATATGAATTACTGGGTCTAAATTACCGGTGTTTACCTTAGCTGCCATCTATATTCTCTGTATTTAAAAAAGCGTTCCAATTCCCCATTTGTTGTTATTTATTTAGAGGATTCGGTGATAAAAATTATTAAAGTCAGATCTACCTGGTAATACGAACATTTTTCATAAATACGAACTTTTAACTTCAGCTATAAAACTGCATTCGCCTCTTTAACTCAATAAATCTTATTGAAAAGGAAAGCTTAGTTCCTCAGAACCTATATTCAGGAGTTATGGTCATTTTTGGATACTGCTGAGTGAAAAGTCTTTATTTCTACAGCTATTTAAAGTGGAATTTTCTTCTTTTTTAATATAATAATAGTGCCATTCAAAAAAATTTTGAATACGAATTCATTTGACAACATATCATTCACCCCCGAAACAATAACTAACTGCCCCAGGTTTGTTCCGTGATGGGTCATGTCATGTATTTAGAATTCCCGACCTCGGATGTAGAGTCTGAATAGCATTCGATTCCCGTACCTACATTTCGCCAGAGTTTCAATTATAGTGCCATTCAAAAATGATTGAATACAAATTCAATTGACGACATCTGGTTTACCCCCGAAACAATAACTAAATGCTCGAGGTTATGTTTAATGGTGGGTCATGTCATGTATTTAGAATTCCTGATGACCTAGGATGCGAAATCTGAATTCATATTCGATTCCCGTACCTACATTTCGCCAGTTTCAATAATAGTGCCCATTCATACATTTTTGAATACGAATTCATTTGATAACATCTAATTCACCCCCGAAACAATAACTAACTGGCCCAGATTTGTTCCGTGATGGGTCATGTCATGTATTTAGAATTAGAATTCCCCACGACCTGAGATGTGAAATCTGAATATAACATTCGATCTCTTGCCAGCCTCGAATTGAATATGAAATAAATCAATGAATGTCACAACATGGTTCCTTCTTTGTGGCCAATCACTTGGTGTTTGTTTTTAGTTTGTTGTTTGTTTTGTTTTGGTTTTGTTTTTTTTGTCTTTTTTTTTAAAATTATTTTTGGATTTTTTTTTTTTTTGGTTTTTAGTCATTGTTTTTTTTTCTTTTCTTTATTTCTTAATGTTTGATTTTGTTTGATCGTTTATTTAACAATCTTTTATTTGTTTTTGTTTTTCTTCTTTTTATTCCTTTTTTTTTTCTAAGCTCATTCAACTAAAAATCCAATATTCTGTCGATAAATTGACATTTTATATCAGACTTAAACAGTAGAAAAACGTGGCATAAGCTGTTTTATCTCCATGTGTTTCTCCCCATCCCCTACCCCTCCCTCAACCCTCCACTCAAACACCCCCCCCTCCCTTCAACCCTCCACTGAAACAATCCCCCTCCCTCCTCAACCCTCCACTCAAACATTCCCCCCTTCTCAACCCTCCACTCAAACACCCCCCCCCCTCAATCCTCCACTCAAACATGCTCCCCCCCCCCTTCAACCCTCCACTCAAACACCCCCCTCAACCCTCCACTCAAACACCCCCCCCTCAACCCTCCACTCAAACACCCCCCCCCCCCTCACAACCCTCCACTCAAACACCCCCCTCAACCCTCCACTCAAACACCCCCCCTCAACCCTCCACTCACACATCACTCCCCCCCTCAACCCTCCACTCAAACACCCCCCCCTCCCTTCAACCCTCCACTGAAACACCCCCCCTAACCCCCTCAACCCCCTTCCTCAACCCTCCACTCAAACATTCCCCCCTTCTCAACCCTCCACTCAAACACCCCCTCAACCCCACTCCCCCCCCCTCAACCCTCCACTCAACACCCCCCCTCAACCCTCCACTCAAACACTCCCCGCCCCCTCAACCCTCCACTCAAACACCCCCCTCAACCCTCCACTCAAACATCCCCCTCAACCCTCCACTCAAACACCCCCCCCTCAACCCTCCACTCAAACATCCCCCCCCCCTCAACCCTCCACTCAAACCCCCCCCTCAACCCTCCACTCAAACACCCCCCCCCCTCAACCCTCCACTCAAACACCCCCCCCCCCTCACCCCTCACTCAAACCCCCCCCCCCTCAACCCTCCACTCAAACACCCCCCCCCTCAACCCTCCACTCAAACATCCCCCCTCAACCCTCCACTCAAACACCCCCCCTCAACCCTCCACTCAACACCCCCCCACCCTCCACTCAAACTCCCCTCAACCCTCCACTCAAACATCCCCCCCTCAACCCTCCACTCAAACATCCCCCCCCCCCTCAACCCTCCACTCAAACACCCTCCTCAACCCTCCACTCAAACATCCCCCCCCCCCTCAACCCTCCACTCAAAACACCCCCCCTCAACCTCCACTCAAACATCCCCCCCCTCACCTCCACTCAACACCCTCCACTCAAACATCCCCCCCCCCTCAACCTCCACTCAAACAACCCCCCCCCCCTCAAACCTCTCCACTCAAACATCCCCCCCTCCACCCCCACTCAAACCACCTCCCCCACCTCAACTCCACTCACCCCCCCCCTCCCTCAACCCTCCACTCAAACACCCTCCTCAACCCTCCACTCAAACACTCCCCGCCCCCTCAACCCTCTACTCAAACGCCCGCCCCCTTTCAACCCTTCACTCAAATATCCGCCCCCCTTTCAACCCTCCACTCAAACACCCCCCACCCCCCACCCCCCAGCCCACTCTTTCCCGATACTCGAATAAGTGGATTTTCCCATACATATTGTATAAAGGTTACTACCAGATTGCTATGCAGTACTCAAATAAAATAAAAGTAACAACAACAAAACGCGTATTTAAAAAATTTGGCCAGAAAACACATCCCTCAAATATTGATAAAATATGAAAATCATCTTATCAAAAACTCTCCAACCTGAGACTTTTTATTAAAGACTTTGCGAGGTCCCAGGTTTGAAAGTTGTTGTTTTTATATTTCCGCAAAGACAAAGGTCATTTAAATCGATCGATATGATTTGAAAGACGAGTTTTCTGGCCAAAAATTTTAAATCCGTGTTTTGTGCGAATACGACTTGTTTCATTGATTTCCTCAAGTCATTAATAATAATAATAATAATAACAGGTCTTTGATTGCACTTTAAAGATGTCAATACGCCGGCCCACCTTCTCTTGTTCTGGTTTCCTTGCGAATCCATGACGGGTTAATTAAACCGAAGAGTGAACAAGGTGCATAGTTAAAACACTTAACCAGTTAACTGTTATATTCTGGAAAAAAAAACTTATTTAAAAAAAAAAATTGGCTAGAAAATCCGTCCTTTGAATACCAACCGATTTAAATGAAACTCATCTTGGTGAAAAGTCTCAAACCTGGGACTTGTGAAATCTTCTTTAAAATCCCAGGTTGAGAATTCTTTTGCCACGATGAGGGTCATTAAGATCTATTGATATTTGAAGGACGAGTTTTCTGGCCAAATTTTAAAATACCTGTGGGGTTTTTTTTCCAGACTACGGCAGTTGAATGGTTAAATGCAAGACTGATAGTGTTTTCAAATTATAAACCTTCCTATATCCTATTCAAATATGACCTCAGATCGGGCCATTTTTCACAAGGAGAACAGCTATGTGAACTAATGGTATGGCACTCGCTTTCGAATCGGAAGGTCCTGGGTTCGAGCCTCGCTCGGCGCATAGTTGTGTCCATGGATAATGCTCTTTATTGACATTGTCTTATCGTACTCGGGTGTAAAAATGAGTACCAGGACGTCAACAGCGTTGTCTCTGTCCGAAAAAAAGTGTAATATCGCCAAACAAGTGTCATGTCCCGTCCTAAATGCCATATTTTCTGTTGGCCAGGGACCCCTTGTAAAGCGCTTTGAGCAGTTTAGTGGATATTGCGCTATATAAAAGCTCTATTTTTAAAAAGATGCGATTACTTCAAAGGGCTCCCGATGGCTCAGTCGCTAGAGCACTCGCTTCACTTGCAAAGGGGCCGAGAACGATCCCGAATGAAGTCGAGATTTTTGTTTTTCCTTCTCTTCCCCTCAGTTCATCATGCAGTGATTGAGTAGCTAAATCTTTTAGATCTGGCGGAAAGTATTCTTCTGCGATAGATTCGGGTCCGATCCAAAAAGGGTAGCAAGCAAATGTTTTTTTTTTTCAGTTTCACTCTATAGATACCGGGATAAATTCCTGCTCTGTGGACCTCTTGACCCTGAAGAAATACTTGAATACTTGGAATTGGATACAATAGTCTGATGTCACGTCGCCCAGCAACGGCGATCATCGTGGTTCTTGACAAAGAAAATCTGTACTTATTATTCTTCATGCTGGCTAGAACTTTTCATATGTCTTGTGATCAGAATGTATAAAAGTCAAAACATGATCATATTTATAATGTTTTTCTCCTCTGGATACACTTTTATGCTCGTCGGAGAAATATTTCATAAGGGCGTCCGCCATTGTTCCGATAGTTTAGAGCCAGTTACTCAGTTACAATTCGTCATTACGAGGGAAGTGACGTCAATACTGTTGAAGAGTATTGAGCGGAGGAAGTGATGCTACTCCGACTGCTATTAAAGATAGAGTCATATAGTTACTAATGTCTCTGTGTGTTAACACGGTGTGTAGTGTATATGATTTGATAAAGATCTGAACAAGTGTGTATGAAAGGTGCCAGACAAAGCAAGAAAGAAAAACAAAAAAAAAATCTTTGAAAAATAATTTTTCAAAAAACTATTTCATAAGGACGGTGATGGAAATTATGGCGTCCACCATTGTTCCGATTGTTTAGAACCAGTTACTATGCGTCATTACGAAGGAAGTGACGTCACGACTGTCGAATCCTATTGTGTATATCTAATACTTTCCTTCCCACGTAATCCCTTTTTCGTATCTTTACATGCGGCGAATGGGTCAAGGTAGACTGATTTTTGGGGATGGTTTTTTTTTCTTGTATTTTTCCTTCTTGCTTTGTCTGGCACCTTTCATACACACTTGTTCAGATCTTTATCTTACACCGGTGCCTGTGCCTTAATTTCTTAATTGTATAATATGATTTGAAACGGCTGTGTGGTATTACGGTATGACTCGCGTCTTCAGATCGGTAGGTTCTTAGGTTCGAGACCCGCTCTGAGTGGCAGATGGTTGAGTCGATTAACAAGAAAATTTATCGAGGAAATAACGATTGTCCCCCCTGTTTATGGGTTAAATGTTAATGTTTGATTTTAAGGGTTTCACGGCGCTTGCAACATATTGAGGTCATAATATCAGCGCAAGTAAAAAGGAATATGGGATAGTAAAAAGTTCTAGAATTACAATTCCCAAGAAAAAGTAAGACAAAGGGGAATTGGTTCAAATAGGAAACAGACGTAGATTCCAACAGCACACTGTCAGCGTACTTAGTTTGAGACCACATAAAAGTCTCACCCAGACACAAGCACAAGATCACACCAAAAAGGATATACTAAAATGTTTACAAATCATATGTTAAATATATAAAATAACAATACATAACAGAGAGAAAAGGAAAAAAATATCATCTCCCAAAACTATAACATACATTCAACTATTTCCCTCCCAGCCAGGGTCAGGACAAAACTTAGTAATCTCATTCCAAGACAAAGACAGAAAGTAATTGGAAAACAGATATAAGACAGATAGAAAACGCAGCAAGTGCTTCCCTGCCCACTATGGGAGGCCAGGAACCCCATCCTGGAGGGTCAATGTCGATGAGGTTAACTCTCCCCTTACTGACCCTTTTCACTATTTACCACCAAACATCAAACCCGTCCGACATAAACATTAATTTTTAAGCCTTTTCTCTAAAGAAATAAATACATATGTATATCGCAGAATTAAGTTCTTATAACTATAATTTTCAAAATCTTCAAATTTTGTGATTGCAAAAGAAAACTGAATGAGATAAATGTTGCTGGAATCGTAACAAATGTGACGATTTTCCTGTAGTTGGTAAGGAGAAGGTTAAAAAAAAATGGTTTTTAAGACCATTGTTAACCTGACAACATCCTTTTTAAAAATGATGGATGGGTAGATTGTGGGTTGATAACCTGATTAAAAGCACGCACGAAAACGATATTCTAAAATCAATAAATACTTTACAAATATTTTTTTTAGTTTTTACTTGATACGACACGATCATGACGAGTGGACCTACATTTGGTCCGACCTTCAATACTGTCATTCAACATTTTCTTATTATGAACTTTTATAAAGGGCAATATCCACTAAACGTGCTCAAATCGCTTTACAAAGGATCCCTAACCAACCGCAACACTTAACATGTAGAACGGGACATGACGCCTGTTAGACAATATTACAATTTTTTTCGGACAGAGACAACGCTGTTAACGGCAAGGTACTCATTTTACACGTGAGTACAGTGAGAGAATGTGAGTAAAGAGTCTTTTCCAAAAACTCAACTATGCGCCGAGCGAGGCTCGAACCCAGGACCTTCCGATCCGAAGGAGAGTGTCATACCACAAGACGACATAGACCAGAGGATCAGACCTCTGCTATCATCAAAGATATGATTCGCCCAAATTCAAATACAACATGGTGAGCAAAGCTCGTATATGTAGACTTCAGAGTTTTGATCCGCCGATTGACAAAATCAGGACTTCAGAGGTTTGAACCCCGGTCATCGATATGCAATGAGTGTCTATTCAAATTGTTTTTATACTACGGGTTATCTTCAAAATTTCAATAGGCTTCAACAGTCGTGACGTCACTTCTCCCTCGTAATGACGCATATTAAATTAGTAACTGGTTCTAATCTATCTGAACAATGGCGGAAGCCCTTATGAAATATTTCTCCGACGAGCATAAAAGTGAATCCAGAGGAGAAAAACATGATAAATCTCATCATGTTTTGACTTTTACACATTCTGATCACATGACATGTGGAAAAGTTCTAGCCAGCATGAAGAATAAAAAAGTACCGATTTTCTTTGTTCAGAACCAAGCTGCTGGTTGCTGGGCGGACGTGACATTAGACTATTGAACCCTATTTAGACGAGTTTCGACGAGCATTAATTGAAATCTTGACTATAAGATAAAAGGTTTATGTAATTTGACGTGTAAAATACGATTTTTATCCTACAGAGTTTTTCTTATTATGTCAACAACTTATGACTTATGGATGTGGTTTAAATACAAATTTTTACATTGCAGAAGACTTAACGTTTGTATTTTGTAAAATTTTCTTTGTACAGTCTTGAGCATTTATATATATATATATATATATATATATATATATATATATATATATATATATATATATATATATTGTGTCCTTGAAATATAATTCGCCCAAAATATATTGCTCTCTCTCTCTCTCCTCTCTCTCTATATATATATATATATATATAATATATATATATATATATATATACATATATATACATATATATTTATAAATAAATATATGTATATATTTATATATAAATATATATTTATATATAGATATGTATATATATATATATATATATATATATATATATATATATATATACATATCTATATATAAATATATATTTATATATAAATATATACATATATTAATATATATAAATATATATGTATATATATATGTATATATATATATATATATATATATATATATATATATAGAGAGAGAGAGAGAGAGAGAGAGAGAGAGAGAGAGAGCAATATCCACAAAACGTTCTCAAAGCGCTTTAGAGGGGTCCCTGATGAACAGCAACACGTAACATGATGAGACAAAACATCTGCTAACGGCCATGTACTCATTTCACACTTGAATATGGTGAGAAAATATGAGTAAAGGGCCTTTTCCATGGACTCAAATCCGCCACTCAGAGCGGGCCTCGAACCCAGAACCTTCCGATCCGAAAGCGAGTGTCATACCACTAGATCACATAGCCCTAAATATGACATTTTGTGGTTAGTTTCTATTCTATATTTTAGAGAATACATATAGTTTCTTTCATTGCACAAGATTAAAGTTTGCATTTTGTAAACTTTTCTTGTAAAGTCTTGATGTTTAAAAAAAATTTAGCGCAATATCCACTAATAGTGCTCAAAGCGCTTTACTAAGAGGGCCCCTGACCAACAGCAACACGTAACATATTATAGAAAAAAGCCATAATGCCTCTTAGGGGATATCACAATATTTTCGGACTGAAACAACGCTGTTAACGGCCAGGAATTCATTTTACACCTGAGTACGGTGATGAGAGAATGCGAGTATAGAGTCTTTTTTTTTCAAGGACTCAACTATCCGCCGCTCCGTTCAGAACGGGTCTCGAACCCAGAACCTTCCAATCCGAAAGCGGAGTGGTCACACCACAAGACCACATTGCACAGAATTCACTCCTCCGAGTCTTGTTTTTATCCCGACATAAAACCGCTTGGAGACGATTGGTCACATGTATTGAAATTAAATAAATAAATTAATTAAAAAATTATCGATCAACAACATCAACTGAAAAAAATTTGTGTATAGATGGTTTCCATGGTGATGAAAAGACCAGTCAATGCTAACACAATATAGGAGGTCCTTCCTGGCGAGTTGTCAATCTTGACAATCGTTGACAGGGGAAATAACCTGCCCGTCGTCACCGTTCATAGGATTGGTTATAATGATATAATATAGGGAACGAACTTGACCACAATCCGCTCTTTGTTGATATTGTTAGACAACCTGTTAGTGATTAGTTCTCATTGAATTATACCAGTCAGATCAGTTTTAACGACCATCAATAGAAATTTTGAAGATAAGATAAGATAATATGATGTTTATGTTTTAGACAATGTTATGTTAGTGATTAGTTCTCATTTTTTAAAAAGCGTTAAAGGTTACACACGGTCTTGTACGTTGGTATGTTTAATTCGGCTCTCGGATGTTGTGAGTATTTTACCTAAATAAGTTGCTTACCCGTTTTTCCAAGGATGATCGTATTAGTGTTATCTTTTGTGGCACAGATTTTATGTGAGTATTATATATCCTTGTATTAATGATGATGATAATAATATTATTGATAATAATAATAATAATAATAAATAATATAATAATAATATAATAATAATAATAATAATAATAATAAATAATAATAACAGACCTGCAAACACGTACAATATGATCATTAGTCATTTGCAAACATCATCAGGTCTTTAAAACGTTTACTTAATTAAGAATAGTTCTAATTATAGCGTCAAAGCTGCCGTACCATGGAAAAACCCATATTATTTAAACATTTGGCCAGAAAGCTCGTCCTTCAAATATCGATCGATTTAAATGACCTTCATCTTTGTAGTAACTCTTTAACCTGGGACTTTATCAAAGACTTCACGAATTAAGATGAGGGTCATTTAAATCGATTGATATATGTGCGGCTATGTAGTCTAGTGGTATGACACTCGCTTTTGGATCGGAAGGTCCTGGGTTCGAGCCTCGAGCTCGGCGCATAGTTGAGTCATTGGAAAAGGCTCTTTACTCACATTCTGTCACCGTACTCAGGTGTAAAATGAGTACCTGGTCGTTATTAGCTTTGTCTTTGTCCGAAAAATTGTAATATCGCCTAACAGGCGTCATGTCCCGTCCTACATGTTAAATGTTGCTGTTGACCAGGGACCTCTTGTATAGCGCTTTGAGCATATTTAGTGGATATTGCTCTATATAAAGCTCAATTATAAAAATTATTATATATAATTTGTGGGACGAGTTTTCGGGCCAGAATTTTTAATCCTTTTCTTTTTCCAGAATGCGGCCTCACTGTGTATATAATTTGATACAAATCGTGTTTTTTCGTTTATTTCTTACTGCATGTTTCAAGTGTGCGTCCGGGGAGAGTTCATGCCCTGTCCATTCTGGGAAAATGGAATCTACATCAACCAAAAATGTTTTAAAATCATTGAAGGGGCTTTGACAGATTGGTTTTCCGCCCAGGTATGTATGGACTGGGTCGGATGAGATCTTACCTCCTATCGCCTTATCTTTCTCCTTACCAGCTATTTTCAGAACTTTACCCTAAACTTCATACTTACCCAACATAAAAATAGATTTTTCACACAAATGAGTAACGAGAATATTCTAAATTGTTTTCAGCAACACAATGTAGTTTTTATAGCTATAACTATAATAAAATGAAATCAGAGTGAGAAACTTGTTGGTTGAATCGTAACGAATGTGACGATTTTCCTATGGGTGGTAAGGAGAGGGTTAAGCTGGAGTTTTATGTTACCAACGTTTACTTATTTACTGGTCTGATAACCAAAATAGTTATGGGGCCCATTGTTGCCACAGAAATAGCCTCAAACCAACTCAAAAAAAGTAAATATTGTCCATTACAGCAACGTTAAATCGAGCTCTAAATATTTGCATTGGGCTATCAGACTTGTAAATATGTTTTCGTTACAATATGTTACTCAAACTCCCAAAACTTTATTGCCAAAAAATAATGTACATAGAATCAGTGCCATGTGCGGCCATGTGGTCTTGTGGTATGACACTCGCCTTCGGATCGGAAGATCCTGGGGTTGGAGCCTCGCTCGGCGCATAGTTGAATCCTTAGAAAAGGCTAGTAACTCACATTCTATCACCGTACTCTGGTGTAAAATGAGTACCAGCGTTGTCTCCTGTCGGAAATAATATAGCCTAACAGGCGTCATGTCCCGTTCTACATGTTAAGTGTTGCTGTTGGTCAGGGACCCGTTGTAAAGCGAATTGAGAGCACGCTTAGTGGATATTGCTCTATATAAAAGCTCAATTTTAAAGTTTTAAGTTTATCGGTATCAAGATTTTGAGCAATGTTGAGAACTTTTAAGATGCACTACAGAAGACGTGTACATATATGCAGGTCTGACATCCGAACATTTTTACAATATGGGCCTAGTTTAACACGGACAATATTTTGCGTCAATAATGAGCCCATAAAGATTTAGGCTATCAGTCCTGCAAATAAGTGCACGGCGACTACAGACAATCAGGAAGGTACCATCATTCTCTTTTTTTGTCTCTTTATCTGGAATATGCACATTGCCAGTTTTGCCGTATTGTGAAAAAACAAATTTTATTGAAGTTTTGGACAACAGTTTTCAACTGCATCTTTTTCAAAGTATGGCGGAGTAGTAATTCTCATTCTGACTAAGCGTAGCCATTGTTAACATATAGCCTGACACTAGAACCGTAACCATCGTTAACATATAGCCTGACACTAGAACCGTAGCCATCGTTAACATATAGCCCGACACAAGAACCGTAGCCATTGTGAACTTATGGTCTTACACTAGAACCGTAGCCATCGTTAATACATATAGCCTGACACTTGAAGCGTAGCCACGTTAACAAATAGCCTGACACAAGAACCGTAGCCATTGTGAACTTATAGTCTTACACTAGAACCGTAGCCATCGTTAACACATATAGCCTGACAGTTGAAGCGTAGCCATCGTTAACATATAGCCTGAGACTAGAACCGTAGCCATCGTTAACATATAGCCTGACACTTGAAGCGTAGCCATCGTTAACATATAACCTGAGACTAGAACCGTATCCATGGTTAACATATAGCCTGACAGTAGAGCCGTAGCCATCGTTAACATATAGCCTGAAATTAGATCCGTAGCCATCGTTAACATATAGCCTGAGACTAGAAGCGTAGACATCGTCAACATATAGCCTGACACTAGAACCGTAGCCATTGTTAACATATAGCCTGACACTAGAACCGTAGCCATCGTTAACATATAGCGTGACACTAGAACCGTAGACATTGTTAACATATAGTCTGACACTAGAACTGTACACATTGTCAACATATAGCCTGAAACAAGAACCGTAGACATTGTTAACATATAGCCTGAAACAAGAACCGTAGACATTGGTAACATATAGTCTGACACTAGAACTGTACACATTGTTAACATATAGTCTGACACTAGAACCGTAGACATTGTTAACATATAGTCTGACACTAGAACCGTAGACATTGTTAACATATAGTCTGATACTAGAACCGTAGACATTGTTAACATATAGTCTGACACTAGAACCGTAGACATTGTTAACATATAGCCTGAAACAAGAACCGTAGACATTGTTTACATGTAGTCTGACACTAGAACCGTAGCCATCGTTAATATAGCCTGAAACCAGAACCGTAGACATTGGTAACATATAGCTTGATACTAGAACCGTAGACATTGGTAACATATAGCCTGAAACAAGAACCGTAGACATTGGTAACATATAGCCTGAAACTAGAACCGTAGACATTGGTAACATATAGCCTGAAACAAGAACCGTAGCCATCATTAACATATAGCCTGACACTAGAACCGTAGCCATCGTTAACATATAGTCTGAAACATGAACCGTAGACATTGGTAACATATAGCCTGAAACAAGAACCGTAGACATTGGTAACATATAGCCTGAAACAAGAACCGTAGACATTGGTAACATATAGCCTGAAACAAGAACCGTAGACATTGGTAACATATAGCCTGAAACAAGAACCGTAGACATTGGTAACATATAGCCTGAAACAAGAACCGTAGACATTGGTAACATATAGCCTGAAACAAGAACCGTAGACATTGGTAACATATAGCCTGAAACTAGAACCGTAGACATTGGTAACATATAGCCTGAAACAAGAACCGTAGCCATCATTAACATATAGCCTGACACTAGAACCGTAGCCATCGTTAACATATAGTCTGAAACATGAACCGCAGACATTGGTAACATATAGCCTGAAACAAGAACCGTAGCCATCGTTAACATATAGCCTGCTACAAGAACCGTAGACATTGTTAACATATAGCCTGACACTAGAACCGTAGCCATCGTTAACATATAGCCTGAAACAAGAACCGTAGCCATCGTTTACATATAGCCTGAAACAAGAACCGTAGACATTGTTAACATAAGCCTGAAACAAGAACCGTAGACATTGTTAACATATAGCCTGAAACAAGAACCCGTAGACGTTGTTAACATATAGGCTGACACTAGAACCGTAGCCATCGTTAACATATAGCCTGAAACAAGAACCGTAGACATTGTTATCATATAACCTGACACTAGAACCGTAGCCATCGTTAACATTTTGCCTG
>NC_088361.1:14337267-14339767 GCF_034508935.2 Berghia stephanieae | reverse complement strand
CCAACTTCCCAGGAGGCCATCTTGTTTCCGAAATTCTGGTCTTTTCAACAGACAGGTATGGAATCATTTTTTCTAATCTGTTCATTTTTAAATATTTTTTTTTTGGGGGATGGGGGGGGGGTCCTTTTGTTAGACTGATGCTTTGCGTATAGGTAAAATACACATAACATCTACCAGCCGGATATAGTGAACCAATACGCAATACTATGTATCACCTAAAACGTCCATAACCTGATTGAAACGATTTAGTGAGAACTAATTATAAAAACAGGCGGGGGTGGGGGGGGGGTAGGGGAGGGGGGGGGGAGGTCCCGATAGCTCAGTCGGTAGACCACTCGCTTCACAAGCAAAGGAACCGAGATCGATCCCGGGTGCAGTCGAGTTTGTTTTTTTTGTCCACCCAGCAGTGATTGGGTAGCTGGGCCTGTTAGATCAGGCGGAAAGTACTTTGCGATAGACTAGCGTCCTATCCAAAGGGCAGCGAGCAATTGCTATTGACCGTTTCACGCTACAGAAACCGGGATAAACTCCGACTCCATGGGCCTGGTGGCTCGGAAGGACTACTTTATTATTATTTTTTTTTTAATGATAAAAATGGTTGGCTAAAAGCAATAACACAAAGCTGAGTGACGTCAATTTCGTTCCTCCTATCAATGTGCTAATATTTAAGAAAAATAAAGGCTGTTACGAACTGGCACTCATCCATTTCAGTCCTGATACAAATTTATTGTGGAAATAAACATAGATCGAGACGAATCTTTTGAGCCACCAACGATTAAAATCGACCCGTAGGTAATAAAGCGACGGACACCCCAAGGAAAGAGGAAGCGAGGCCGTCCCAAGGACAGGAGACTTGGAGACGTACCTTAGAGAGGGTGGCCTAAAGCAGAGAGGTCTGTCTGTCCCTCGAGATGGCCCCAAGAATAGCTGCTGACATGACAGGGCCAGCAGGGTGGAGATCCTTTGCATCGCCTCAAGTGCCAGCAGACCAGAAGAGGATTGAGTGAGTGAGTGAGTGAGTAGGTAATAAAGTATGTAGGTGCGCGCAAATGGATCTGGCAACAGGGCGGCCAGGTGGCAATTCCCCTCACCAAGGGGTCGATCTAGCAAATATTATAAATAATCAGTTAAGTCAACGGGTAAAAGAATATGTTTCAACAGTCGTGACGTCACTTCCCTCGTGACGCATAGTAACTGGTTCTAGACTATCGGAACAATGATGGGCGCCAATATCTCCATCATGAACCGCCCTTATGAAAACCTTCTCCGACGAGCATAAAAATAAAAGTGAATCCAGAGGAGAAAACCATTATAAATTTTATCATGTTCTGATCACATGACATGTGAAAAAGTTCTAGCCAGCATGAAAAATGAAAATTACGGGATTCTCTTTGTTTAGAACCATGCTGCTGGTTGCTTGGAAGACATGACATCAGACTTATGGATTCTATTCTCTAAATATTCTCTATCGATAAAATGACTTTTCGGGGTTAACGCGATTCCCCCCCCCCCCCCTTATTTGACTGTAACTAAGCATTTTTTAGATATGACTGAACTGAAAATAAATGAACATATGTGACCCATCGTCTCCAAACGGTATTATGTCGGAACGAACCATATGCTTAAAAGCCGAATTAAATGTTAAACTGGTCAAAAATATAAATTGTTGGCATGAGCACCCTAAAATATGGTATCCATTCTCCTCAATAAAACATACAAACTCAACACAAGTCTGATGTTTCTGGCTATAAATTCAATTTTCAACATCTTAACAATCCCGACTTAATACCGTTTTGAGGCGAATAGTCACATATACCTGTTGATAATCTTCCGACGTATAGTTATTTGCAGGTCTGATAACCCAAATTATTATGGGCTCGTTGTTTTAATGGAAATATTCTCAAACCAAGGCAAACTATCGTTCATTACAACAATGTTAAAACCGGCCCATACTATGCGCTCGGTTATCAGAACTGCAAATATGTGCACCTAGATATCATCCCCAAAATGTGTAACATTCTTCTGAAGTTCCCTCTAGCCCTGGGGATGATCCATTCTTCTTCTTTTTTCTTTTCATAGCATTCATAATTTCATCAAACGTAAAAGTCTCTCACATATTCATTTCTCTTCATTGTTTATATTCGATATAATATTGATATTTTGGAGATATTCATCACTCAACATTTCTATTGTTTCGTCTTCTTTCAATTCAGTATATAATTCTGAATAATAGTTAGCAATATAGCTAGGAGTCCCTTTTCATTTGTAACGTAATAATTTATATCATCTTTCAAT
Organism: Berghia stephanieae; assembly: GCF_034508935.2. Taxonomy (NCBI): domain Eukaryota; kingdom Metazoa; phylum Mollusca; class Gastropoda; order Nudibranchia; family Aeolidiidae; genus Berghia; species Berghia stephanieae. The sequence goes on along the minus strand of NC_088361.1, from coordinate 14,337,472 downwards.
TTATACATTGTACAATTCATAGCCCTGACGATAACAAGATTCTATTGCAAGTCTCTCCTTCCTCTATCCACCCGATGCCAGCCCTAATTCTAGCATTCATTGTTTCTTCAATTTGTGACCCTGCGCCTCAAAACGGTATTAAGTTGGGATGGTTAAGATGTTGAAAATCAAATTTATAGCCAGAAATATCAGACTTGTGTTGAGT
>NC_088361.1:14307267-14322267 GCF_034508935.2 Berghia stephanieae | reverse complement strand
TCTTCTTCTTCTCTCCTATTCCTCCTCCTCCTCCTCCTCCTCCTCCTCTCCTCCTCTCTCCTCCTCCTCCTCCTCCTCCTCCTCATTCTTCTCCTTCTCTCCTCCTCTCCTCCTCCTCCTTCTTCTTCTTCTTCTTCTTCTTCTTCTCTTCTTCTTCTTCTTCTTCTTCTTCTTCTTCTCTTCTCTTCTCTCCTCCTCCTCCTCCTCCTCCTTCTCCTCCTCCTCCTCCTTCCTTCTTCTTCTTCTTCTTCTTCTTCTTCTTCTTCTTCTTCTTCTTCTTCTTCTCTCTTCTTCTCTTCTTCTTCTTCTTCTCTCCTATTCCTCCTCCTCCTCCTCCTCCTCCTCCTCTTCCTCCTCCTCCTCCTCCTCCTCCTCCTCCTCCTCCTCCTCCTCCTCCTTCTTCTTCTTCTTCTTCTTCTTCTTTTTTTTTCCAAATGGAGCAACTCAAATTTCTTCGTACTTGTCCTCGCCCTCTCGTATTCATTGTTTGTGTTATGCGATGCAAGCTAGGGTTCAAGATAAAGATCTGAACAAGTGTGTATGAAAGGTGCCAGACAAAGCAAGAAAGAAAAATACAAGAAAAAAAAAAACGACCCCCAAAAAATCAATCGACCTCGAGGGTTCACAGCGTAAAACGCGTACCCCTGTGAAGAAGATAAGTATTGAAATTGTCCCAACTATCGGGAGCCTCTGTGATGTAATGGTAGTACGTCTGACCGGTAATCAGAAGGTCCGATGTTCGATCCCCAGTCGAGTTAGACTAGTTTTTTTTTGGGATGGTTTTTTTTTCTTGTATTTTTTTTTCTTGCTTTGTCTGGTACCTTTCATATACACTTGTTCAGATCTTTATTCCGATTACAAATTTAAAAAATAAATAAAATATGATTTAAAAAACCTTGCAATAAAAATACGATACTTGCGATACTCGTCGCCATTCAACCGGTAATCGAATATAAAGTGTATCCGGTTCCCAATGGAACTGCTCAGGTTCTGCATTGAGTGGATTTTCCATTCAATTATAGGATGAAAGTAAATAACGTGAATGGCTTGGGTTTGAATCAATATTGTTCAGAAAAGTGGGTGGAGCAAGCACTTATGTTGATAATAACAAGAAATGAAGTGAGTAGGAAAGTGCCAGAAGACAATAAACTAGAGAATACAAATTTCTCGGCGGAGATGGGGGACCGCTTGAACCTGCGACCTTACTGGTACGACAACTCCGCCTAGCCGGGGAGATCTGACTCTCTCTCTTTACTGTATGAGCTATTCACCACTCATAATCAATATTGTTATGTTGTGATTTTAGAAAAAATATGTTTTGGACATACATTTGGGTATGTATTTAATTTCCAGTACAAAGAAAAATATCATTAAAAGATGAAGATGAATCGATTCACAAACATCGAAAGTTGATCGATTATCGATATCGTTTGTTTTGATTTGTTTGAAGTTTTCAATAGTAGACAATAAATGGCTGTTGGGGAGTTTGGATACTGGAATGTTATTTTGTCCACACAGACAATACGTGATAATTAATGGTGGGGCTATATATGTGGTCTTGTGGTATGGCACTCGCTTTCGGATCAGAAGGTCCTGGGTTCGAGTCTCGCTCGGAAAAGGCTCTTCGTTCATATTCTCTCATTGATCGTACTCAGGAGTTAGAGGAGTACCCGGCCGTTAACAGCGTTGTCTCTGTCCGAAAAAAATATAGTATCGCCTAACAGGCGTCATGTAACGTTCTACATATTATTTGTTTCTGTTGGCCAGGGATCCATTGTAAGGCACTTTAAGCACGTTTGTGAGTAAAGAGCCTTTTCCAAGGAGTGAACTATGCGCTCAACGAGGCTCGAACCCAGGACCTTCCGATCCGAAAGCGAGTGTCTTACCACAAGACCACACAGCCACACAATATAAAAAGTAGAACTTCTAACAATTTTGATATTCTCTCTCCACCCCAGTCAAGCCCCAATGTTACAACAACGCAGGGAATCACAACCTCATCAACATCCACTTCATCTTCTGAGATCTCCAGCCCAGAAACGACAACTTCTTCCCTGATCGTATTGAACCAAACATGTCTAGAACCGGGCCCCATGTTTGGAATCAACCTCACATCCAAAGAACTTGAAATAGTTGTCAATAACATTCGGAAGGGGCTGTATGTGGACTTCTCCAAGATGTCATCGTTTGTCAGGAGAAAAACGTCTGCCAAAGACCATAGACCTTCGTCGACAGGTGGAAATTTATTTCTCTCCCCAATTTTCCCTACATAGTTAGCTACCTTTGATAATGCTGAGTACAACGAGATGGCGCTTTTTCTATTTAGCTAGAACTCCTTTTCGTGTGAATATTGTGTCATTTGTCATGTGACATGACACTCCTCTTCGGTCCCATAGATCCCTGGTTTGAGTCCTGCTTTGTGCGGTGCAAACAATGTTTTACCATGCTCTAATTGGATGAGAAATAAAACACTTGTAAGAAAATCTAATATAATTCGTGACGGGCGGGTCTCATCGTAGCCATCGTTATGTTATAGCCTGACACTGAAATCCAAAAGGACTGGCAGTTTGACGTCATTATTTGTTGTTGTTTTTTTGTTTTTTTTGCACCGCCTAGTGAGTTGTCGTTAGTAGAGCTCATGGAAACAAGTTATTTCATTGGTTGAACTATTGAATACAACTCACGATTTGTTTTCTTTTGTGGCCAAAGAGGGCATTTTGACGTCATTTTTTTGGTCAGTGTCAGCGTGGCCTTCGTAAAGTTATGGCCTGACACTGACCAAAAATTGACGTCAAAATGCCAGTCTTTTGCTACAAAAGAAAACAAATCGTGAGTTGTATTCAATAGTTCAACCAATGAAATAACTTGTTTCCATGAGCACTACTAACGACAACTCACTCGGCGGTGCAAAAACCAAATAATGACGTCAAACTGCCAGTCCTTTTGGATTTCAGTGTCAGGCTATAACATAACGATGGCTACGGTGTCAGGCTATAACTATACAAAGGCCACGGTCTCATACATTCCATCATATTCATCTTGTCGGAGTCAATTTCTGTCAAGACTCGTTAGTATCCGGGTCCCGAGTCGATTCCCATGGGACATTCACGACTTCCCACAGCAGGACCGATCCTGTTCGCTTTGAATGTGAAGCGGAGTAATATTAATCCACAAACTCAGCAATCTGGACCCGTAACACTTAATACTTTCAGTGGGAGAGTGAAGTGGTCGAGGGATGTGTTGTGAATCTAGAAAGTAATTCGAATGATTGCCATGCAAAAGATAGGCTTTATTCAACATTTAAATCTACATGATCTGGAAAGAAATGAAAACACAAAGAGTTAGACAATACAGTTTAGACATAGATCAATTACAAACATAAAGTGACAATTAGAACTATCTCGAAACAGTAAACAATATCATGACATGATGAATACGGCATTGCCCTGTAACATGGTAACACCAGAGTTGAGCCTAAATTCAAATAATTTTGTTTGATGTTTGTTTGCTTGTTTGTTTTGTATTTGAGCAAAATTATCAACCCTCGTTTTGATCAAAATGAAGTTTAATCATTATCTGACTCATCAGGGCATAGCACCAGATTAAAGAGATATGTTGAAAATTGATTTTGCATCTACCGATATAATGAGGCAAAAGGCTATAAGTCTGTAAGTCAGTTACGCACACACACACACACACATACAAAAACACACACAACACATATTATATATAAATATATTATATGTATATATATATATATATATATATATATATATGCTTACATTATATATATATATATATATATATATATATATATATATATATATTTATATAAATATATATAATTCTATTTAGATAGATCCTACATATTTTTGATAATTTTTCATTGTTTTCTATACTGAATGAACGAAAATGTCTGAAGCTAAGTCTTCCCTTTTTTTCTTGTGTTTAATCCGGCAGGTCTTGGCTACAGTGGCATTGGCTTTATCGTCGTCATCTTGGCCTATGTCGTCATCACTGACGTCATCACATTCATTTGTAAACCAAGTCATGTTGTTCGAAAGCGACGCATTTAACTGTATAAACATGTAGTATCTGTATTTTTTTTTAATGTCCTATTTTTTAACATTCTCAATGTGGTTTGTAACTTGTCAGTCTTATCAATAATGTGCGCTGAATAGTATTATAATATCTTGATATAAAGCGCCAGATATCAATTTCATTGGAACTAGGCGCTATATAAATTAATTAATATTATTATTATTAATTATTATTATTATTATTATTATTATTATTATTATTATTATTATTATTATTATTATTATTATTATATTATTATTATTATTAAATCATTATTATTATTATTATATTATTATTATTATTATTATTATTATTATTATTATCATTATTATTATTATTATTATTATTATTATTATTATTATTATTATTATTATCATTATTATTATTATTATTATTATTATTATTATTATTATTATCATCATCATTATTATTATTATTATTATTATTATTATTATTATTATTATTATTATTATTATTATTATTATTATTATTATTATTATTATTATTATTATTATTATTATTATTATTGTCATTATTGTTTATGATTTATTACGAAATACCAAACAGTTTAAATCGTGATGTCAGCTTAAAATATTATATAATCCCGTTTGTAGATTTCTACTTTTATAAAGTGCAATATCGACTAAATGTGCTCAAGCGCATTACTAACGGTTGTAAGCCAAGATCAACACATAAAACCCACAGGACGACACAGGACGACACATGACGCTTGAAACGACAGAGACGACGTTGTCATTCAATACTCAATATGGATGTAGTGAGATAGAGTGAGTAAAGAGACCCCAACTTTAGGGCGCCCAGACCCAGAATAATCATTGTTGTGATGGAAATACTCTCAACCCAACACGGATTACTAATTTTAACTACACACGTTGAGTGTGTAGTGACACAGGTTGAGTGTGTAGTGACACACGTTGAGTGTGTAGTGACACAGGTTGAGTGTGTAGTGACACACGTTGAGTGTGTAGTGACACACGTTGACTGTTTAGTGACACACGTTGAGTGTGTAGTGACACACGTTGAGTGTGTAGTGACACACGTTGAGTGTGTAGTGACACACGTTGAGTGTGTAGTGTTATCGTTCTTGCCTTATGCACTGTCTATTGTGTTCCATATAATCTTATACTTGTCCGGTGCATATCATTATCTATGTCTCATCATATTTGGTTCATATTTCTCATTGTACCTGCCTGCCTAGCACATGGCGGAATGACTTAGATTTATTTGTCATTTTATACATTAAAACAATGTCAAAGCAAACCCATAATTATCTTCGGTTTTTAACCTGCCAATGAGTAGTGCTGGGCGGGTACCCGGCCAATCAGACCACTACCCGGGTATTACCCGGTTAATGATTTGGGCGGGTAATCCCAGCACTGCCAATGAGTAATGCTGGGCGGGTACCCGGCCAATCAGACCACTACCCGAGTATTACCCGGTTAATGATTTGGGCGGGTAATCCCAGCACTGCCAATGAGTAGTGCTGGGCGGGTACCCGGGTAATCAGACCACTACCCAGGTATTACCCGGGTAATGATTTGGGCGGGTAATCCCAGCACTGCCAATGAGTTCTTACGCATTACATTTTTTAAAAATTGGATATCTTATTATATGCCGAAGTTCAAAACTTGATTCGAATACCTCGTTCTTTATTTCTAAACATTTAAAATCACTCAAAGACTCTTGAGACATTACGTCATAAAATGTCATTTTCATTTTATTGGTTCACCAAAAAAATATGAAATTCATATTGAATAATATTTTTTTGAAATTTGAATCAGTATGTCATAATGAAGATAAATGAAATCACGATCGACAAGAAAATACATTTTTTGAAACTATTGTATCAACTCTCATTAGAGACTCTCACAATATGTATGAACTAATACACGTTTCCCTAAGATAAAGATGAAAAAATAACAATCCACAAGCAAAAAACAATACACACACAATCACAGACTTCGCAATCCACAAGCAAAAAACAATACACACACAATCACAGACTTCGCAATCCACAACCAAAAAACAATACACACACAATCACAGACTTCGCAATCCACAACCAAAAAACAATACACACACAATCACAGACTTCGCAATCCACAACCAAAAACCAATACACACACAATCACAGACTTCGCAATCCACAACCAAAAACAATACACACGCAATCACAGACTTCGCAATCCACAACCAAAAAACAATACACACACAATCCCAGACTTCGCAATCCACAACCAAAAACCAATACACACACAATCACAGACTTCGCAATCCACAACCAAAAAAACAATACACACACAATCACAGACTTCGCAATCCACAACCAAAAATCAATACACACACAATCACAGACTTCGCAATCCACAACCAAAAACCAATACACACACAATCACAGACTTCGCAATCCACAACCAAAAAACAATACACACACAATCACAGACTTCGCAATCCACAACCAAAAACCAATACACACACAATCACAGACTTCGCAATCCACAACCAAAAACACTACACACACAATCACAGACTTCGCAATCCACAACCAAAAACCAATACACACACAATCACAGACTTCGCAATCCACAACCAAAAACAATACACACGCAATCACAGACTTCGCAATCCACAACCAAAAACCAATACACACACAATCACAGACTTCGCAATCCACAACCAAAAACCAATACACACACAATCACAGACTTCGCAATCCACAACCAAAAACAATACACACACAATCACAGACTTCGCAATCCACAACCAAAAACAATACATACACAATCACAGACTTACGAAACAACTTTTATACCTCATGTTTCAACTTCGATGACAGCTAAATAGATAAATAGCAAAGACTAGCTTTTTCGTTTTCGAATTGATTTCCCCCTAATTTGGCAGGTATTGTTGATAAGCAATCGAACGCCATATTCTATCTACATATATCAGTGAATTTTATAAGGGTCATTACAACAGCCATATCATGAACTTATCAAGATTATGTGTGCAGTGTTTTTTTAGAAGTTATCAATGTAATAACCTGCAAACTGTGGAGTGATCCTCTTAATGTTGGAGGTTTCCACAAGAAGAAGAAGAAGAAGAAGAAGAAGAAGAAGAAGAAGAAGAAGAAGAAGAAGAAGAAGAAGAAGAAGAAGAAGAAGAAGAAGAAGAAGAAGAAGAAGAAGAAGATCCTGCTTTAAACCTACTTGACATTTTTTCCTTGGTATTTTTTTCTCAATGACCAAATGATTATTAGGAAAAAATTCCAAGCCCCTCCATGATATAAGAATCGATATGAACTGCCTTTGAAATCTACTACACCGCCTTACCTCAACCTTAAAAATCTATCAGAACATTTGTCAAAATAGGATTCATTTTGATGATTGAATGAACGTTCTCTGAGTAAAATATATAAAGGTGTTTTATCTTTGTCTTGTCCCCCTCCTCCTTATCTGTGGTGCATCTTGCACAATCGTGAATTAATAGGATTCAATAGCCTGATGTCACGTCCGCCCAGCAATCAGCAGCTTGGTTCTAAAGAAAGAAAATCGGTACTTTTTATTCTTCATGCTGGCTAGAACTTTTTCACATGTCATATGATCAGAATGTATAAAAATGAAAACATGATCAGATTTATAATCTTTGTCTCCTCTGGATACACTTTTATGCTCGTTGGAGAAGTATTTAAAAAGGGTGTCCGTCATTGTTCCGATAGTTGAGAACCAGTTACTAAGTTACTATGCGTCATTACGAAGGAAGTGATGTCACGACTGTTGAACCCTATTGAGATACCATAAACGTTGCATAATATATTATCTGTATCACATTAGTCTATGGTTGTACTGCATATAATATCTGTATCACATTAGTCTATGGTTGTACTGCTTGAATGCAGATGTCCCTTCAACGTGACCGAGGAAGGAGAGGGATCGAGAAGTTCTTGGAGAAACAGACCTGGTCCTACTTCTTTCTCGTCTTGACCTGAATCGGTCTGGGGTGAAAGACCGACCACCTGTGGTCTCGGGGTATGGACTTACAGCCTGGTCCACGTCCCACGACTCTGCCGCGCTGATCATCGGATCCTCGAGGTGGACATTTGGCGTAGGGGTTGTGGAAAATGATTGAAAATCGTTGCATAAACTTCTATTGTCGATCTGGCTTTCGATCATAGGGCATCCAGCGTCGTCGATTTTGAAATTTAAATCGCAATTTGCCAGTTTGCCTTCGTCTTCGCTGCTCATCTCATCTGGGTCGTTACCACCACCCTCAGCAGCATCAGCCGTTTCTCGAATAGGATCGAAATGCTTCAAGTCAACGTCGCTAAGCACAGACGTGGATGGCAGAGACTTAGCATAAGAAGTCGAACTAGCTACGCTGTTTTGACGTGGAATGGTCCGTGGTCTTGAAAAGGCATCAACATTTTTCGATAAAGACTTTGATTGAAGATTGTTTTGTTGATTACTAAATATTTCGACCAAATCTTTACTATTTTTGCCAACACTGCAGCAACTGCTCATGGCGGCATTGCTGCTTTCACCGTTTAAAACCACGGGTGAGGAAGATGACGATGAATGAATTGGAGATCTAAAATTCATATAAGACTCCGAGTTTGTATCCAACTGTCTGTCAATGCTTTTGCTGGACTGACAAACGTTGTTGTTGTTGTTGTGGCCCCGGAACGGGTCGTCGTAGATGAGATTCCCCCGTCTGATTCTCTGGGACAGCGTCATGAAGTCATCCCGTTGAGGAACGGATTCAGTACAGTTGTTGTTGAATGCAAAACGCACCTTGCTCGGCTGGTGTATGGGGCTCGTTGAACCTCTGGACGGATCTGATACACAACTGGGATTCGCACGGCTCTGTCTTGTCATGCTCGCACGAAAACCTTTGCAGATGAAGAAAAAATATTTTAAATCAAATTAGGTTCTTAAAGAGAGGCAAGAGAGGAAGAGGTAGACCAACAAGAAGCTGGGAACAAGATATATGTGAATGGCTGGGAATGACAGCAACTCAAGCAAGTAGACTGGCGGAAAACCGTAATCTGTTTCGCAAGAAAGTTCGGGAAGCAACGTCCTACGCAGGATCAGCTGACTAGCAGAAGAAGGTTCTTAAAATTGAGCTTTTATTACATAGCGCGATATCCACTAAACTTGCTCAACGCGCTTTACAAAGAGTCCCTGGCCAACAGCAACACTGACATGACGCCTATTAGACGATATTACACATTTTCGGACAGAGACAACGCTGTTAACGGCCAGCTACTTATTTTACACCTGAGCACGGTGAGAGAATGTGAATAAGGAGCCTTTTCCAAGGACTCAACTATGCACCGAGCATTTCTGTTCCCAACATTAACCCATTAATTGCTGGACTCTAGAAAAACTTGTATTAAAAAAATTGGGAGAAAACTCGTCCTTCAAATATCGATCGATTTAAATGACCTTCATCTTGGCAAAACTCTAAAACCTGGGACTTCGCGAAGTCTTCCTTTAATTAAGTACCAGTTTCGGGAGTTTTTGCCAAAATCGGCCGATATTTGAAGGACGAGTTTTCTGACCAATTATTAAAATACGTGTTTTTCCAGAGTACAGCAGTTAACTGGTTAAAAACCACTCAATCATTATCACATAGAATATTATAGGATTCAATAGACTGATGACACGTCCGCCCAGCAACCAGCTGCTTGGTTTCAAACAAAGAAAATCGGCACTTTTTATTCTTCATGCTGGTTAGAACTTTTTCACATGTCATGTGATCAGAATATATTTTAAAAAGTCAAAACATGATCAGATTTATAATGTTTTTCTCCTCTGGGTACACTTTTATGCTCGTCGGAAAAGTATTTCGTAAAGGCGGCGATGGAGATAATGTCGTCTACCATTGTTCAGATAGTTTAGAACAAGTTACTATGCGTCATTAGAGGGAAGTGACGTCACGACTGTCGAACCCGAATTTCATTGATGTGTTGTTTGGATACAACTTCGAGACCTCGGCTGATGTAGTTACTGCTGCTAATGTTATTGTTATAATAGGATTCAGTAGTCTGATGTCACGCCGCCCGGCAACGGCGGCCATCTTGGTTCTAAACAAAGAAAATCATTACTTTTTATTCTTCATGCTGGCTAGAACTTTTCATAGGCCTTGTGATCAGAATATGTAAAAGTCAAAACATTATCAAATTTATGGGGTTTTTTTCCTCTGGAAACGCTTTGATGCTCGCCGGAGAAATATTTCATACGGGCTTCCGCCATTGTTCCGATAGTTTAGAGCCAGTGTTGCTAAGTTACCATGCGTCATTAGGAAGGAAGTGACGTTACGACTGTTGAAGAATATTCTTATGATAATCAGACTGCCAGATGGCCACGTTCGTGTGTCAAAATTAGCCACAGAGAGAATCACGTTTCTATTCCGATGAGTTTTTTTTTTTTTTTTTGTCAAATGGGTCACAGTGATATGGCCAGGTAAGGTTCTGTTTTGCCACTTTTGAAGTCGAAATTGGCCACGAAGCACTCTAACCACCTGGCAGCCCTGATTATCGCTGACCTAACAACTAAGACATCGGTGACTCCGAATATAAACTTGAACCTTGTAACCACGAGGTCTTAGGTTCGATTCCAAGTCAAGGCAGGCTGATCTATTTAATTTTCAAATAAAAAACTTTGTCTCGTATTTTTCTCTCTGTGTTGTCTGGCTCGATTGAGACATTGTTGATTGTTATCATCAACACAAGTGCCTGCTCCACTCACTTTTGTGAATTAATATTTACCCCCCCCCCCTCCCCCCCCCGGCCCCCAATTCGGAGCTTACTCAGTGTCTTACTAGTCTCCATGTAATAGGGATTTGCGCCTGGCTAAGAAATTCACAACATTGCCATCCGGAAGCATAACGGGCCAACATACAAAACTGTGTGTAACCTTTAACTTTTATAGTCTGGTTAATACAGTTTAGTGAGAATTACTCATAAACGGGGATGGCAAAAAAAAAACAAAAACAAAAAAAAAAAAAAACCAATAACAAAGACCTGAGTGACGTCAACTTCATTCTATCTATATCACTGTTTTTGGAGTGTCGTATGGCTTCGACTGTAGAGCTACCTTCTCGCGACCAGGCGGACTTGTCGTAACCCATCCCCGCGAAGTTTTTCTTTTTTTTATTCTATTGTCTTCTGGCACTTGTCTTCACACCTCACTTTTTATAATCATTATCAACATAAGTGCCTGCTCCACTCACCTTAATTCTGAATTAACGGTCAGATACTCATTTCACACCTGAGTACGGAGTCAACTATGTGTCATTTATAACGGGATTCGAACCAAAGACCTCCCACCCCCACCCCGATCCGACAGTGAGTGTCATATTATCACAATATCACATAGCCGCACTAGTTTTAAAAGGGGAATTAGATTTATAGAGTTGGCTTGAGCTTTTTAAATAGCGCAATATCCACTAAACGTGCCCAAAGCGCTTTACACGGGGTCCCCAACCAACAGCAACGCTTAATAAGTAGAACGAGACATGACGCCTTTCACGCGATATTACAAATATTTTTCCGACATAGACAAAGCTCTTAATGGCCATGTACTCATTTTACACGAGTACGACGAGAGAATGAGAGTAGAAGAGCCTTTTCCAAGGACTCGACTATGCGCCGAGCAAGGCTCGAACACAGGACCTTCAGATCCGATAGCGAGTGTCATACTAAAAGACCACATAGCGGCAGAATACTCTTCAACAGTCAAAACGTGACTTCCTTCCATATGACGCATGGTAACTTAGTAACACTGGCTCTAAACTATCGGAACAATGGCGGACGCCCGTATGAAATATTTCTCTGGCGAGCCTAAAAGCGTATCCAGAGCGGAAATAAACATAAATTTGATCATGTTTTGACTTTTACACATTCTGGTCACAAGACATATGAAAAGTTCTAGCCAGCATGAAGAATAATGATTTTCTTTGTTTAGAACCAAGATGGCCGCCGTTGCTGGGCGACATGACATCAGACTATTGAATCCAATTATCTCTACCCTACCTTGGGGCCCGTTTGAAATCGTTGACCGTCTACCCAAGTCATTATACGGGGTCGACCTTGACCTATCGTCCATTATCGTGGACACGGATCTCCGAGAGCGGTCATCAAAACGTCCGGCCTCCGATTTCCTGATGTAATCGTCCATAGCAGGAGTCTTGCAACATTTCGTGGTGGTGGTCGTGGTAGTGGTCGGGGAGGAGAGACCCCCGCCGTAACTGTACGACGGTGTGCTCTTGAATCGGTCCGCAGCAGAAGGGTTGAAGCGACTTTGTCTCTGTTTGCATCGGTCAAATGCCGTGTCTAATGGCAAATCTCTGCAACCGTGTTTCAACAACAGTCGCTTCTCGTTCTGGCATTGTGTAGCGTGGAACCTGAAATCAACACAACAGGCTATAATAACAATAATAATAATAATAATAATAATAATAATAATAATAATAATAATAATAATAATAATAATAATAATAATAATAATAGTAATAGTAATAATAATAGTAATAATAATAATAATTATAATTATAATAATAATAATAATAATAATAATAATAATAATAATAATAATAATAATAATAATAATAATAATAATAATAATAATAATAATGCTGAAAACGTATATAGCGCTATAACTCCGAGGTACCAGACTCTAAGGCTATATTACTTACAATTCTTTTTTTCGGACAGATAAAACCAACGCTATTAACGGCCATGTGCTCATTCCAAAACTGAGTCTAGTGAGAGAATGTGAGTAAAGAACCTTTTCCAAGGACTGGACTATGCGCAGTAGCTCAGAGCGGGAATCGAACCCTGCTGGACCTTCCGATCCGAAGGCGAATGTCATACCACTGGACCACAGAGCCGAAAATAATCATTAAAAAAACATAAACAGTCGAAGACGTTTGACAAGATAAAATGAATCAATACGACAGATCTCTAAGCCCAAGTATTGCATCGATGTTGTACAGTCTTGGGTTCAATAATAACGTATAAAAATTATACTCATTTACATGGACGCATCGTCAGTGTTATAGAAGGAACGAGATTGAGGTCACTTGGCTCTTTGTTATTGTTTTTAGCCAGCCATTTTTACGAGTAGTTTTCACTAAAGTCTATCAATCAGACTATGAATGTCTAAGGTTACAGATAGTTTTGGGTGTTGGTACGTAAATCCGGCTGGCGGATGTTGTGAGTATTTTAGCTAAACTTACAGCATCAATAGTGTTTACATTTATAGTGTTTACAATTATAGTGGTTACAGCTACAACTTACATGATATTTCACATATGATTTTCGCGAGACAGTATTATTTGAATGCCTAACCCAAGGATGCAGCGCCCGGGCCAGAGTTTACTATCTATTGTCTTCCATTCAGATGATTAATGAGAATGGAGAAATCAAATGCTAGCTCAAAACGCATTCAGAGAACTACACAACGTTTGGAACAGAACGAATATCAATAATGAAAATAAAAGAATACGCCTTTACGAAGCGCTAGTGCTGCCAATCCTTATGTACAACTAACTGTGGTACGTGGGAGTCTTACAAAAAAGAATTTGGACACCCAGGAATCACTTCATCGCAAACAATTGAGACGAGTTATTGGGTACATTGGCCAGACAAACTCAGCAATGAGGATATAGATGACAGATGCAGAGTACAACCAGTCAGTGAGCGAATAAAGCAGGAAAGATGGTAACTGTTCGGACACGTGCTCCGACAAGATGAAAATATTCCAGCACAAACATCAATGGATGATTACTTCAAACAAGGAGCCAAATACAGGGGCGTACACCAACTTCACTTCCAACAACATTGAATCAAGATCTCAAAAAATATCAAATATATTTAGACAACAACCTAAGAGCTGATTTCAACAACACAAGGAAACATCCAATTGCCTCAGCATCTCAACACACATGATGACATTCAAAAGCTAAGAACAATTGCACTGGACAGAGATTTATGGAAACAAATTACTAACTGGATACTAGAAAGAGACTGACACACACGAAGTAACACAACATTCATGGCAAGCGTCCATAGAGACAGCGGAGCTATATTCATTCATTCATTCAGATACCACCCTGAATAACGCTTCATACTTTTTGTCAAGGTCGTTCATCACTGTCTAATGTCGCCTATTTATGAAATACGTTTAGGTAAGATACTCACAACATCCGCCAGCCAAATATAGCGCGTACTAACGGGCAAAATGAGGGAAGTCAATTTCATTATTTCTAGAGATAATCTTAACATTAATTTTTTCGATCTCCTTACTGGAAGATTCCCAACATGATCTCCATGACTTCCGGTATACTAAAGAGGTCAGGATATTCTTCCATGAAGGCCGTCAGGCCCTCAGCAGGGATGCTCTCCAGGGTGATCTTCTTCAAAAGCTCGGGCAGAACCACCTCAGGAGGCTCTTCAGGGTGGCTGGTCGCCCATTCCATGACAGCGCGTAACGTCACCTCCTCCGACTCCACTTCTACATCCGGGTCATCCAGTATAGTCATCATCTGTGGCAAAGACAAAGATAGAAACACGTTTGAATTGACAACGATAAACAATAATAACAAGAATCATTTGTATAGCGCCTACTTCCAACTTGATAAAATTATTGCTCGTCGGCGTGTAGAATTTAAGATAGCTCAATCGCACACACACACACACACACACACACACACACACACAAATGCACATCTACTGTACACTTAATAAACGAATATTTCATTATGGATCCTTGATACATAAAAAAACCCAAAATCTTGAGCTTTTATGCAACGTCCTCAAAGCGTTTTACAAAGTGTCCCTAACCATCAGCAACACGTAACATGTAAAACGAAACATGACGCCTATTAGGCGGTATTACA
>NC_088361.1:14279767-14299767 GCF_034508935.2 Berghia stephanieae | reverse complement strand
TCATTGGTCACATTGGAATATGTGCTCAAAGTGACCCACAAAGCGAAAGGTATTCACAGCTTTTGAAATATTTAACATCACGATTGGTCATTTTGTTCAGCTTGACATATGGGTATGTGTATAAAGCTGTGTGTTTACATTTGTAAAGAAATATCCAATCATTGGAGAGCAACAGATCATGTGACTGATGACTCGGTTGGACGAAAACATGACAATAGATCGCTCCTATTACTTCCTCTCTTGTCAGTGTGCGCCGAGAGCTGCAATAATGCGGGATTCGCGCTATATAAATATTATATTCGGTCAGAAACACACATGCTCAGTAAGTACACGTATAATATGTGTGTGTGTGTTTGTTTGTGTGTGTGTGTGTGTGCTTGTGTGTGTGAATGAGTATGTGTCAGCCAAAGTAATTTGTAATTTAAGCGCTTAGAGTCTGGTGTCTCGGAGTTATAGCGCTTTAAAAGTTTTCAGCATTATTATTATTATTAATAGCTTTGGTCGGAAACTATTTGCCTCATAATACGATAGATTAAAATGACTGAATGACCAACACTTTGTCAAAATGTTTTAAATCGATAAATTAAGGTATCAGGTGTATGTCTCTTTCACTGATCAGAAATCATTTCAATCTTTTGATGTGCGAAGTAACAAGAAATGAAGTGAGTAGAAAAGTGCCAGCAGACGATAAAGAATAAAAACTTCGTGGTGATGTCGGGTCGAAACCACGACTTTACTGTTCCGGCAACTCCGCCTGGCCGCGAGAGGATAGCTTTACAGTCTAAGCCATCTACTACTCAAAAAGAAAAGTGGTACCAAGCATCGTGTCTATCTTGAACTATCCTCCTGACTTCTTGAGGTCACGGGTTCAACACACAAAACGCCGCGAAGTTTATTAGCCATAATTTAAGCTTAATAGCCCTAATATTCTCGACAAAAAAAACATAGAGTGATTGAGACATTGAGTTAGCTCCAATACTGGGGGTGAATATTAATTCAGAAAAGTGAGTGAAGTATGAACGTGTTGTTGATAATAACAAGAAATGAAGTGGGCTGAAAAGTGACATATGCGGCGAAGGAGGCTCGAACTCTTGACCTTACGACAACTCCACAGTAAGGCTTTTCTGTTCAAATTTTAATTACGGGAAAAATCATTTTAATAACGGGAAAAATCAATCTTTCATCTGATTGGAGCAAACTTGATTATTCGTTATAACCCTGCTTTATTTAACTTACCCTGACCATGACGTCACACAGCCATTGATTCTCCCAGAGACTGACGATGTAATTGGTCAGGAAAGAGGAAACCGTCTTGCTGTTGATGTTGATATTGGACGCGTTGGCGTCCAAGTTGGACAATGACTGTCCGTCCATTTCGTCCAATAAACTTTTCTTGATGGCGTGAATCATTTCATAAAACCTATCCGTGCTCTGACTCCGTCTGCTGTCGTTTTTGTCAATTGGAGGAAAAGAAGAATCAGCTCCAACTCGTTCCCTGGATAAATCTATATTGGAAATGCTTGAAAAGTTTTCAATGTCTGAGTCAAAATAGCCATCGAGTCCCGTGGAAATTTGTTTATAGTCGGTCGAAGTCGTGAGGTCGTTGTAACTGGTGTTCATTAAAGGCGTTTGTGAATACGGGGTTATTTTGTGTTTCAAATGGTTGGAGAGTTCTTGGTTTCCTGATGACTGAGTTAGATTATGTTGGAAGCAGTGGCCGAAAGCCAATGGGCGGGATTTGTTATCGTCGTAATGATTTTGGGTTGTTGTAGTCGGAAACGATCTTCTCTGATGATCAAATCTGGAACAATATCTATCTGGTTGGGACATCGTCGTATTAGGATGCATGTGTAATCTTGGATATTGTTCTTGTCGTTGTTGCTGTTGTTGTTGTTGTGGTGGTGGTGGTGGTGGTGGTGGTGTTGATGATGACGATGGTGGTGGTGGAGGTGGTGGTGGTTGAGGTTGTAGTCTACGTCGTTGTGTTTGGTGTAAGACATTGTTGAAGATGTTAGAAAAATTCGAGCACTGTAGAGAAGTTGGGGAAAGATTTTCATTTCCTCTAGGGGTATTTCTAAACCGAGCCCATGACGGAGACGTGGCGTCCATTGAGTAAATGCTGGAGATCTCTTTTCTAGAAAGCTTTCTTTGTCCTTCGGAATTTGGTGTCTGAGTATCCACTAAGACTGGTCTTTCGTATTCAGGTGCACTTGAAGTGTCTTTGCCAACTGCTTTACGATTTATGGTAAACTGGGCTCTGGCGGTATTTGTTGGCTCTGAAAAGTTTGTTTTCTGAGGATGAAGTTGATTTCCTTGTTTGCCCTTTATGAAGCCGTAAAATCTTTCGTCCTTTTGATTGTGATTTTCGTTGGTCGGTGTTGTGGTTTGATAAATTCGATTGCCTTTACAACATACGCTTGGTTTATTCATGTCAACCGCTTCATCGTAACGGAAATAGCTATCTCTATTCTTTTCAGTCAGTTTTGGCTTATCCAAGACATGCCTATTCATCCTCAATGGAACTGATGACTGTTTATTCTGTTTTAGACTCTGACCCAGGCGTATTGCCTTCAAGTCAACAAAGCTTCTTTGGTCATTGTCCTTTGGTTTGTGAAGTCTTGACTTTCCGTATTCACTGATTGTCTGAGCTTTTACTGAAATATTATTTGACGACAGGTCAACATTGGTGTCGTCACGTATAGTGTGAGTATTTTGTTCAACCACAGGTTGTTTTACTTCATTACTTACGTTGAACATTTGATGGCATCTGTCGCATTCACGAACCAAACATTCCCTTGACTCCGACTGGACGTGCGAGGAAGACACCTTTTCCTCCGGAATCTCATCGTCACTTTTTCTACACGCATCATCACTTATTTGCTCGGAGTTCAATAACTCATCCGCACAGCTTTCTAGATCTTTCGAGTGTTGTATCAACCGATCTAATCCTAACTGCTCGTCGTTATCATCTGAATATTCAATGTTCTGACTGTCCAGTGTTTCTGCATCCCCAGTAAGATGACATTGACAAAAGTCGTTACTGGACACGGCTGTGTCGGCCGAACTAACGTCACTCTCTTTACAGTAATCACAAATAGATTCATTGTAAAACATTTCTGCTGGATCGGATTTCGAATAGGCTTTAATCTCTGATGCCTCGGCTGGATATTCGGAGGCCGAGCAGTCCTTGTCATCAATATAAACAATTTGCTGAGCCTGATTTTGCGATGTTGCAGAAATTGCATTCCCTTTAATAACGGAGGATTTGTCTGTAAAATATTTATGGCAACTTTCTTCCTTTCTTAATTTGACTTTTGATCTTGTGTTTTCGGTTGTAGCGTTTTTAGAATATTTAGTGGTCTGTTGACCTCGTCCATAAGATTTGCATACATTTTGGACGTCTTCACCATCCTGGCCAGAATAAAATTGTCGGCCAGTCTCATCCGACGACTCCTTCATGTGTAGATGATCTATCAGACGTACCGTCGAACGGCGACGCTGTGGACGTGAAATGAGATTGGGTGTACATTCCTCCCAAGCTCTTCCTGGAAACGTATTTATGCTTTCAATTGATTCATTGCCTTGAGTTCCATTTGAGGCTGTGACGACTTGCGCCCTGGAAGGTTCCCGAGACTCGACAATGGGTGACTTCGGTTTTTTAAAGCAATTACTATTGCTACTTGTTTTCGGTGGATTTTCCTCCAATTTTCGTGGATTCGGAGTAATTAATTTTAAGCTCCCATTCCGTATTGTGTAATGATTTTGTTCTTTTTTAGTTGTATTCTCTGGATCAAGATACATTTTTGTTCGCTCCGTCGCTGTGCGATTTCTGTCCTCATTTGATTGGCGTCCGGTAGATGAGGATCGTCTTGATTTATTTTCTACAGTTGCCGTGTTTGTCTTCATTGTTTTCTCTGCACGAACTGAATTCTGATCATTTGAGGATTGTTTTCTTTGGGACTTTGATTGATTTAGTGTCATTTCACTCTGATTTCCACTCACTGACATCCTTGGAAGATCGGAGTACGTCTGCGAGTATCCATCCTGTATTTCAGCTGTATCGTCGCTTTCATGGGATATTGCCGTTGCCATATCAACGCTGACGCTTTGGACATCGTTGGAAGAGTGATTGCGGTTTTCGTCTGAACTTCTCGTGGAAGATTTAGAGGAGATGACCAGTTTCCTTCCTCCAAACGGATGTGCCGAGTTCTGATGTCCAGACGCGCTGTCAGATTTCATCCATCGACACCGATGTCTCTTTGCATCTTCGTGCGACATGTTTGTTAATTTATTGTAGTATAGTGGTGATTATAGACCCCGGAACTGAACAATGCAGTTTTTTTGTAACGTTTTGTCTAAAAACCGATAAGACATTTCATTCTTTCGCCCAGGAAATTATTTGGAAAGTTTCATACCCTAAGGTTGAAATCTGATTAATTCCAGTGGGGTAGCCTAGTCATCCAATTTGTGGTAATTGATATTACATTTACATACAGCTTCAGGCCAGCAATTTTCACAGCTAACGCCTGTGTCAAGTAAATTTCAGCGTATTATTTTAAAAGCAGACGTTTTAATGTATAGACCAACTAACAATTATTGAAGAAGAGTCCTTTGGATTGTCTCATTTCAAAATGTTATACCTACTTGACCTTCTGTATCGCTCACTCTTTGTATTTTGTAGAAAATATATCTCGTCTCGAGGCATCTTGCCATTTAATAGACTAGAAATAAAGGGCCTACATGATCACACCTTCACTGAAATAATGCGCATCACGGGGTTATTATTATTTATTTTTAAATAAGCTTATACTTATCCACATTTGGTATTTGTCAGTTTTTATTTCTTATCAGCAACTAGGTCTAGATAGCCTATTTTTGAATGAAGAAATCAAATTTTTTTTAAAAATATGAAATGCGTTCAAAACCAGCACGCGTCGCACGATAAGGTGCGGATGTGATTGAATGTGCAAAATAATGTTGAATTAAGAAACTTGGGAGCAGGCACCGGTGTAAGTATGTAGCTTGGTGGATATGTAAGTCGTGGAAGATAGACTGATTCTTTGGGATGTATTTATTTCTAGCTATGTTTATTTCTTTCTTGCTTCGTTTGGCTCATTTCATACACACATTTTCAGATCTTTAAAATAATTATACGCTGGTTCAATTTCTCTCTCTCTCTCTCTCTCTCTCTCTCTCTCTCTCTCTCTCTCTCTCTCTCTCTCTCTCTCCTCTCCCTCTCTCTCTCTCTCTCTCTCTCTCTCTCTCTCTCTCTCTCTCTCTCTCTCTCTATAATATATATATATATCTGTCTCTCACTCTCTTATTTTTATCTCTCTCTCTCTCTCTCTCTCTCTCTCTCTCTCTCTCTATGTGTGAGTGTGTGTGTGTATTTATGTGGACCAATAAATTATGGGTATGGTCACTAAGGGGGTCCCAAAAGCTCAGTTGGTAGAGCATTCGCCTCACACGCAAAGGGACCAAAATCAATCTCCTATGATGTCGAGATATTTTTTCTGAGCCCCTTGTCTAACCAGAAGTGATTGGGTAACGGGCGGAAAGTAATTTGCGATAGACTGGCGTTCTATCCAAATGGAAGTTAGCAATTGCTATTGTCCGTCCCACGCTATAGAAACCGGGATAAACTCCTGCTCCATGGGTCTTAAGGCTCTGGAGGACTACTCTGTTAGATCTGATGAAAAGCAATTCACGATAGAATAGCGTCCTATCCAAAGGGTAGCAAACAATTGCATTCTCCGTTTCACGCTATAGATGAAACGAAGTTGAAGTCACTCAGTTCATTGTTTTTGTTTAAAGACAGCCTTCTAGTGAGAACTTCTCATAAAAATATAGATAGTATGCGCTTGGCTAAGAAGCTCATAACATTGCCATGGGGAAGTATAAAGAACCAACACACAAAACTGTGTGTATCCATGAACGTTTATAGTCAGGTTAATACAGTTCAGTGAGCATTACTCATAAACGCGGATGGCAAAAAACAAAAACAAAGACCTGAGTGACGTCATCTTCTAACTATCTATACCAATCTGACTACAGACGTTAAAGGTTACACACAGTTTTGAGTGTCGGTATGTTTAATTTGGCTGACGGATGTTTTGAGCATTTTACCTAAACGCATGGCATCACTAGAAACCGGAATAAACCGTAGCCATCGTTAACTTATAACCCGACACTGGAACCCTGTAAGACTTATAGTTTGACGTCATTTTGTAGGCTTGTGCACCGCTTAGTGAGTTGTCGTTAGTAGAGCTCATGGAAACAAGTGATCCCACTGGTTGAACTATTGAATACAACTCAAGATTTGTTTTCTTTTGTGGCCAAAAACTTGTCTTTTGACGTAATTTTTTTGGTCAGTGTCAGGCTATGAGTTAACGTTGGCTACCGATCCATGATAAAACAAGAGGACAACCACACAGTCACCTAGAAACGATAACTGTGCAACACTTTGAAGTCAAACCCTTTAATTTGGATTATGTCCCTTCACCCAGAGACGAGAAAATCGAAATAATTGTCTCACTCTGTTTAATTTTTAGTCGGAGTCAAGTGGAAATATTATGGCTATTTCCAAAATGACAGAATTGTTCCGCGAATCTCGATATTGGCATGAGTAAAGCAGTATTGAACCTGATTAGTGACTGGATAGGTGCCTGAAATAGAGCTTTGCACTAGCATTGTATTTTTGTGCGGCTAAGTCGTCTAGTTGAATTATACTCGCCTTTGGACCGGATTGTTTAGGTTTCAAATCCCGCTATGAGCGGTGCATAGTTGAGTCCTTGGAATGGGTTCATTACTTGCCGTACTCAGGTGTTAAATGAGTACCTGACCGTGAACAGAAAACAAACTTATGAGCCAGTTAGGCTACACAAATCAAGAAGAAGAAAAATAATGTCGATAATACTAAGTTACATTAAAACCTCTGTTGGAAAAATTGTAATTTTATCGCCGAACAGGCGTCATGAATTGCCATACATGTTTAATGCTATTGGCCATGGATCCCATTAAAGCGCTTTGAGAACTTTTAGTTGATATTGCGCTATATAAATCTCTAGTTTTTTTTAAAATGCATTTTAGGACAGAATTCGAATCAAATGGGATCAAATGTAAGTAAAATAAATATAAAATAAAATAAAATTTTCCTTTACTCATCCCCATGGGGAAATTCATCTTTAGACTCTATTCCAAGGTAAGACTAGAATAACCCAGCCGCAGTGCAGCGCCGCATAGTGAGCTAGGACGAGGTGACTTGCTCAAGGCCACACAACGCAGCGGCAGGTGATAGATCTCGGTACCTTTCGGGTACGAAGCAAAGACCGTACCGCTGAGCCACGCTGCCCGCCCTGACTGTTGATCTGACCGTAGCCATCGCTATGTTATAGCCTGACACTGAAATCCAAAAGGACTGGCAGTTTGACGTCATTATTTGTTTTTTGCATCGCCTAGTGAGTTGTCAAAGAAAACAAATCAAGAAGTCTGTGACATCCTTGATATCATACCGACCCTAATGAAAGTAATAAAAACAAGAAAACTAAGGTATTTTGGACACCTAAGACGCCATAAACTGTCAACAAGGACATTCTTGAGGGTAGAGTTGAGAGGAAAAGAGGAAGAGGCAGGCCAGCAAGAACTTGGATAGCTGATGTGAGGACATGGGATTGTCGGCAGCCGAATGCAGTCAGCAAGCCGTCAACAGGGAAGATTGGCGTGTCATTTCAAGTCGACCTCAACCCATGAGATGACACTGGAAGAAGAAGAAGAAGTGAGTTGTCGTTAGTAGAGCTCATGGAAACAAGTCATTTCATTGGTTGAACTATTGAATACAACTCATGATTTGTTTTCTTTAGTGGCAAAAGACTGGCATTTTGACGTCATTTTTTGGTCAGTATCAGGCCATAACTTTACGAAGGCCACGGTCTGACGCTCTTGTTTGTTATTATAATATTATGGCTTGCCAGCCAAAATTCTCAATAGATGACGTCACTCGGGTCTTTGTTATTGTATTTTGCCATCCGCGTTTATGAGTAGTTCTCACTAAACTGTATTAACCAGACTATAAAAGTTCATGGTTACACAGAGTTTGTGTGTTGGTCCGTTATACTTCCGGATGGCAATGTTGTGAACTCCTTGGCCAAGCGCATACTATCTATAGTTTGGAGTGATGGATGGCGTCTATTGTACAGCGTCCCTCTGGTGGCAAGGTTGAGTCATGGGTTCGAATCCTCATCGCCGCAAAGTTTTTATTCTCTATTGTCTTCTGGCATGGCACTTTTCTACTCACTTTATGGCTTGTTATCAACAATAAACCTACAGTTATTTTCAGTCGGGGGGAGGGGGGGGGGGGGGAGGGGGCTGGCAAAAGATATTAATAAAAAAAAAAATCCCCCAAATAATAGAGCTTTTATATAGCGCACTATCCACTATACTTGATTAAGGCGCTTTGCAAAGGGTCCCTGACCAACAGCAAAACGTAACACGTAGAACGTAACATGACAGCTGTTATGCTATATTACAATGTTTTCGGACAGAGACAACGTTGTTAACGGCCAGGTACTCAATTTACACCCGAGTACGGTGAGAAAATGTGAGTAAAGATCTTCGTGATTTATTAAAAATAATATTGTTCATATTGTAAGAAATGTGACGATTTCCCTACAGTTGGTAAAAGGACAGAGTTTGACCAGGAGACTGTCCTACTCCAGTAAAATAACACGTTCTGAAAAATCAAGTCGGAAAACTCGTCCTTCAAACATCGATCGATTTTAAATGACCCTCATCCTAGCAAAAATTCGTATATTTAAGAGAGCCTTCACGAAGTCCCAGGTTTGAGAGTCTTTGCCGTGGTCACTCAAGTCGATCGATATTTGAAGGACGAGTTTTCTGACCAAATTTTTGAATACGTGTTTTACCAGAGTATGGCAGTAAACTGGTTAAGTAGATGAAGTGTGTGTGTGCAGCGATCGGGCGGCCTTGTGTCCAGCACGAATGACCATGAGTGACCACAAAGTACCTTGCAAACCGGGTCGTTGACCGCGGTGTCAACCTTGCTGACAGTTCGACCGAACTCAAAGCATTCGATCTATTAATAAATTATGTCAACATAAACAAAGCAATGTCCGTGTCTTCAATCTGGTGGAATTTCAATGTTTGGGGAGGCCGATCTGAAACAAGAAATAAAATATATAAAATAAAGATAGATGTGTTTGATGTCACTCAACTGTTGGTACTACCGCAAACTCGGGGACCCAAATAATTTTGGAGTTTGGGAGGGGGGAAACTTTTTTAACAAAAAAAGTCTAGTAGGGGGTTTGGGAGGGGAGAGACTTTAAATAAAAAGCCCCCCCCCCCCCCTCCCAAATCCCCAAAATTATTTTTTAAAAAAGTTTTCCCCCTCCCAAAACCCCAAATTATTTGGGTCCCCGAGTTTGCGGTAGTACCCAACTGTTTATTGGGCAGCTATGTGGTCTAGTGGTATGACACTCGCTTTCGGATCGGAAGGTCCTGGGTTCGAGCCTCGCTCGGCGCATAGTTGAGTCCTTGGAAACGGTTTTGTATATTTACAGGAACTTAATTATGTTTTTAAAAGTTTGTTTGCTCAACAAGCTCACAACATTGCGATCCGGAAGTATAACGGACCAACACGCAAAACTCTGTATAACCACAAACTATTATAGTCTGGTTAATACAGTTTAGTGAGAAATAAACGCGGATGGAAACAAGCAATAACAAAGACCAAAGTGACGTCATCTTCGTTCTATCTATAGATTATTAACCCCCAATTTGCTCACTTGGACAACATGGGTGATTCCTGTTGACATCAGACATCTTGTTTGATGAATTTTCTACATTCCTTCGTGGAATGTCGTGGCGGAAGAGGGTAATGCTTTTTTTTTCAATGTTTTCATTCTATTACATTTTCTCTGAAAAAATAACTTGGTGGAACTAGGCGCCGTAATAAAAAACAACACTCACACACATACACACACACACACACACACACACACACATATATGATCATCATCAACATTATTATTATTATTATTATTATTATTATTATTATTATTATTATTATTATTATTATTATTAATAGATAGTATGCAGATGACGTCACTCAGGCCTTTGTTATTGTTTTTGCCATCCGCGTTTGTGAGTTGTTCTCACTAAACTGTATTAACCAGACTATAAATGTTCATGGTTACACAGAGTTTGTGTGTTGGTCCGTTATACTTCCGGATGGCAATGTTGTGAACTCCTTGGCCAACCGCATTCTATCTATACTATTATTATTATTATTATTATTATTATTATTATTATTATTATTATTATTATTATTATTATCATTATTTGCTTTGCTTTATTATTGATTTTACTTACTTTGATTTGGTGATTGGAAATATTTTTTCATGTATAGATAGTTCGAAGATGACGTCACGCAGGTCTTTGTTATTGTTTTTTGCCTTCCGCGTTTATGAGTAATGCTCACTGAACTGTATTAACCCGACTATAAACGTTCATGGATACACACAGTTTTGTGTGTTGGTCCGTTATACTTCCGGATGGCAATGTTAGGAGCCAAGCGCATACTGTCTATATTGGCAAATGCCTAAAAATAAACCTATGAGTCTGTCTGGAAAGGAGATATTCCGTTTTTGTGCAGGTGGACCTTTTGGAAACCCAGGATCGATAAATAACATGCCGTAACAATAAACCGTGACCAGGGGGTAGCCGGTACAGACTCACTCACTCTCACAAACCCACCCACAACTGGTGATGACAGCACAAGGACAAGGCATTTTCTGGGACAAATGACAGGTGACTGCATCCACCCAACAATGGTTTTAGTGAGTCACAAGGTGACGTGTGTGAGGGTGGGGTGCGTGTGGGGGGGGGGGGTGTGGGGGGGAGAGAGAATGGGGAGGGGGGGGGGGGCAGGGAGATAGAGAGGAGGGATAGGTAAAAAGGGATAAAGACAGATAAAGAGAGGGAAAGAGAAAGAGAGGGAAATAGAGAGAGAGAGAGAGAGAGAGAGAGAGAGAGAGAGAGGAGAGAGATAGGGGTGGAAAGGGTGAGAAAAAGATAAAAAGAGAGGAGGGAGAGGGAAAGAGAGATAGAGAGAAAGAGAGAGAGAGAGTTAGAGAGATAGAGAGAGAGAGAGAGGGAGAGAGAGAGAGAGACAAAGAATGGGACAGAGAAAGAGAGAGCGAGAGAAAGAGTGAGAGAGAGGGGGGGGGAGAGAAGAGAAGAGAGGTGGGGGGAGGGAGAGAAAGAGAGGATGTAAAGAGAGATAGAAAGAAAGAAAGAAAGAGAGAGAGAGAGAGAGGGGGGGGGGAAGAAAAAGAAAGAGAGAGAGGAAAAGAGAGAGAGTGAGAGAGAGGGAGAGAGAGGTAGAGAGAGAGAGAGAGAGAGAGAGAGAGAGAGAGAGAGAGAATCAAATTCAACAACGTAGAAAACTTGTCAGATAAT
Source organism: Berghia stephanieae (assembly GCF_034508935.2). NCBI lineage: Eukaryota > Metazoa > Mollusca > Gastropoda > Nudibranchia > Aeolidiidae > Berghia > Berghia stephanieae. Next base: position 14,288,292 of record NC_088361.1, on the reverse strand, counting down.
TTAGCTATTCATCGCATTTATTTCACTTCAGGCCGTTGAATCACCATCTGCTGCTGTTGCTGTGTTGCCGTTTTCATACATTCTCACTAAATTATATTGATGACATACGTTTAGGTAAAACTTACAGCATCCACCAAACGGTTATGACGCAACAACACACAAAATTATGTGTAACCGCTATCGATAGAACGATGATGACGTCACTCAGCTATTTGTTATTGTCTTTTGCCATCCGCTTTTATAAGTAATTCTCACTTAACTATATTATCCGGACTATAAAAGTTCATGGTTACACATAGTTTTGGGTGTTGGTCCTTTGTACTTCCGGGTGACAATATTGTGAGCTTCTTAGCCAAACGCATACTATCTATTGTCTGATTGATATAATTTAATGAGAACTAATCATCAAAATGGCTGTCTAAAACTAATAACAAGGAGCTGAGTGGCGTCAATTTATTTCCTACACGAGTAGGTTTGAGAGTTTTGCCTAGATGAAGGTTGTTTAACTCTCTCCTCACCAGCCATTTTCCGGATTTTCCCCAAAATTTCAGACCCAACCTATACAAAAATAGATTTATTTCACTCAAACTAAAAATTTCATAGTTCTTGCTTTACATATTTTTTTTTTTTTTTTTTAGCTAAACGAGCTCTTCAACACAGTGTTAACATACTTTAACTATAGCAAACATTTTTGTTCAAATATTTTGATGTACAAAAGAAATCAGAATGACAAAAACGTTGGCTGCATCGTAACAAATGTGACGATTTTCCTGTCAATTGCCATCTGAAGGATGAGTTTTCTGGCCAAATGTTTAAATCGTGTGTTTTTCCCAAGTATGCCATTAACTGGTTAATCAATAATTCTAGTCTTTATGGGGCATCGTGGCTCAATGGTGCGGTCTTTGCTTCGTACCCAAAAGGTACCAAGTTCGACTATCCGACTCGTTGTGTGACCTTGAGCAAGTCACCTCGCCCTAGCTCACTTTGCGGCATTGCAATGCGGCTGACGCCTGGGTTATTCCGGTCTTCCCTTGGGATAGTCCCTAAAGTCAAATTTCCCCTTGGGGATGAATACAGCGTATTTTATTTTATTATTAATTTATTTATTTAGTATTTCTACTTGATCTCTGTTGCATTGAGCAAGTCATCTCGCCCTCGCTCACATTGAGGCGCTGCAATGCGGCTGACGCCTGGGTTATTCCAGTCTGCCCTTGGGATAGTCCCTAAGGACAAATTTCCCCTTGGGGATGAATAAAGGGGATTTTATTTTATCTGTTTATTTATTTATTAAATATTTCTTCATGATTTCTCAACTACCGATGCCAGACGCCAAGATATGCATTGCTTGATATTTATTTGATAGTTGATATTTTTCTGTGGAACGTGGCCAAAATAAAACGGTAACATTAGGTTTCGAAAGGTTATATTTATAGCATGCGAACCAGTACGGATGCTCACCAGTTTGATGTGCCAAAACAATGGCAAATATTTGTAACCAACACATACTCACACACACACACATACACACACACACATACTCACACACACACACACATACACACACACACACACAGACACTCACATGTTAATACATATTGTGTAAACATATCGCTTACAGAAGGAATGAAATTGACGTCACAGTCTTTAACTGTGTCTGTGTCTGCGAGAGAGAAGATAACACACGGCTTAATGACGTCAGTGACACACACACACACATGTGTATATATATATATATATATATATATATATATATATATATATATATATACATACAGATGTGAGGAACCCATAATATTTGCAGGTAAATAAAGGCTTATTACGCACAGGAAGTATTTTATCATTTGTTTGTTTGTTTTTAAGGGTTTTACGGCGCCTGAAACACATTAAGGTTATATCAGCGCCAGTAAAAAGGAAGAAAGTGGGATAGTAAAAAGTTCTAGAATTACAATAAAGCATCCAAGAAAAGGGAAGACAAAGTGGAATTGGTTCAAACAGGAAACAGATGTAGATTCCAAGAGCACACTATCAAAGTACTTGGTTTGAGATCACTAAAAGTCTCATCCAGACACAAGCACAGGTCACCGCTATCCAGATTGCAAAACTAAAGATAGATCGAGACGAATCTTTTGAGCCATAAACCATTAAATCGATCCAGTGATAAAGTCTGCTGGTGCGCGCAAATTAATCTGGCAACTCGAATCCTCGTGTAGATGAGCGAAACTAAAAGAAACGAATAGAAAGTCCTCTGACAAAATTATTATTCCGTTTGGACAGATACAATAAGTTCACCCATGCTGATATATTCCGACGTGGACTTATTTTCAGGTCTGATAACCTAATTCCCCATGGGCTCATTGTTGTAATTTACATATATATAAAAAAACCTCGCAAAATATTGTCCATTACAACAATGTTAAACCAGGCCCACAATTTGGTTCGGTTGTCAGACCTGTATATACGTGCACGTCGATTTATTCCATAAATTACTAAAACCCGTGAAGAAATGTTTTATGTATAAACTTAAAACTTTGTCAAGGGTTCGAGCCCCGCTTCAGGCACTTTCATTTTTTTTCCTTGGGCAAGATTATTAACCCCCCATTTGCTCTCTTTGACAACATGGGTGATTCCTATTGACATCAGACATCTTGTTTGATAGATTATCTATATATATATTCCTTCGTGGAATGCCTAGGCGACGATATCTTGTGATGTCGTGGCGGAAGGGGCAAAATATGTTATATACATATCCACAAACGTGCTCCAAGCGCTTTACAAAGGGTCCATGACCAACTGCAACACGTAACACATAGAGCGACATATGACACCTGTTAGGCGATATTACAATGTTTTTCCGACAGAGACAACGCCGTTAATGGCCAGGTATGGACTCATTTACACCTGAGTATGGTGTGAGAATGTGAATAAGGGCCTTTTTCCAAGGACTCAACTATAGGTCGAGCGAGGCTTGAACCCAGGACATTCCGATCCAAAAGCGAGTGTCATACCACTAGACCACACAACAGAAATCTGAAAGACAAAAATATTGTTTGCATCGTAACGAACGTGTTGGATATTCATGTTGTTGGTGATGAAAGGGTTAAATTCTTCTTTTTTTTTTGGCATATGGACATCTACATCTAACACTATAGAGTGAGAAAGTGGGTCACATCTCACTACTTCTTCGTATGGAACACACACACACACACACACACAAACACACACACACAGAGACATATACACACAACACATGTCTATTTGTTAGCTATATATCTCACTGCATCGTATGTAATACACACACATGTGTATGTATTTATATATATATTATCTATTTACAAACTATCAATTTTACTTAATTTTATATATATATATATATATATATATATATATATATATATATATATATATTATATTGAATCGTATATATATACGTAGATATATATATATAAATACATACACATGTGTGTGTATTACATACGAAGCAGTGAGATATATAGCTAACAAATAGACATGTGTTGTGTGTATATGTCTGTGTGTGTGTGTGTGTGTGTGTGTTCCACACCACATGTCTATTTGTTAGATAAAGGCACGATGACCTTACCACTGAGAGTTGAAATGTCACTCCGTTCAGACATTTTGACATTGGAAATTCCGATCAATTTTCCCTTGTTTTTCCAGTAAGATTCTGAAGCATTGGATGTTGTGTATTGGAAAATTGATCGGGATAATAAGTTATTAAATTGTTTAATTGCTGTATCGGATTTGAGCTAAGTGCTATCTCGTAGGTTTGTGTTACAAAACTGTAGGATCAAGGAGTTGGAATTGAAGGCAAATGGCAGAGGGGTGTGTCATGGTGTAGGACCAAGGAGTTGGAATTGAAGGCAAATGGCAGAGGGGTATGTCATGGTGTAGGATCAAGGAGTTGGAATTGAAGGCAAATGGCAGAGGGGTGTGTCATGGTGTAGGATCAAGGAGTTGGAATTGAAGGTAAATGGCAGAGGGGTGTGTCATGGTGTAGGATCAAGGAGTTGGAATTGAAGGCAAATGGCAGAGGGGTGTGTCATGGTGTAGGATCAAGGAGTTGGAATTGAAGGCAAATGGCAGAGGGGTGTGTCATGGTGTAGGATCAAGGAGTTGGAATTGAAGGCAAATGGCAGAGGGGTGTGTCATGGTGTAGGATCAAGGAGTTGGAATTGAAGGCAAATGGCAGAGGGGTGTGTCATGGTTAGGATCAAGGAGTTGGAATTGAAGGCAAATGGCAGAGGGGTGTGTCATGGTGTAGGATCAAGGAGTTGGAATTGAAGGCAAATGGCAGAGGGGTGTGTCATGGTGTAGGATCAAGGAGTTGGAATGGAAGGCAAATGGCAGAGGGGTGTGTCATGGTGTAGGATCAAGGAGTTGGAATTGAAGGCAAATGGCAGAGGGGTGTGTCATGGTGTAGGATCAAGGAGTTGGAATGGAAGGCAAATGGCAGAGGGGTGTGTCATGGTGTAGGATCAAGGAGTTGGAATGGAAGGCAAATGGCAGAGGGGTGTGTCATGGTGTAGGATCAAGGAGTTGGAATTGAAGGCAAATGGCAGAGGGGTGTGTCATGGTGTAGGATCAAGGAGTTGGAATGGAAGGCAAATGGCAGAGGGGTGTGTCATGGTGTAGGATCAAGGATTGGAATGGAAGGCAAATGGCAGAGGGGTGTGTCATGGTGTAGGATCAAGGAGTTGGAATGGAAGGCAAATGGCAGAGGGGTGTGTCATGGTGTAGGATCAAGGAGTTGGAATGGAAGGCAAATGGCAGAGGGGTGTGTCATGGTGTAGGATCAAGGAGTTGGAATGGAAGGCAAATGGCAGAGGGGTGTGTCATGGTGTAGGATCAAGGAGTTGGAATTGAAGGCAAATGGCAGAGGGGTGTGTCATGGTGTAGGATCAAGGAGTTGGAATTGAAGGCAAATGGCAGAGGGGTGTGTCATGGTGTAGGATCAAGGAGTTGGAATTGAAGGCAAATGGCAGAGGGGTGTGTCATGGTGTAGGATCAAGGAGTTGGAATTGAAGGCAAATGGCAGAGGGGTGTGTCATGGTGTAGGATCAAGGAGTTGGAATTGAAGGCAAATGGCAGAGGGGTGTGTCATGGTGTAGGATCAAGGAGTTGGAATTGAAGGCAAATGGCAGAGGGGTGTGTCATGGTGTAGGATCAAGGAGTTGGAATTGAAGGCAAATGGCAGAGGGGTGTGTCATGGTGTAGGATCAAGGAGTTGGAATTGAAGGCAAATGGCAGAGGGGTGTGTCATGGTGTAGGATCAAGGAGTTGGAATGAAGACAAGGCAGGGGTGTGTCATGGTGTAGATCAAGGAGTTGGATTGAAGCAATGCAGAGGGGTGTGTCATGGTGTAGGATCAAGGAGTTGGAATTGAAGGCAAATGGCAGAGGTGTGTCATGGTGTAGGATCAAGGAGTTGGAATTGAAGGCAAATGGCAGAGGGGTGTGTCATGGTGTAGGATCAAGGAGTTGGAATGAAGGCAAATGGCAGAGGGGTGTGTCATGGTGTAGGATCAAGGAGTTGGAATGGAAGGCAAATGGCAGAGGGGTGTGTCATGGTGTAGGATCAAGGAGTTGGAATGGAAGGCAAATGGCAGAGGGGTGTGTCATGGTGTAGGATCAAGGAGTTGGAATTGAAGGCAAATGGCAGAGGGGTGTGTCATGGTGTAGGATCAAGGAGTTGGAATTGAAGGCAAATGGCAGAGGGGTGTGTCATGGTGTAGGATCAAGGAGTTGGAATTGAAGGCAAATGGCAGAGGGGTGTGTCATGGTGTAGGATCAAGGAGTTGGAATTGAAGGCAAATGGCAGAGGGGTGTGTCATGGTGTAGGATCAGAGTTGGAATTGAAGGCAAATGGCAGAGGGTGTGTCATGGTGTAGGATCAAGGAGTTGGAATTGAAGGCAAATGGCAGAGGGGTGTGTCATGGTGTAGGATCAAGGAGTTGGAATTGAAGGCAAATGGCAGAGGGGTGTGTCATGGTGTAGGATCAAGGAGTTGGAATTGAAGGCAAATGGCAGAGGGGTGTGTCATGGTGTAGATCAAGGAGTTGGAATTGAGGCAAATGGCAGAGGGTGTGTCATGGTGTAGGATCAAGGAGTTGGATTGAAGGCAAATGGCAGAGGGGTGTGTCATGGTGTAGGATCAAGGAGTTGGAATTGAAGGCAAATGGCAGAGGGTGTGTCATGGTGTAGGATCAAGGAGTTGGAATGAAGGCAAATGCAGAGGGGTGTGTCATGGTGTAGGATCAAGGAGTTGGAATGGAAGGCAAATGGCAGAGGGTGTGTCATGGTGTAGGATCAAGGAGTTGAATGGAGGCAAATGCAGAGGGTGTGTCATGGTGTAGGATCAAGGAGTTGGAATTGAAGGCAAATGCAGAGGGGTGTGTCATGGTGTAGGATCAAGGTTGGAATGAAGGCAAATGGCAGAGGGGTGTGTCATTGGTGTAGGATCAAGGGGAGTTGAATTGGAAGGCAAATGCAGAGGGGTGTTCATGGTGTAGGATCAAGGAGTTGGAATGAAGGCAAATGGCAGAGGGGTGTGTCATGGTGTAGGATCAAGGGGTTGGAATGAAGGCAAATGGCAGAGGGTGTGTGTCATGGTGTAGGATCAAGGAGTTGGAATTGAAGGCAAATGGCAGAGGGGTGTGTCATGGTGTAGGATCAAGGAGTTGGAATGAAGGCAAATGGCAGAGGGTTGTGTCATGGTGTAGGATCAAGGAGTTGGAATTGAAGGCAAATGGCAGAGGGGTGTGTCATGGTGTAGGATCAAGGAGTTGGAATTGAAGGCAAATGGCAGAGGGGTGTGTCATGGTGTAGGATCAAGGAGTTGGAATTGAAGGCAAATGGCAGAGGGGTGTGTCATGGTGTAGGATCAAGGAGTTGGAATTGAAGGCAAATGGCAGAGGGGTGTGTCATGGTGTAGGATACAGGAGTTGGAATTGAAGGCAAATGGCAGAGGGGTGTGTCATGGTGTAGGATCAAGGAGTTGGAATTGAAGGCAAATGGCAGAGGGGTGTGTCATGGTGTAGGATCAAGGAGTTGGAATTGAAGGCAAATGGCAGAGGGGTGTGTCATGGTGTAGGATCAAGGAGTTGGAATTGAAGGCAAATGGCAGAGGGGTGTGTCATGGTGTAGGATCAAGGAGTTGGAATTGAAGGCAAATGGCAGAGGGGTGTGTCATGGTGTAGGATCAGGAGTTGGAATTGAAGGCAAATGGCAGAGGGGTGTGTGTCATGGTGTGGATCAAGGATGGAATTGAAGGCAAATGGAGAGGGTGGTCATGGGTGGATCAAGGAGTTGAATGAAGGCAAATGGCGAGGGGTGTGTCATGGGTAGACAAGGAGTTGAATTGAAGGCAAATGGCAGAGGGTGTGCAGGTGTGATCAAGGAGTTGGAATTGAAGGCAAAGGCAGGGGTGTGTCATGGTGTAGGATCAGGAGTTGGAATTGAAGGCAAATGGCAGAGGGGTGTGTCAGGTGTGGATCAAGAGTTGGATTGAGGCAATGGCGAGGGTTGTCATGTGTAGATCAGGGTTGGAATGAGCAAATGCGAGGGTGTCAGTGTGTCAAGGAATGAAGGCATGCAAGGTGTGTCATGTGTGGAGGTGATGAGCTGGAGGTGTTGTGTGAAGGTTGATGAGGCAATGCAGAGGTGTCTGGTACGAGTTGATAAGCAAAGGAGAGGGGGTGTCTGGTGAAAGGAGTGGAAGAAAGACATGGTGTACAGGTGATTCAAAGGGGGTTATGGGATAGATGGAATGAAGCAATGCGAGGGGTGTGTCAGGTTAAGGGTGAGGATGGCAGGGGTGTCAGGAGGATCAAGGAGTGAGAGGCAATGGCGGGGTGTCAGGGTAGTCAAGAGTGGATGAAGCATGCAGGGTGTTCATGTGTAGATCAGGTGGATGAAGGCAATGGAGGGGTGAGTAGTAAGATGATTGAAGCATGGAGGTGTTGGTGGTGGGTTGTAGTGCGGGTTGCTGGTGTGTGATGGATGAGGGAGGGGTGGTATGGTGTGTCAGATTGATGGGCAGGGTGTGTGGTGATAGGTATGAGCAAGCAGTCTGGGGGAAGGAGGGGGGGGGGCAGAGTTGGAATTGAAGGCAAAGGCAGAGGTGTGTCATGTGTGATCAGAGTTGAATGAAGGCAAATGGCAGAGGGTGTGTCAGTGTAGGATCAAGAGTGGAATTGAGGCAAATGCAGGTGTGTCTGGTAGGTCAGGAGTTGGAATGAAGGCAAGCAGAGGGGTGTTCATGTGTGATCAAGGATGGAATAAGGAATGGCGGGGTGTTCTGGTAGAAGAGTTGGAATGAAGAATGCAGAGGGGTGTCTGGTGTGACAGAGTTGAAGAAGGCAATGCAGGTGTGATGGTAGGTCAGATGAATGAAGCAATGGAAGGTGTCATGTTGATCAGGGTGAATGAAGCAAGAAGGTGTGCTGGGTGATCAGTTGAATGAGGCAATGGCAGGTGTTCGGTGGATCAGGAGTGATGGCAAAGCAGGGT
>NC_088361.1:14264767-14269767 GCF_034508935.2 Berghia stephanieae | reverse complement strand
GAAGAAACACATAATTAAAAATTTGGCCAGAAAATTCGTCCTTTAAATATCGATCGATTTAAATGACTCTCATCTTGGCAAAAAAAAAAAGAAGAAATCCTAGGGTCAACAACACTTCGCGAAGTCCCAGGTTTGAGAGCTTATTTTTTCAAGATGATGATCATTTAAATCGATCGATATTTTAAGGACCAGTTTTCTGGTCAAAATTTTAAATAGGAGTTGAGTTGTTTTTTTTCCCAGAATACGGCAGTTAACCCTCTCCTTACGATTCAATAGTCTAATGTCACGTCGCCCGGCAACGGCGGCCATCTTGGTTCTAAACAAAAAAAAATCATTACTTTATATTTTTCATGCTGGCTAGAACTTTTCATATGTCTTGTGATCAGAATGTGTAAAAGTCAAAACATGATCAAATTTATGGTGTTTTTTTTTCTCTGGATACGCTTTTATGCTCGCAGGAGAAATATTTATTATATTCATACGGCGTCCGCCATTGTTCCGATAGTTTAGAGCCAGTGTTGTTAAGTTACCATGCGTCATTAGGAAGGAAGTGACGTTACGAATATTGAATCCTATTGTTACGATACAAACAACCGTTTTCGTACACAGTTTTGTTTTATAAATCACAAAATTTGTAAAAAAACAACAACAAAAAAAAGCATTTATAAGGCATTTTTAAAACAAAATTATATGGCATGTATTATTGCTTTATAAATTTGAGTTTGACGGTCTAATGTGTGTGCTGGTGTGACATTCAGTAAAAAAAAAAATGAACACGGTTGGTAAGGAAAGAGTTAACACGTGCCTTTCAAAATTAATATTTCATTTCTTCCCGACTGTACAAACCATTACCAGGTTCTTCCTCTGTGTCCGTTTCAAAACGTTGACGTCATTGAATTCATTTGGACGGCAAAAAGTGTACGAACCATTATTTTGTATAGAGAATGCTAGATCTACCGAAAAGCTTTCAATAAAAAAATTGTGTCACGTCTTTTTGGTTGATATTTTCTGGCCAACGTGTAGGACTTATTTAAAAATTAGAGCTTTTATATAGCGCAATATCCACTGAATGTGCTCAAAAGCTCTTTACAAAGGGTCTATGACCAAGAGCAACACGTATTGCGTTGTCTCTGTCGGAAAAAAAATGTGTAATACCCCTAACAGGCATGATGTCTCGTTCTACATGTTACGTGTTGTTGTAAAGCACTTTGAGCACATTTAGTGGATATTTCTCCATATAAAAGTTCTAACTTTTTAGAACAAAATGACTATCTGTTAACTTAAACAATAGCAAATGTCTCAAAGCTCTTGATAGATATAGAAAAGGCGCCTTACGTGAAATTTGTCCTGTATGAAATAAAAGATTTTGATTTCATAAGACTTGCTGGTAATTTATTGAAACCCTGTGAAGTGCATTGCGTATGTAAAACAGCTGAAGAACTGAATTACACAAATGTGCGTAGTAAATTATATCTATTTTTGGCCAGCTATGTCATGCTAACCTCGTTGTAGCCGTGGTCTATCTCAATTTCCGTTCTACCAGATCTTTATGATGACACGTATCTACCTTATACAGTAGTCGCTGGTTTCTAGAACGGTCTTTGGAGAAGCCAAAAAGCGTGCTAGAATCCGCATGTGCCGAAATCCAACTCTCATGGGAGGTGACCAAACATTCGTTCACCCAGCTCCGGCGTGTCGTATTGCAGATTGAGTATAGTTAGTACCGTCAACTGGGTAACTTTGCCTCAAGGGGAAACTTTGCCTCTGTGAATTTGGAGCAATTAGAAAAATCTCAGCTTTGTTGTGGTTATTGTACCCTTTAAAAGACTTGAATCTTTAACAAAGGAAATAATTGCCACAAAACTAAACAATCTCTTATTGGTCCAAAATTCAAGTGGCAAAGTTTCCCCTTTAGGCAAAGTTTCCCCAGTTGACGGTAATTAAAACTATATCTGAAATTTTGGCAAGACCAACGTGTACATATATGCAGGTCTGACATCCGAGCCCACTTATGGGCCTAGTTTAACATAGTTGTAATGGACAATATTTTACGTCATTTTTTGAGATGTCCATTACAACAATGATGAGCCCATAAGGATTAGGGTTATCGGACCTGTGCAAATAAGTGCACATCGGTCAAGACCTAAAGTTGTCTTTCTCATGTAGCAATTGACGTAATACGTTTAGATAAAACACTCACAACATCCGCCATCCGGATATAACACACAACAACACACAAAATTATGTGTAATCTTGAACGGTTATTGTCTGATTAATATCATTTTGTGAAAACTAATATATAAAAAAGTTGGCTATTTAAATCAACAACAAAGAGCTGAGTGACGTCAATTTCGTTGCATCTATAGAATGCATTACAGGAAGAATCGTTGGGGGTGTAATTAAGTCTAGAGTATTTATGTTCTGGCGCTACTATGAAGTGAGTGGGAAAGTGCTAGGGTGTACAAGGGAGTTACAGTTGGCGGCCCCCCGGGGGGATGGGGAAGGGGGGGGGGGGGGGGGGGGGGGGGCTTGGGGGGGGGGGGGGGGGGGGGTGTTGATCCTGACAACAGGATGTAAACAATAGGCCTCTTTATTTCACAGCGCCCAACCTGGCGGGATGAAGTGTACACAAGGCATGTTGTCATAATCTAAAAACGCCTATTCTATGACGTCAGATATAACATTATCGTAACGGACGGTAAAAGGTCAAGTGATGTTTATAACTGTTATCTAATAATAAAAAAATAAAAGCGTTTTGGATATGATTTAATAATGGTGAATGATGCTGATGTCGATGATGATGATGATGATGATGGATGCTCTTGCTGATGGCGTTTATCATGATGATGTGGTTGATGTTTGTTGGTGACGAAGTTCACGATGATAATGATGATACTAATAACAATAAATATTGTAATAAATAATAATATAATAATAATAATAATAATAATAATAATAATAATAATAATAATAATAAATAATAATATAATAATAATAACAATGGTTACTGTTTTATTTTACAGCGGGATATAATGCATGTAACATGCCTTGACCATGGACAAGACGCCAGGGCTACAGTTTCACGATCGTCGTCATCTGTCAAGCTGACGGGGCAGCAAACATCATTTGAATGGGGGACAAGACAGGCGTCAGCCAGTGTTCCATTCTATCAATGACAGGCATCTCTATTATTATAGATAAACATGGCCAGAATAATTTACAAGTGAGGCCCTTGTCACCAAAATATTAACAAGTTAACGGCCGTACTCTGGAAAAACGCATATTTAAAAATTTGGCCAGAAAACTCATTCCTTCAAATATCGATCGATTTGAATGACTCTCATTTTTGCAAAAACTCTCAAACCTGGGATTTCGCGCAATATTCAATCAATTCCCCGGTTTGAGAGTTTTAGTCAAGATGAGGTTCATTTAAATCGATCGATATTTGAAGGACGAGTTTCTGGCCAAATATTTTAATATCTGTTTTTTTCAAGAATATGACAGTCAACTGGTTAATCATAATATTATGATTAAATATACGGGTCACGATGACATAATAGTATATAGTGGACTATTTATGGCCAGGCCTGTTACTTGCTTGAAATAAATCATTTCTCTTGCTACCATTTCTGTGTTGACCTTTGTATCACGGGGTCATCACAACCATAATTTCATTTGTCAAGTGCGTATATTATTATTATTATTTTTATTTTTAGCATTCTGCGTATATCAAATGGACGAAGATTGAGCAATGACACAGCTGTCGACACCACTGGATTTGTTCCCGCCCTCCTTTGTCCCCATCTTCACAGCATATTATCGCGCTTATAATCTTTAACTCTCTCCTTACCAACCATAAAGAATCCCCCCCTCCCCCCCCCCCCCCCCCCATCCACACTCCCCGTAGCAACTCAAAACAATTTTTTTCTTCAAATTTTCGCCACACGATTCGTTCTTTAACCACCTATCTGCCGCACTTTGGAAGAAGAAAAAGAAAAGCGTACACTCCAGCGCGGTTTCCTCGGACACACGGTTTCCTCGAACACGGTTTCTACGAACATTCGGTTTCCTCAAACACACGGTTTCCTCGAACACGGTTTCCTCGAACACACGGTTTCCTCGAACACACGGTTTCCTCGAACACGGTTTCCTCGAAAACACGGTTTCCTCGAACACGGTTTCCTCGAACACGGTTTCCTCGAACACGGTTTCCTCAAACACACGGTTTCCTCGAACACGGTTTCCTCGAACACACGGTTTCCTCGAACACGGTTTCTATGAACATTCGGTTTCTCGAACACACGGTTTCCTCGAACACGGTTTCTACGAACATTCGGTTTCCTCAAACACACGGTTTCCTCGAACACACGGTTTCCTCGAACACACGGTTACCTCGAATGTCACGATTTTTCCCTTATTATTTTTTGTTACCATTCTTCCTCGAACTAACTTTTACCTCGAACGCGATTTCCGCGAAATAATTTCACCCAGCCATTGTAACAAAAAATTAATCAAAGGATTTTTGATGGGCCCGGTGATTTCTACCACTGAGGATTTAAAGTTACGTATGTGTTTATCGTGTGTGTAATAATTCATCTGTGTATAACACTCACACACTCCATAGACCTTAGGCAAAGCCTCTCTACTTATTCTGATCACTTCGCCATTCGTTGTCATTTTCAGTAACGTGCACCATGATTTTCAAATAGTTGACTAAGACGGTAAATGAATGTTGTAATAGTGCACCCCCCCCCCCCACCCCCACCTCCACACACACACACACACACACACACACACACACATCTGGATATACTTTTATGCTCGTCGGAGAAGTATTTCATAAGGGCATCCGCCATTGTTCCGATAGTTTAGAACGTTACTGAGTTACTACGCGTCATTACGAGGGTAGTGACGTCACGACTGTTGAACGGTATTCCATCTGTATGTTCTCTGTTGACATGCAATTAGTGATACACAATAGACCTCTTTTTGTCGGATGT
>NC_088361.1:14247267-14259767 GCF_034508935.2 Berghia stephanieae | reverse complement strand
ATCTATCTATCTATCTATCTATCTATCTATCTATCTATCTATAAACCTATTTATCTACCGATCAATCAATCAATCTATCTATCTATCTATCTTTCTCTCTCTCTCTCTCTCTCTCTCTCTCTCTCTCTCTCTCTCTCTCTCATTATCCATATATCTTGATTAAAACCGGACCCAAGCAGAAAACAGGTGGGTGGAAGGATATGAGCACTAATCTGTTATGAACAACCATCCAATCATCACCGAATCACACGCCAACCACGACTCCTACTCACATAACAATACATTAACCAGTTAACTTCCGCACTCTGAAAACACACGAATTTAAAAGTTTGGCCAGAAAACTCGTCCTTCAAAAATCGATCGATCTAAATGACCCTAATCCTGGCAAAAGCTCTCAAACCTGGGACTTACATTGAACTTCGCGAAGTCCGAGGTTTGAGAGTTTTTGCTAAGATGAGGGAACATTTAAATCGATTGAAATTTAAAGGACGAGTTTTCTGGCCAAATTTATAAATACGTGTCTTTCCCAGAGACGCCAGTTTAGCTGGTTAATGCTTACCAGCAGGATGTAAACAGATGTTGAAATGGATTCGGATGGCATCAGGAAGGAGGTCAATAATGTTGGAGCTTTTCCAATCACGTACGACCTACCTATTATTTACGTCTGTAGCCAAACACAGCTGCTGGTACAGTTTGTTGCTATAAATAGACTACTTACCTGTCAAGGGTCAAGGACGAATATTTGTTAGATACAAAGAGAGTAAAAGTAATTCTTATATCGTGAAGTATTCATAAATTAATAAATTATGGCGGCGGTAAAATCAATTGTTTTGAGTGTGACTAAATGTGTTTCCCACTACAGCCGTGCAGAGGCAGAAACAAAAATGAGAATAACAACTTCAAAAGAGACAGTAGAGCCACGATCTCCCCGGCCAGGCTGAGTTGTCGTACCGACCAGAAAGGTCACGGGGTCGAGCCCGCATCGCCGCCGCGAAATTTTTATTCTCTATTGTCTTCTGGCACTTTCCTACTCACTTCATTTCTTATTATTATCATCAACACAAGTGCCTGCTCCACTCACTTTTCCAAACGAGAACAAAATACGAAACGTTTCGGGCTCAAAACCCTTCTTCAGCCAAAAACAAAAACGTTATAAACGTCACCTATAAACCAGATATACGACAGTGGAATAATATTCACTCCTATCCGGATCGAGCAAAGCACCCGTCATTATTCATTACCCCAAAAGACAGAGCGGCGGCAAGAGCTACGTACAATGTCGTCACCTATCTAATCATTGACCACACTCAGAGTCGCTTGACCACAATAAAGGTGGACAAATCACACAAACAAATTGATCATGGACACAGTTTTACTGCGTAGTCTTGGCCTTTCGTTGTTTTGCCTCGTCAGCAAAATCGTGACGTTGTGTCATGATCGTTAACCTGTAAACTACCATACTCTGAATAAACACGTATTTACAAATTTGGCCAGAAAACTTATCCTTCAGTTATCGATCGATTTAAATAACCCTCATCTTGGCAAAAACTCTCAAACCTGGGACTTCGAGAAGTCTTTAATATAGTCCCGGGTTTGAGAGGTTTTACCAAGATGAGGATCATTTAAATCGATAAATATTCGAAGGACGAATTTCTGGCCAAATTTGTAAATACGTGATTTTTCCAGAGTACAGCTGTTAACAGGTTAAATAATGACAACAACAACAAATGATAATAACACCTGGCCGTGGTATAATAATCAATATTGAATGTATTGTGTATCGGGAGATGAAGGCGATAATGGTCGATTCACAGCTGACGTCCATCCATCCATCCATCCATCCATCCATCCATCCATCCATCCATCCAACCGTCCATCCTATCCATCCATCCATCCATCCAACCATCCATCCATCCATCCAACCATCCATCCATCCATCCATCCATCCAATCCAACCATCCATCCATCCATCCATCCATCCATCCAATCCATCCATCCATCCATCCATCCATCCATCCATCCATCCATCCAACCGTCCATCCAATCCATCCATCCATCCATCCACCCAATCCATCCAATCCAACCATCCATCCATCCATCCACCCATCCATCTATCCATCCATCCATCCATCCACCCAATCCATCCACATCCATCCATCATCCATCCATCCATCCATCGATCCATCAACCATCATCCATCATCATCCACCATCATCCATCATCCATCCATCCATCCATCCAATCCATCCATCCATCATCCATCCATCCATCCACCATCCATCGATCCATCCATCCATCATCCATCCAACCATCCATCCATCCATCCATCCATCACCATCCATCCATCCATCATCCATCCAACACCATCCATCCAATCCACATCCATCCATCATCCATCATCCCTCGATCCATCCATCCAACCATCATCCATCCATCATCCATCCATCATCCATCCATCGATCCATCCATCAACATCCATCCATCCATCCAACCATCCATCCACCATCCATCCATCCATCACCATCCATCTCATCATCATCCAACCATCACATCCATCCATCCATCCAATCCATCCTACATCATCCATCCATCCATCCATCCATCCTCATCACATCATCCATCCATCCCATCATCACTCATCCATCCAACTCACATCCATCCTCCCTCATCCATCATCCATCATCATCCATCCATCCATCTCACCATCATCCATCCATCCATCCATCCATCCATCCTCCATCACAATCCATCCATCCATCCATCCATCCAACCATCCATCACCATCCATCCATCCATCACATCCATCCATCCATCCATCCATCCAACCATCCATCCATCCATCCATCCAACCATCCATCATCCATCCAACATCCATCCAATCCATCCATCAACATCCATCCATCCATCCATCCACATCCATCCATCCATCCATCCATCCAACCACATCCAACCATCCATCCTCATCATCCATCCATCATCCATCCAACACATCAACCATCCATCCAACCATCCATCCAACCATCCAACAATCCATCCAACCATCCACATCATCACCATCCATCCATCCATCCATCCAATCATCCATCCATCCATCCATCCATCCATCAACATCCATCCATCCATCATCCATCCAACCATCCATCCATCCACAACCATCAACCATCCATCCATCCACATCCATCCAACATCCATCCAACCATCACCAACCATCCATCCATCCATCAATCCAACCAACCATCCATCCATCCACTATCCATCCAACACCATCCAACCATCCATCCATCCATCCACATCATCATCCATCCAACCATCCATCCATCCATCAAATCTATCCATCCATCCAACCATCATCATCCATCTCATCACCATCCATCCATCCATCCATCTCCATCCATCCATCAACATCCATCCATCCATCCATCCATCCATCCATCCAACCATCCATCCATCCATCAATCCATCCATCCACCAATCATCCATCCATCCATCCATCCATTCATCCATCCATCCAACCATCCAACCATCCATCCAACCATCCATCCATCCAATCCATCCGTACATCCATCCATCACCATCATCATCCATCCACCATCATCAACCATCATCCATCATCCACCATCCATCCATCCATCCATCCAACTCCATCACATCCATCCATCCATCATCCTTATCACCATCCATCACATCCAACCCATCCATCATCCATCCATCTCATCATCATCCATCCATCTCATCATCCATCCAAATCCACCATCCATCAACCATCACCATCCACACATATCATCCATCCATCCCACCATCCATCCATCACTCATCCAACCATCCATCATCCATCCAACCATCCACTCCACATCCATCCATCCATCACATCCATCCAATCTCTACCATCAACAATCCAACCATCCATCCCATCCATCATATCCATCCAACACACATCCATCCACCAACCATCCATCCACCCATCCATCCACATACCATCCACCCATCACATCCAACCATCCATCCAATCCATCCATCCATCCATCCAACTATCCATCCATCCATCCACCCATCCATCCATCCATCCACTCAATCCATCCATCACCATCCATCCATCCATCATCCATCCACATCCATCCACCATCCATCATCCATCCATCATCATCCATCCAACACATCCATCCATCATCCATCCAATCCATCCATCCAACCATCCATCCATCATCCAACCATCAATCCATCCATCCATCATCCATCCATCCATCCATCACATCATCATCCATCCATTTCCCTCCATCCATCCATCCATCCATCCATCCATCCATCCATCCATCCATCCATCCATCCATCCCTCCATCCATCCATTCAACCATCCATCCATCCATCCATCCATCTAACCATCCATCCATCCATCCATCCATTGCTATTTCGGGTTATAACAATAGGCGAAATATTATGAGAGTGGTATGTTACTGTCGTACTCTGGAAAAACTCATATTTAAAAATTTGGCCAGAAAACTCGTCGATCCCAACATTTATAATATAATTGGATTCAGTAGTCTGATGTCACGCCACCCGACAACGACGGCCATCTTGGTTCTAAACAAAGAAAATCCTTACTTTTTATTCTTCATGCGGGCTAGAACTTTTCATATGCCTTGTGATCAGAATGTGTAAAAGTCAAAACATGATCAAATTTATGTTTTTTTTTCCTCTGGATACGCTTTTATGCTCGCCGGGGAAATATTTCATACGGCGTCCGCCATTGTTCCGATAGTTTGGAGCCAGTGTTAGTCAGTTACCATGCGTCATAAGGAAGGAAGTGACGTTACGACTATTGAAGACTATTGATGATTCCCGTTACTGATCATTAACCAATCAGAGTAGTTCCTGTCATTTACCCCGTTTCGTCCCCTTGACTATTTATTTCCTGTATGAAAAGGCCTGAGATACCGCCTAAGTACACGTCAAACACACAAATAGGTCAAGGTTCAGTTAGTGAGTATTTCTCACAGTATCTTGACGCACTGATAAAGGAATTGCATCGCAAAACCAGACGACATGATGCATTTTGTTCAATCATCTGTGTTAAAATCGTGAGTGGTGCTCTGGATCTGTGGGCTGTTTACTCCAGGTGATAGGCATGCACTTAAGGTGGCGATGGGTCTTCGGTTCACGGTCAGCGGTTGATTTCTGGGCCACACTATAGATAGTTCGAAGATGATGTCACTCAGGTCTTTGTTATTGTTTTTTGCCATCCGCGTTTATGAGTAATGCTCACTGAACTGTTTTAACCCGAATATAAACGTTAATGGATACACATAGTTTTGTGTGTTGGTCCGTTATACTTCCGAATGGCAATGTTATGAGCTTCTTAGCCAAGCGCATACTATTTATACTTTATTCTAAATTTTCGAGTCAAAAATAAAACACTTAGATCTAAATGTTTATTCGATTAGTTTTAATAAATTATACGATAACTGACGTAATTTTCAAAAGTGTACACACTGTATGTTGATTGAATAAACAGAAAGCTCGTATTAGAAGATAGTTAAAAAGGTATCCATGACGATAACCTGACAGGCATAGCAATAAGAGATCTCAGAGGAATCAGCAAATCCGGAAACAAATTTATACCCAGGACACAAGTGGGATATGGCAGGCTCGCACATTTGCATTTTTTTGCTGAGATGTTCCAGGCCATCGGATGAAACAATGAAAGATGACGCGTTAAAAAATATCTGCGTTAAAAAATATCTATGTGATTTTAGAACTTATATTTATGTGGAGCCTTTTCCGCAATGAGACGAGTGATAAAATTGTGCAGCTATATGACACTCGCTTTCGGATCAGAAGGTCCTGAGTTCGAGCAGTGTTGTGGATATAATATTATGTTCTCTCTCTCTCTCTCTCTCTCTCTCTCTCTCTCTCTCTCTCTCTCTCTCTCTCTCTCTATCTATCTATCTATCTATCTATCTTCCTATCTATCCAGAGAAGGAGAGGACAACTAAAAAACTATCAAACAACACGAATGAGTTAGAGACATCTATATCTAGATAGTTCACACATTTATTTACGATGTGTTTAATCTAACAACTCCAATGATTGCACATCAACATTCCATCAGTCAGATACACCCAGTCAAATGTCGAAGCCATTCAGAAGTAACAAGAATTGACACCACCATCTTATTTACTTCCCTTGTCACGTGTCCACGCCTTTCTATAGATAGTATGCAGATGACGTCACTCAGGCCTTTGTTATTGTTTTTGCCATCCGCGTTTGTGAGTTGTTCTCACTAAACTGTATTAACCAAACTATAAAAGTTCATGGTTACACAGAGTTTGTGTGTTGGTCCGTTATACTTCCGGATGGCAATGTTGTGAACTCCTTGGCCAAGCGCATTCTATCTATAGTACGTATGGTGGATGGACCTGTCGTCAGTGAACAAGAGAGTGGAGATCTTTTTCGGAGAGAGTTTGTATTTATTATCTCTAGCACGTGCCTAACGCTTATGTCAAAAGGGTCAACAGGGGCTCTATGGTGTGAGTAAAAATCAGTGCAGATCAGTTATAGATAGTAGTTCGAAGATGACGTCACTCAGGTCTTTGTTGTTGTTTTTTTGCCATCCGCGTTTATGAGTAACGCTCACTGAACTGTATTAACCCGACTATAAACGTTCATGGATACACACAGTTTTGTGTGTTGGTCCGTTATACTTCCGGATGGGAATGTTATGAGCTTCTTAGCCAAGCGCACACTATCTATAGATAGTATGCAGATGACGTCATTCAGGCCTTTGTTATTGTTTTTGCCATCCGCGTTTGTGAGTTGTTCTCACTAAACTGTATTAACCAGACTATAAAAGTTCATGGTTACACAGAGTTTGTGTGTTGGTCCATTATACTTCCGGATGGCAATATTGTGAACTCCTTGGCCAAGCGCATTCTATCTATAGAGATAGTAGTATGTGCTTGGCTAAGAAACTTACAACATTGCCATCCGGAAGTATAATGGACTAACACACAAAACTACGTGACACTTGAAGGTTTATAGATAGTATGCGCTTGGCTAAGAAGATCAAAACTTAGCCACCCGGAAGTATATGTGCCAACATACAAAACTCTGTGCAACCATGAACTTTTAAAGTCTGAATAATACAGTTTAGTGTGAATTACAGATAAACGTGGATGGCAAAAAATAATAACAAAGACCTGAGTGTTGTCAACTTCATACTATCTATTATTTTATCTCTAGCACGTGACTAACGCTTATGGGACGCCTTCCGAAAGCTCCTACATCCCCAGTATTTTTGTTCTAGTAGGGGGTTTGGGAGAGGGGAGCCTTATAAAAAACAAGAATACTGGGGATGTAGGAGCTTTCGGAAGGCCTCCCAACGCGTATGTCAAAAGTGTGATCAGGGGGCTCTATTGTGTGAGTAAAGAGCATTGCAGGTCAGTTATTGTTTTATCTCTAATACTTATTTACTTCCCTTGTCACGTGTCCACACCTTTATCTACGCATGGTGGATGGACCAGTCCTAAGTGAACAAGAGAGTGTAAATCTTTTTCGGAGAGAGTTTTTATCTTTAATCTCTAGCACGTGCATACCGCTTATGTCAAAAGTGTGAGCAGTGCAGATCAGTTAGTCTTTTATCTTTAGCACGTGGGTAACGCTTATGTCAAAAGTGTGCGGCCATGTGGTCTAGTGGTATGACACTCGCTTTCGGATCGGAAGGTCCTGGGTTCGAGCCTTGCTCGGCGCATAGTTGAGTCCTCGGAAAAGGCACTTTACTGACATTATCTCACCGTAAACAGGTGTAAAATGAGTACCTGCCCGTTAACAGCGTTGTCTCTGTCCCAAAATATTGTAATATTGCCTAAAAGGCGTCATGTCTCGTCCTACATGTTATATAATGCTGTTGGTCAGTGACCCCTTGTAAAGCGCTTTGAGCACGTTTTGTGGATATTGCGCTATATAAAAGCTCAATTGTTTTTAGTGTGAGCAAAGGCTCTATGTTGTGAGTAAAGAACAGTGCAGATCAATTTTTCTTTTATCTCTAGCACCTGGGTAACGCTTATGTCAAAAGTGTGAGCAGGGGCTCTATAGTCTGTATAGATAGTATGCGCTTGGCTTAGAAGCTCATAACATTGCCATCCGGAAGTATAACGGACCAACACACAAAACTGTGTGTATCTATGAACGTTTAAAGTCAGGTTAATCCAGTTCAGTGAGCATTACTCATAAACGCGGATGGCAAAAAACAATAACGAAGACTTGAGTGACGTCATCTTCGAACTATCTATAAAAAGCAGTGCAGATCAGTTATTCTTGTTCATGGCGTCCATGTTTGACTTAACCAGTTAACTGCCATACTTTTTAAAAAATATGTATTTTAACAAATTTGGCCAGAAAATTCGCCCATCAAATATCGATCGATTTAAATTCTAAATGGGTCAATATTTGAGGGACGAGTTTTCTGGCCAAATTTTTGAATACACATTTTCCCAGAGGTCGGCAATTTATTGATTAATATTTCTCGTTGACGCAAGTTTAACAAAAAAGCGTAAGATTAAGAGCAATTCTGTGGGTGGTAAACGGGGGGTGGGGGGAGAGGGGGGGGGGCGGGCATTTTCCCCTCTATCTGTGACCCTCCGTCTCAAAACGGTATTATGTCGGGATGATTCAGACCCCAAAAAGTGAATTTAGAGATAGAATGATGAGAAAGAGGAGGTCAGAAGTTTTTTCAATGCAAGAAATAGTCTTTATACTCCACCATAACGTACAGAAATTAAACCCAAGTTGGATATTTGTGGCTATGAATTCAATTTCTCTTACCGAGTGGATCCCGACATAATACCGCTTTGATACGGTGGGTCACAATGTTTTCTTTTCAACCAATAAAACTGGAAAATTTCAAAATAACCATCATTATTCTATCCCTCCCCCCAAAATAGTAACGCCTAATGATATGAAGTTTACAATAATAATATCTGGCGTCAGATTATCAAGCGTTGAATTTCACTGAAAATTATATTCTTAAAAAAGAAGAATCATTTTAGTTTTTTAAAAAACAGTTGTTTTTTCAAACAGATGACGGAATAGGAATCAGTTGAGGGGTAGAATAAAAGATTTCTTACACTCTTGAGTTTTGGATTTGAAACTCTGGTCCCAACGCGGACTCGCAAGCACGTGCAGCGGTTGGACATGTCCGGAATTCTAAAAGGCAAGAGTTTAAGAATTGTATATTCTGACCTACTTGGATCAACGAATATTGGACATGGCGTGGCGACTGCCATCGACAGTCTTCGAAACGTTTCCTTAGATGTTCCTCATCGTATACACTCTTTGTCACTTATCCTGTTTCTGGCCGCACCCAACACTGCTTGATTATATGTTTTAAAACAAAACGCTGTAGTGTTCAGCCATTCATTTCATGAAGTTGAAGCACATGAGTTTTTAGTACCTTTACTCTGCCGTACTCAGGAAAAACACATATTTAAAATTTTGGCTAGAAAACTCGTCCTTCAAATATTGATCGATTTAAATGACCATAATCTTGGCAAAAACTCTCAAACCTGAGATTTCGCCGAAGTCCCAGGTTTGAGAGTTGTTGCCAAGATGAGGGTCATTTAAATCGATCGATATATGAAGGACGAGTTTTCTGGCCAAATTCTAAAATATGGGTTTTCCAGAGTACGGCAGTACTGTCGTCTCAATATTTTTCTTCTTTTTTTTTTTGTTAAGCCTTTATTCTTCAAAGACGTAATTTCGGACAATGTTCATTATGGATCTCTCCTTTTCCGCAATGTGAGACTATTCAAATTCTGTCGTCAAGTTTTCTTTCAAAATTGAATGCGTGTAAGAGTGTGTGTATTTGTCAAGGTGTGTTTATGAATGAATCATGGTGTGTATAATGGAGGGAGGGTGTGATTTGTCCTTAATCTTACGCCCACGCAAGTCACAACCAGAAAGAAGACACCTGTCTGGTCCTGGCATAGAATGTGAGTACTTGGTATCATCACTAGTCTCATGAGTGAGTCATTGACTGACGTTGTCATTTCATGGGGCCGTGATGGACATGGCGTCTGAAGTCTTTCACCTTTGAATTGGTGTGTCTTGGACTTAGACGTCCAGATGTTTGTTAAGTAATGTATTTTGAGGGGGGGGGGGGGGGGGCGAAGTGTCCCAGTGGTTAAGGCATTGTACTGTTACCCGAAAGATCCCGGGTTCGACCTCCGCTTTTGGCACTTTCGTTTTTTATCTTCTTTGGGCAAGATTATTAACCCCCAATTTGCTCACTTGGACAACATGGATGATTCCTGTTGACATCAGACATCTTGTTTGGTGAATTATTTATATTCCTTCATGGAATGCCTAGGCGACGGGATCTAATGGTTTCGTTGCGAAAGGGCTTAATTATTTTGTTGATTTATTTTTTATTGTTCTTGTTGTTGGCTGAAAAAGAGTTATGATGAGCCCAAACCGTTCCATGTTTGGTATCTTGTTTATTTTTTTTAAAAGCTGTTATATTTATTTTTGTTTATAACTATTTACAGTTCACAGCTTCTCGCAGCCTTTTGTCACTTTTATCACGATGATTTAGATGTTAAATCACCAGAACTAATCACAAAAATGGCTAAACTAAAAAAACAATAACAAAAAGCTGAGTGACGTCAAAACTTTGATATTGTTTTTAGACAGCCATTTTGGTGACTAGTTCTCACTAAATTCTATCAATCAGACTATAGATAGTATGCGCTTGACTAAGAAGCTCAAAACATTGCCATCCGGAAGTATAACGGACTAACACACAAAACTGTGTGTATCCATGATCGTTTATAGTCGGGTTAATACAGTTCAGTGAGCATTACTCATAAACGCGGATGACAAAAACCAATAACAAAAACCCGAGTGACGTCATCTTCGTTCTATCTATAGCCTCCACTCCCGATTCTGACGGGGAAAAATGAAAAAATAATACGGATTTTCAGTGTGAATAACTTTGTCACGACATACAAATTTAAACCCGTGTACGAACATCAATACCTTCACCTGCTGTCCTTATCATCATGTTGTTGACTCATCCTAGATGGAATTTTAAAATTTCAACCGTCTTTAACACCTGCCCTGGACTGACCACCACTCCCAGTTTTTCAAGTTGAAAATAGAAACAGGATTGGTCCATCATCGTCATTCATTGTCAACAGTTGGTTTGTAGCCATCGTTATCTTATTGATAGTTCGATGATGACGTCACTCAGGTCTTTGTTATTGTTTTTTGCCATCCGCGTTTATGAGTAATGCTCACTGAACTGTATTAACCTGTTTATAGATTGTTCGAAGATGACAGCACTCAGGTCTTTGTTATTGTTTTTTGCCATCCGCGTTTATGAGTAATGCTCACTGAACTGTATTAACCTGACTATAAACGTTCATGGATACACACAGTTTTGTGTGTTGGTTCGTTATACTTCCCGATGGCAATGTTATGAGCTTCTTAGCCAAGCGCATACTATCTATAGATAGAATGCGCTTGGCCAAGGAGTTCACAACATTGCCATCCGGAAGTATAACGGACCAACACACAAACTCTGTGTAACCATGAACTTTTATAGTCTGGTTAATACAGTTTAGTGAGAACAACTCAAAAACGCGGATGGCAAAAACAATAACAAAGGCCTGAGTGACGTCATCTGCATACTATCTATAGCCTGACACTAGAACACTTTAAGACTTATAGTTTGACGTCATTTTTTAGGTTTGTGCAGTGCCTAGTGAGTTGGTGTTAGTAGAGCTCAAAGAAACAAATGATTTCATTGGTTTGACTATTGAATAAAACTCACGATTTGTTTTCTTTTTGGCAAAAAACTTGTCTGTTGACGCCATTTTTTGGTCAGTGTCAGGATATAGATAGCATGCGCTTGGCTAAGAAGCTCATAACATTGCCATCCGGAAGTATAACGGACCAACACACAAAACTATGTGTAATCTTAAACGTTTATAGTCTGGTTAAAACAGTTTAGTGAGAATCACTCACAAACGCGGATGGCAAAATACAATAACAAAGGCTTGAGTGACGTCAACTTCGTTCTATCTATAAGTTAACGATGGCTACTCTCGGACTGACCACTACTCCCAGCTTTTCTAGTTGTAAATAGAAACAGGATTGGTCCATCGTCATTCATTGTCAACAGTTGGTTCTTTTCCGAAAATGCCATATTTTAAAATATGGCCAGAAAACTCGTCCTTCAAATATCGATCGATTTAAATGACCCTCATCTTGGCAAAAAAAAAAAAAACAACCTCTCAAACCTGGGACTTCGCCAAGATGTGGTCTAGTGGTATGACACTCATTTTCGGATCGGTAGGTCCTGGATTCGAGCCTCGCTCGGCGAATAGTTGTGTCCTTGGAAAAGACTCTTTACTCACATTCTCTCACCATACTCAGCTGTAAAATGAGTACCTGGCCTTTAACAGCGTTTTCTTTGTCGGAAAAAAAACATAATATCGTCTAACAGG
>NC_088361.1:14239767-14242267 GCF_034508935.2 Berghia stephanieae | reverse complement strand
TCGCTTTCGGATTGGAAGGTCCTGGGTTCGAGCCTTACTCGGCGCATAGTTGAGTCCTTGGAAAAAGACTCTTTCCTCACATTATCTCACCGTACTCAGGAGTAAAATTAGTATCTGGCCGTTAACGGCTTAGTCTAAGTCGGAAAAAAAAAATTATAATATCGCCTAACAGGAGTCATGCCTCGTTCTATAATGGAAAGATAATATAGATCATGCCCATTGGTCATTTTACTCAGCTTGACTCATTGGTATGTTTACAACTCTCATAAACACAGCAGCGTGTTTATATTATTTATTGAGAAATGTCCCATCGTTGTACAGCAACAAATCACGTGATCGATGATCAGGTTGGACGAAAACATGAATATATAGATCGCTCCCATTCCTTTCAGGTTTTTACTCTTTAGATTTAGAACACTATTCCTAATGAGATATAATTTAAAGTCCTTAAAGAGGTACCGTCAACCGGGGTTACTAAGGCCATCCGGGGTTACTTAGGCCATCCGGGGTTACTTAGGCCACTTAGTAGAATAAAAAAGGTTGCTTTTAAAAAAGTTAAATTCATGAGTGTTTATTAGATCTATTGGGTTCTAATTATTTAAAAGATAAAAGCTACATGTAATTTTTCTTTTAAAATAAGCACTCTTGTTTTCAGTAAGTGGCCTAAGTTACCTCGGGTGGCCTAAGTAGCCACAGTTGACGGTAATAATGTCTTTAAAACAGAGGAAATAAAAAAAAACGAAAGAAAAAACAATAGAGATTATTGGAAAACGCAATATATAGATAGTTCGAAGATGACGTCACTCAGGTCTTTGTTATTGATTTTTGCCATCCGCGTTTATGAGTAATGCTCACTGAACTGTATTAATCCGACTATAGATAGTTCAAAGATGACGTCACTCAGGCCTTTGTTATTGTTTTTGCCATCCGCGTTTGTGAGTTGATCTCACTAAACTGTATTAACCCGACTATAAACGTTCATGGATACACACAGTTTTGTGTGTTGGTTCGTTATACTTCTGAATGGCAATGTTATGAACTTCTTAGCCAAGCGCATACTATCTATAGATAGTTGGAAGATGACGTCACTCAGGTCTTTGTTATTGTTTTTTGCCATCCGCGTTTATGAGTAATGCTCACTGAACTGTATTAATCCGACTATAAACGTTCATGGATACACACAGTTTTGTGTGTTGGTTCGTTATACTTCTGGATGGCAATGTTATGAGCTTCTCTTAGCCAAGCGCATGTTGTCCGTAAGGCTTCACCATCAACCTATCACCACCATCAACGTTTTGACATACACACAACACGGAAGCAGCCGTGGTATGTCAACAGAGACAAGTGTGCCAGCACCGACAGCTGTCAACACTAGCACAACAAAGACAAAGTTCAAAAGTTTATACAATGAATGAAGCTGACGTCACACAGCTCTTTGTTATTGGTTTGTTTTTTTTAACCGCCAGTTGGGCGATTTGTTGTTACAAAATCATTTCCTCCATCAGAATGTAAACGTTACTCGTAGTTATATATGTGTTCCTAAGATTGATCTAACGGGCAGAACTTATAAGTGCGGCTCATGATATGACACTCGCTTTCGGATCGGAAGGTCCTGGGTTCGAGCCTTACTCGGCGTCTAGTTGAGTCCTTGGAAAAAGACTCGTTCCTCACATTATCTCACCGTACTCAGGTGTAAAATGAGTATCTGGCCTTTAACGGCTTAGTCTATGTCGGAAAAAAAATTATAATATCGCCTAACAGGAGTCATGTCTCGTTCTATATGTTACATGTTGCTGTTAGTCAGGGACCCCTTGTAAAGTGCTTTGAGCACTTTTAGTGGAAATCGCGCTATATAAAAACTCAATTTTATTTATTTTTTTAATATTCTGACTTTTAAGAAAATGATTGACAAACCAACGTGCTGGAGAATTCTATTTGACGCTCTCTTCGGGTCACGTGTTCTTTATCTTTCTGACAGCTTCAATCTGGATTCCTGACTGACGTTTTCCACCCACTCAATCCTTTCATAATTCCTCATAATGGTCGTTGAAAGACTCTTGAAAATTTTAAATAGGCACAACAGTGTCCTCTATCTATACACAGATAATGATGATGATGACGATGATAATGATGATGATGATGATGATGATGATGATGATGATGACGATGATAATGATGATGATGATGATGATGATGACGACGATGATAATTATTATTATTATTATTATTATTATTATTATTATTATTATTATTATTATTATTAATAATAATAATAATAATAATAATAATAATAATAATAATAATAATAATAATAATAATAATAATAATAATAATAATAACAACAACAACAACAATAATAATAACACGAATGTGAGTAAAGAGCCTTTTCCAAGGACTCAACTCTGCGCTGAGCCAGACTCAAACCCAGTACATTCCGATCCGAAATCGAGAGTCATACCACTCGACCACATAGCCACACACAATACGGAATGGGAATTCT
>NC_088361.1:14212267-14232267 GCF_034508935.2 Berghia stephanieae | reverse complement strand
CACAGACATTTGGGATTGGCAGATGCCAAAAAGCCTTGACTACGTGATGACAGGGGTGGGCATTGTAACCCTGAATTATACTCTACAAACAACGCCCCCCCCCCCCCCCCACCCAAAAAAAAGAGCTGTGTGTGTGGTGGCGGTGGTGGTTGGGGGGGGGGGGGTGCGAATGCGAGTAGTCCCGAGGAGTACCCGTTTCACCTGCCACGGGAACACTGTCGATTTGTTTTATAATAATAATAATAATAATAATAATAATAATAATAATAATAATAATAATAATAATAATAATAATAATAATAATAATAATAATAATAATAATAATAATAATAATAATGACGATAAATAACAAATCTTTATTGTCCACAAAATGGAAAAATTTCCGTGGTCTACGTTGCTTTTAAACTTAAATCGGATTGCAAATGTATTGATGTTATGCGTATTGGAAAAATACTCACGACATCTCCATCGGGGTATAACATTAACACACAAAACTGCAAACGCGAACGTTCATTGTCTGATTGATAGAACTTAGTGATAAGTTAATTATAAAATGCTGTCTAAAAGCAATAACAACGGGTTGACTAACGTCAAATTCATTCCTTCTATTGATGCTCTGTGTTAAATTAAAATACTCACAAAGCCCGCCAGCCAGAAATATCACTCCAGCCCAAAGATCTACATGGAACCTTGAACGTTATAGTCTGATATATTTTAATGAGAACTAATCATAAAAATGGGTGTCTAAAAACAATAACAATGAGATGAGTGACGTCAATTTGGTTCCTTCTATAAATATCCAAGAACTTTACTCACTCCATCCGCTCTCTCCTCCTTCAATACATATGAATCTATTCTCTCATCACTTTTTTGTGCGGCTATGCATGTGATCTTGTGAAATGACACTCGCCTTTGGATCGGACGGTACTGGATTCGAGTCCCGCTCTGAGTGGCGCATAATTGAGTCCTTGGAAAAGGCTCTTTACTCGCATTCTCTCACCTTGTTCACTGTTAAAATGAGTACCTCGCTGTTTACAGCGTCGTCTCTGTCGGGAAACAATTGCAATATCGCTTAACAGTCATGTCTCGACTAACATGTTTTTATGTTGGCCAAAGACCCTTATAAAGTGATTTGAGCACCTTTATTGAATATAGCGGTATATATAGCGCAAGTAAATTTTTCTCTCTTTCTCTTTCTCTCTCTCCCTCTCTCTCTCTCTCTCTCTCTCTCTCTCTCTCTCTCTCGACATGTTAGATTATTATAGCTATTGCTACATATGATGCGAATATCTTGGACGGTTATTGATGCTATGAGTTTAGGTAAAATGATCACAACATCCACCAGTCGGAAATAACGTACCGTCATACAAAACTACGAGTAACCTTGAACGTTAAAAGTCTGATTGATATAATTTAGTGAGAACTAATTACCAAAATGACTGCTTTAATACAATAACAAAGAGTGGAATGATGTCAATTTCGTTCCTTCAACAGTCTAATTGATTATAATTTAGTGAGAAGTAATCACTATTGTGCGCAAGACGAAAGATAGAATAACAGACAGTAACTGGGATCGGTTCTGTCGGCCACATAGCCTCACTATTAATTAAAATTTATTTCTAATTTCACCAATTTTTGGAGTAAACACACAGTTCTTAGTATCAAACCTATTGTAAATTTGACGCTGATCACGAATCCGACGTGAAAACAGCGAAAATCCGAAAAAAATTGTCCACTTTTTTATACTGCCACGCCCCCGATCGCCGATCGCCTCAAAAAAATATCTCCCCGTATGTGGGCAAAAATCATCTGCGATAAACGCAGGGATCGGGTCACAGCGATAGGTCATCCGTACCGCTATCAGCGGATGTCGGCGTCTATGGGGGGCTATAGGAATTGGGATTGTAGCAATAGGATTCAATAGTAGTAACGTCACTTCCTTCCTAATGACGCATGGTAACTTAGTAACTGGCTCTAAACTATCGGAACAATGGCGGACGCCCTTATGAAATATTTATCCGACGAGCATTAAAGTGTATCCAGAGGAGAAAAATATTATAAATCAGATCATGTTTTGACTTTTATAAATTCTGATGATATGACATATGAAAATTTCTAGCCAGCATGAAGAATAAAACGTACCTAATATCTTTGTTTAGAACCAAGCTGACTACTGAATCCGATTGGGATTGTAGCAATTGACAGCTCACTATAATTACAAACTTGTCATTAATAAAACTATTGTGATGAGTCAATCGCGATCTAGTAATAAATGTGTGCATACCTATAATATCATATGATATTATTATATAATTTTACGTTCTTCTTCTTCCTCTTCTTCTTCTTCTTCCTCTTCTTCTTCTTCTTCTTCTTCTTCTTCTTCTTCTTCTTCTTCTTCTTCTTCTTCTTCTTCTTCTTCTTCTTCTTCTTCTTCTTCTTCTTCTTCTTCTTCTTCTTCTTCTTTTCTTCACCACTAAATATTTGGTGGCGGCTATTGCGCTTTGTTAAATTATTACTAATTATTCTGACTTGCTTTGTTACACTGATATTGTTCTTGTTCCCAGCTGCATTTGAGAAGAAAAGATTTTACACACAACTAGCAGCAGGCACTTCTTTGAGTATATTAGTAAATGTCGAACTCCAATGCACTCATGATAAATAATTGAGATTTTATATAGCGCAATATTCACAAAACGTTCTTAAAGCGCTATAGAAGGGATTCCAGGTCAACAGCAACAGTTAACACTTAGGACGGGACATGAAACCTGTTAGGCGATATTACAATTTTTTCGGAGAGAGACAACGTTGTTAAGGGCCAGGTACTCGTTTTACAACTGGGTACGGTGAGAGAATGTGAGTAAAGAGCCTTCTTCAAGGACCTTCCGATCCCAAAAGCGAGTGTCATACAACAAGACCACATAGCCGCACTATTTCCGTTTGGTCCTCTCAATGTTATCACTTGGACACAATATCGGTGATTTCCTGTTTATATCTACCAATTTACTGTCTTGGGATAATTGAGGCATGGTACCTTAATATCTCGTATAATAAATCTGAGACCGGCATGAACACACACGCACACTCACACACATACACACATACACACGGCCACACAAACACACGGTACATCCATCCATCCATACACACATACATACATATCAAAATTGTTTATTTCAGGAAATATACATGATAATGTAACAAGGGTAACATATTCTTTGACATAATACCGTTTCCTAAAATAGTGTACAATGTATAGAGCTGGAGTATCAATTTGAACAGTGAAGGTTAAGAAAAACTGTCACAGAATGTCCCAGAGGTAATAATGATATTAACGCTGACGACGACATACACACATGCATAAATACATACAAACAGAACATATATAGAGCAAATGCTCAAAACAATATTGTAGAAGTTGATCATAATTATACGTGAAATATTTTATATTATATAAAATAGAATGGAGTCACTCACATATTAATTAATAAAATCCTTCTACGGAATAGTATGCCGCCGACTGAAGACGTGGAAAAACCCCACAGAAACATGTGTTTCAGCTATAGATAGTTCGAAGATGACGTCACTCAGGCCTTTGTTATTGTTTTTGCCATCCGCGTTTGTGAGTTGTTCTCACTAAACTGTATTAACCAGACTATAAAAGTTCATGGTTACACATAGTTTGTGTGTTGGTCTGTTATACTTCCGGATGGCAATGTTGTGAACTCCTT
The DNA here is from genome assembly GCF_034508935.2 of Berghia stephanieae. Taxonomy (NCBI): domain Eukaryota; kingdom Metazoa; phylum Mollusca; class Gastropoda; order Nudibranchia; family Aeolidiidae; genus Berghia; species Berghia stephanieae. The sequence goes on along the minus strand of NC_088361.1, from coordinate 14,228,539 downwards.
GGCCAAGCGCATTCTATCTATATATATTATGTGTATCCATATTACGGTACTATTAGTATTAGGTGTAGAAAACGATAAGTGGACAATAGCTCTAAAAGTCACTTCGGGTAGGGCCCCCGCTACCACTGACCTCTTTTACTTGATGCACTAAGTAAACAACGATGTACTTGAGAGTGACCAGTGCCGCCTCCAAGTTGACATTTCCCACAATACAATTGGCATTGGTATATTGTGGGAATTCGTGCGTTTGACCTTGGCTATTTATTGTATATTTGTATGTATGTCGATCAGTCAAATGTTTACCAGTTCTGGCTGTATAATAATGATAATAATGATAATGATAATAATAATAATAATAATAATAATAATAATGATAATAATGATAATAATAATAATAATAATAATAATAATAATAATAATAATAATAATAATAATAATAATAATAATAATAATAATAATAATGATAATAATAATGATGATAATAATAATAATAATAATAATAATAATAATAATAATAATAATAATAATAATAATAATAATAAAAATAATGACGATGATGATAATAATAATAATAATAATAATAATATAATAATAATAATAATAATAATAATAATAATAATAATAATAATGACGATGATGATAATAATAATAATAATAATAATAATAATAATAATAATAATAATAACAATAATAATAATAATAATAATGAGTTACCTAATATAGCGCTCACTCAACTTCCACATAAGAGAACATATATGAAGAAACAAACACACACACACACACACACACACACGCACACACATATTCACACACACACACACACGCACACACATATTCACACACACACACGCACACACATATTCACACACACACACACACACGCACATACATATTCACACACACACACACACACACGCACACACATATTCACACACACACACACACACACACACACACATGCACACAGACTTATACACTGCGTTTTCCATGAACCAAAAAGCTTGAAAGAAAATCGAATGTTTCAGTTTTCTTGAAGCAACATCATCGTTTTACATGTTATGTGTTACTGGTGGGTAGCTACCCTTTATAAGGCGCTCTTGCGTGTTTAGTAGATTTTGCGCTATATAAAACCTCAAGTCTTTGTTTTGTTTGTTTGTTTGTTTGTTTGTTTTTAATTGAAAGAAATGACAGTAAATATGAGGTTGACACGAAATATTGAATTTGAGTTGTAAATTTGGAATAAGCTTCCCATTGCATTTCGCTATGATATTGTGTACAGTACTTAATTTTCTTCCACGGGTCGTTACTGTTATAATAATAATAATAATAATAATAATAATAATAATAATAATAATAATAATAATAATAATAATAATAATAATAATAATAATAATAATAATAATACACATTTATATAGCGCTCTTTCACGTGTAAAACACAAGCTCTGGGCACTTTACAATATAAATATCAATTTTAAGTGAACAAAAAATAAAAATAATAATTCAGAGCCAAATCAAGGATTCATAGAGTCAATGAAAAGAAATAGAGTAAAAATGTGTCTTGAGATTCTTTTTAAAGGTAGGTAAAGACTTGCACTCCCTCATTACCGTTATGGTCTGTATGGTTTATTTTTAGCATAGATAGAATCTTTGGATATTTGTTGCTTTTTAAAAGAAACGGGTGTTCCAATTCTATGCTACTGTCCCGATTTTTCATGTATTTTGTCTATTTGTGGACTTGTCGTTTGACGCTCGACTTCGGATCGGAAGATCCTGGGTCGAATCATACTCTGAGCGGTGAATGTATGAGTCCTTGGGAAAGGCTATTGACTCACATTCTCTCACTATACTCAGGTGTAAAATGAGCACCTGGCTGTTAACAGCCTTCAATCTGTAGGGGGGTTGGGGGGGGGGGGAATGCAATATTGCCTAATATACGTCATGTCTCGTGCTACATGTTGAATGTTGCTGTTGGCTTACAAAATCTTGTAAAGCGCTTTGGTCACGTTGAGCGGATACATATTGCTTTATATAAAAGCTCTAGTTTTTTGGGTTTTTAAAAAATATACTTAAGTGCTATAAATAAACTCATGAACTTGCCGCACTGTCGGACAAGAATTGCCCCTGGAGGGTTTTGGGCTTTTTGTTCTTATTAATTTTATCTCCCATCATGCCCCTCAATCAGACTTGCTAAGTACTACGAAAAACTCGTAGAAACACGGATTTTTGGCTCCAGCTAAATTCTCCTCTTTGACTCAATAAATCTTGTTGAAAAGGAAAGTTTAGTTCCTTAGAACCTATTTTCAAAACTTTGGAGCATTTTTTTGATCATGTTGAGGGCAAATTATTTATTTCTAACACTATTTAACCCTTTCCTTACCAGCCATTTTCAGGATTTTCCCCAAAGCTTCTCACACAACTAACACAAAATATATTGTATTATCACTCAGACATCTAATAACAGTAAGTTCTTGTGATACATAATTTCCTTAGCAAAACATGCTCTACAACACACTGTTCATTTTATTTAAATTTCATGATGTACAAAAGAAATTTGAATAAGAAAAAGGTTGGTTGTATCGTAACGAATGCGACGATTTTCCTATAGTTAAACTGACGTTTTATTTTTTTCCCCTTGGAAAATACGAAGTTTTGAAATTTTCATGTAAGCACTATTCGTGCGGCTATGTGGTCTAGTGGTATGACACTCGCTTTCGGATCGGAAGGTCCTGGGTTCGAGCCTCACGCTCGGCGCATAGTTGAGTCCTTGGAAAAGGCTCTTTACTCACATTCTCTCATCGTACTCAGGTGTAAAACGAGTACTTGGCCGTTAACAGCGTTGTCTTTGTCCGAAAAATTGTAATATCGCCTAACAGGCGTCATGTCACGTCCTACATGTTAAATGTTGCTGTTGGCCAGGGGACCCCTTGTAAAGCGCTTTGAGCACGTTTAGTGGATATTGCGCTATATAAAAGCTCAATCATTATATTATAATTATAAGCAGCTCTGCCCCCAAGGTAATGACCGAGTCAAATGATGATGTTTGGCGATAACGGCGCTATATACGTCAATAACTGAGGTCATCTCTAGTGGCCAGTGTGCCAATGGCATAATGTTAGAGCTTTAAAGAGGCCATTTATAAGGACAATAGGGTGAACGAGAAAGACTTTTGATATCTTGTGTCTTTATCTATAACATTATTATATTTTTGTACCCTCCTCTCTCTCTCTCTCTCTCTCTCTCTCTATATATATATATATATATATATATATATATATATATATATATATATATCTTAATCTATAACATTATGATATCTGTGTACCCCCCTCCCTTCTCTCTCTCTCTCTCTCTCTCTCTCTCTCACACACACTCTCTCCCTCTCTCTCTCTCTCTCTCTCTCTCTCTCTCTCTTTATCTATAACATTATAATATCTTTGTACCCCCTCCCTTCTCTCTCTCTGTCACACACACACACTCTCTCTCTATCCTCTCTCTCTCTCTCTCTCTCTCTCTCTCTCTCTCTCTCTCTCTCTCTCTCCTTTCTTCCCCCCCCCCCCCCTCACACCCATTTCTATATATCTGACTTTCTTCTATCACCACCATATAGAAAATGTTAAATTTTGAAATGAAATAGCATGAATACAAATAATGTATTCTTCACGACCCTTGCACATTCGTTAGAATCAGTACACAACGCCCACTTTGAAGCTGTTTGATCTCGCTATTCATTCCGTTTTACGCCGATTTGTTTTCATCGTTTTCCCTCTGAGCTGTCCATATCATGAAGTTGGTACTCTCTCTCTCTCTCTCTCTCTCTCTCTCTCTCTCTCTCTCTCTCTCTCTCTCTCTCTCTCTCTTGAAATATAACCAGTTAACTGCCGTACTCTTTAAAATCACGTTTTTAAAAGTTTGACCAAAAAACTCGTCCTTCAAATTATAAGGATCGATTTAAATGACCCTCATCTTCGCAAAACTGTCAAACCTGGGACCTCACGAGGTTTTTCATTAACGTCCAGGTTTGAGAGGTTTTGCAAAGATGAGTGTCATTTAAATCGATCGATATTTGAAGGACGAGTTTTCTGGCCGAATTTTTTTAAATACGTGTTTTTCCAGAGTACGGCATTTTAACTTGTTAAATATCGTGGGCAAACATTCACGGGGTACAAGTAATCAATCGAGGAGTTGGCTTTCAAACCCTGCTAAGTGACACCCAGATACAAAGTGGTTGATACAATGTTTCCATTTATTTAACACATTGGAAACACTAGATCAAAGGTTAACTTCTAAAACACTCACACAATTGCACTATAGATAGAATGCGCTTGGCTTAGGAGATCACAACATTGCCATCCGGAAGTATAACGGACCAACACACAAACTATGTGTAACCATGAACTATTATAGTCTGGTTAATACAGTTTAGTGAGAACAACTCACAAACGCGGATGGCAAAAACAATAACAAAGGCCTGAGTGACGTCATCTGCATACTATCTATAAGACTAAAAAGAACGAGTATTTTTCTCTTTTAACTCAATAAAAATACATGATAAAAATAAAAGCGATTTATTTGAATAATGATTTATAAGAAACGTAGCAGTTATTGGAAATGAATGTTTGAATGTCTAGGCCTCTATACTAGGACATCTTACTATCTATAGATATCGAGCTTTATATTGAGCTTTATATAGCGCAATATCCAATAAATGTGCTCAAAGCGCTTTACAAGGGGTCCCTGGTCAACAGCAACATTTAACATGTAGGACGGGACATGACGCCTGTTAGGCGATATTACAATTTTTCGGACAAACACAACGTTGTAAACGGCCAGGTACTCATTTTACACCTGAGTACGGTGAGAGAATGTGAGTAAAGAGCCTTTTCCAAGGACTCAACTATGCGCCGAGCGCGAGGCTCGAACCCGGGAGCTTCCGATCCGAAAGCGAGTGTCATACCATTAGACCACATAGCCGCACTAGATGCCCCTGCCTCTATATCATCGGTTACATCAGCTGCATGATTGATATTGAGACGCATAGGGAAGATATATTAAGAAACGTAGCAGTCATTGTGCGGCTATGTGGTCTAGTGGTATGACACTCGCTTTCGGATCGGAAGGTCCTGGGTTCGAGTCTCGCTCGGCGCATAGTTGAGTCCTTGGAAAAGGCTCTTTACTCACATTCTCTCACCGTACTCAGGTGTAAAATGAGTACCTGGCCGTTAACAGTGTTGTCTTTGTCCGAAAAATTGTAATATCGCCTGACAGGCGTCGTGTCCCCTCCTACATGTGAAATGTTGCTGTTGACCAGGGACCTCTTGTAAAGCGCTTTGAGCACATTTTAGTGGATATTGCGCTATATAAAAGCTCATTTTTTTATTGGAAGTGAACTCCTCCATGTTTATATCTATGTTAGAATGCCTTGGCCTCTATAACCGAGGACATCATATTATCTATAGATGCAGCTGCCTCTATGCCATCGGTTAACTTGGGTGCATGTTTGATATTGAGACGCATATTATAGAATATAATAATAATAATAATAATAATAATAATAATAACAATAATAATAATAATAATAACAATAATAATAATAATAATAATAATAATAATAATAATAATAACAATAATAATAATAATAATAATAATAATAATAATAATAACAATAATGATAATAATAATAATAATAATAATAATAATAATAATAATAATAACAATAATAATAATAATAATAATAATAATGAGTTACCTATATAGCGCTCGCTCAACTTCCACATAAGAGAACATATATGAAGAAACAAACACACACGCACACGCACACACATATTCACACACACACACACACACACACACACACATTAAGAAACGTAGCAGTTATTCTGCCGATGTTTTTAAAAACACATTGTTAACCAAATAGCACATACTGTGTTCTTAATAAAACGGCAGTATTAGAAGTGATCTCCTCAAGGTTTCAGTTTAGATTTAAATGTCTTGGCCGCTATATGACGTGCACTTATTTGTAGGTCTGATAACCCAATTCCTTATGGGCTCATTGTTGTAATAGAAATGTGACCCATCGTCTCAAAACGGTATTATGTCGGAACGAACCAAATGCTTAAAAGACGAATTAAATGTTAAACTGGCCAAAAATATAACTTGTTGGAATTAGCAACCTAAAATATGGTATCCATTCTCTTCTATAAAACATACAAACTCAAAGTCTGATATGTATGGCTATAAATTCAATTTTCAACATTTTAACCAACCCGACATGATACCGTTTGGAGGCGAAGGGTCACAAATGTGAAACAATGACGAACAATATTGTCCATTATAACAATGTTAAACTAGGTCCATGAGTGGGTTCGGGTGTCAGACCTGCATATATGTACACGTCGGCTCTTTACCATCGGTTGCCTCGGGTGCATGTTTGATATTGAGACGCATATAGAAGATAAATAACAAAAGACATTTTTCACCTTTTTCCATTTAGGCCAAAAGCGTATTTTGACAGATTCGTGCGTCTATGTGGTCTTGTGGTATAACATTCGCTTTTGGATCGGAAGGTCCTGGGTTAGAGCATCGCTCGGCGCATAGTGAGTCCTTGGAAAAGGCTCTTCACTCACATTCTCTCACCGTAGTCAGGTTTTTAAATGAGTACCATGCCATAAACAGCGTTGTTCTGCCCGAAAAAATGTAATATCGCCTAACAGGCGTCATGTCTCGTCCTACATGTTAAGTGTTGCTGGTGGCCAGGGACCCCTTGTAAAGCGCTTTGAGACTTCGAGTGGATATTGCGCTATATAAAAACTCTCATTTTTTTCAGGTGAGCTTGAACCTGTCATAATATCGTAAGACTGATTCCTGTACTAAAATCACAGGCTTATGACTTGTTGGCAAGTTTGGGGTTATATAGTAATGTTGTTAAGCGCTTTGAGCACGGTTAGTGGATATTGCTCTATATAAAAGCGGCATTTTATTTTTTTTGGGGGGGGGGGGGGGTTAATGATTTTAAAGTCTTCTATCCAAAATGGCAAAAGACAATGTTCTCATTAAACTCTATAAACCGAGGTGTATTTATTTTCAGGTCTGGTAACCCAAAACATCATGGTTTCATTGTTGTATTGGAAATACGCTCAGACCAACTCAAAATATTTTCCATTACAACGATGTAAAATCAAGCCCATTATCGTATTTGGTTATCAGACCTGCAAATAATATATGCACGTCCCTATAATAAACGTATAATTGAGGAATTCTGAAGGGTCGTTTCATTTTCGTCGACATTGGTAGCTTGACACAGACCATGCAAATGGAGTCCTCATTACGATTAGACAGGCTAAAGATAAGAAATGAAGAAATCAAGGAGCAGGCACCGGTGTAAGATAAAGATCTGAACAAGTGTGTATGAAAGGTGTCAGACAAAGCAAGAAAAAAAATACAAGAAAAAAACAACATTCCCTTGACTGGAGATCGAACCTCAGACCATCTGATTACTGGCCAGACGTGCTACCATTACACCACAGAGGCTGAGGTTCGATCCCCAGTCGAGGTAGACTGATTTTTTGGGATAGTTTTTTTTCTTGTATTTTTCTTTCTTACTTTGTCTGCCTGGAACCTTTCATACAAACTTGTTCAGGGGAAAAATGGTTGGAAGACCTTAACATAGAAAGAATAGTTGAACAGAAAGGAGCAAGGTACTCTTAGCGCTATTTGAGGCAGGGGGATGACCAAACATTGGAAGAGTTGTGTCCCTCCACTCACCCCCCCCCCCTTCCCCACTCCCCCACTCCCACTCCTCGCCCTCTTTCTTTTCTATATCCGTTTTTATCCAACCAATAATAATTGAATTTCGAAATTTGATTAGTCGGCAAAAGCCAAACTAGGACAAACATCCGCGGTCAATCGTCAACAAGCCAGAAAGTGTGTCATAACTGTTGTAATATTATAACATAGGAAGGACCTCACTCGTATTGCGACACCTAAATATTGATATAATACATGACATTGTGGAGTTTTTGTTGAATCGACATAAAAACACAAAACATATCTCAACTATCTGTTATGTTTTGTGGGGTAATATATTTTTTAAATCTTACAGTACAGTATCCATTACTTAACATATTCATGACACGTAATGTTTTGATACAGATTATGGAGCAAACCGGTTTAATATTTTGAAATGTCATCAATTCGAACTGAAACTCTATATTGATGGATTCAATTATTGAAGAGCCCAGATAATTTAAAGAGAGATCAGGAAAACAACACAGTATCATATCATATCCAGACCTGTCAACCTTCCCAGTGTATTTTTAGCAAAAGAGTGCATTTTGTCCGCACATGTGGAAAAAAAGTGCGCACTATACAAAAATTTATCTAAAAGCTAACATCAATCCCAAATCAAAATAAACTCTGATCTTCATCATTCAAGCAATCTCTATTGATTACAAAATTATCGATTTATCGAGAAACTAAAACTTAATGGCCATTTAAAATTAGCATAAGGCTAAGAAATTGCAATGTCAAAGGAAATTGCTTTCGAAACACTCAAAGAAATGACCAAAAGACCCTTAACATGTTGGTAGCATTGATGCTAGTGTCAGTGGAAGAATTGTTGGTTGTTGTAGCGATGGTGCTCTAGTGGTGGTGGTGGTGATGATGATGAAGCTGTGGTGGCGGTGGTGGTAGAAGTGATGTGGTGGTGGTTGTGGCAGTGACAATGCTGTGATGGCAGTTTTAGAAGTGGTGATGTCATGATGTTGATGGTAAGAGATGCTGATGTACCAAATGAAGTTGTGATGGTGATATCTGCTATCCCAGTACATCAGTTATGAGAAAGTTTTGAGATAAAATATCTGGGAGAGTGGTCTTCAATTCAATAGATGACAATTTGCAACAGTAGCAATATATTTTCCATATATGTGATCTAATGACATCTCTCTCTCTCTCTCTCTCTCTCTCTCTCTCTCTCTGTCTCTCTCTCTTTCTCTCTCTCTCTCTCTCTCTCTCTCTCTTTCTCTCTCTCTCTTTTTTTGAGGATTCACTACTACTACTCCTCCATCTACTACTACTATTACTTCTATATACTACTAATACTATTACTTTGGTCAAATGATGAGAAATTCGCAAAGTATGTAATATGCAGAGACAAGTTAAATACTTCTAAAATGGTTCTAAAAAAATTCATTTTGAACCAAATACCGTTGCTAAAGCTGCCCACTTTGTAATTCAAGACTCGTACAAAATAATAAAGATAAAAAAAAAAGATCAATATAAATTTTATACATCAAAATAGAGTAATTTAGTTATTATAAAGGGAAATAACCCATTTATGTTTAAGTTAATTAGCAATACAGTTTTTAATTGAAGGCTTCAAAGTCAAAGATGTTGGTTCAATTAAATTTTCACTTAGAATTTTCTATTCAATAAGTGGCAAAAGTTTAAATGTGGTCTGAGACTATTTAAAGTATACAACAAGCTTATATGCATAATTCTATGCAAATCCTCAAAAATGTATGAGAAAATATTCGTGAAAACCGGCATCATATAAGCAACTGAAATGATAACTATAGTATTAAATGTGATGCATCATTCATTCAGAAACACAGTCTACAGTTGGTGTACGACACGACACGTGTGTATCAATGCATCAAATGTATCATCAATATCATTCACATCACATATCTTTTAAAAAATCGTATTAAATCCACTAAAATCGTATCCGCCTATTCGGGGTCCAAGAACGTACTAAAATACGATTAATCGTACTGGTTGGCAGGTCTGCATATCGATGGTCGACGGATCAAACCTCTGAAATCCCGATCTCACGATTGGAGGATCACACCTCTGGAATCCCGATCTTCACGATCGGCGGATCAAACCTCTGAAATTCCGATCTGGTTCAATTAAATTTTCACTTAGAATTTTCTATTCAATAAGTGGCAAAAGTTTAAATGTGGTCTGAGACTATTTAAAGTATAAAACAAGCTTATATGTATAATTCTATGCAAATCCTCAAAAATGTATGAGAAAATATTCGTGAAAACCGGCATCATATAAGCAACTGAAATGATAACTATAGTATTAAATGTGATGCATCATTCATTCAGAAACACAGTCTACAGTTGGAGGATCACACCTCTGGAATCCCGATCTTCACGATCGGCGGATCAAACCTCTGAAATCCCGATCTTCACGATCGGCGGATCAAACCTCTGAAATCCCGATCTTCACGATCGGCGGATCAAACCTCTGAAATCCCGATCTTCACGATCGGAGGATCAAACCTCTGAAATCCTGATCTTTACGACCGGCGTATCAAACCTCTGAAATCCCGATCTTCACGATCAGCGGATCAAACCTCTGAAATCCCGATCTTCACGATCGGCGGATCAAACCTCTGATATCCCGATCTTCACAATCGGCGGATCAAACCTCTGAAATCCCGATCTTCACGATCGACGGATCAAACCTCTGAAATCCCGATCTTCACGATCGGAGGATCAAACCTCTGAAATCCCGATCTTCACGATCAGCGGATCAAACCTCTGAAATCCCGATCTTCACGATCAGCGGATCAAACCTCTGAAATCCCGATCTTCACGATCGGCGGATCAAACCTCTGATATCCCGATCTTCACAATCGGAGGATCAAATCCCTGAAGCCTACATACGAACTTTGCCTATCAACAAAGTTCTGATCCGCCCACAATCAAATATAAAATTGGTGCGCATCGATAGTAAAAACCCGTGGAGTTTGTAACGTTTACCTATCACTGCCATTGTTTACATTATGACGAATGTCCGAGAGGCGTGGTTATCTAGGTGTCTATTACAAGTGTGACAATCTAGATATCTATAGTTAACGGCAGCACGTTTGACTGGTAATCAGGAGGTATGATGTTCGATTCCCAGTCGAAGCAGACTCATATTTAGGGATGGCTTTTTTTCCATGTACCTTTTTTTTCTATCTGCTTTTCCAGGCACAGTTTCATAGACACCTTAAGAGACTTTCTAAAGAAATCTTAAACCAACGTGTTTGACAGATCGCGGGCCATATCAATTGTGACCCTCCGTCTCAAAGCGGTATTATGTCGGGATGATTCAGACCCCAAAAAGTGAATTTAGAGATAGAATGATGAGAAATTGGAGGTCAGAAGTTTTTCAATGCAAGAAATAGTCTTTAAACTCCACCATAACGTACAGATCTCTCCCGACGGATTATCACCTTGTCGTGGTGGGAGGGCTTGCGTATCTCGAACCTTGGACCTCTAATAAGAGAAAAAAGGAGAGAGATCAGACGAAGAGTAATCCACCGGCCCTCCAGGAATGGGGATCGAGCGTAGGGTTAACAACCCACCTCATAAAAAGCAAACTGTTACAGAAACAGAAACCAGACGTAAATCCACAACCGGCGGCAGCAGAGAAGCGGACCAGAATACTGACTTCATGACGGTAGGAGGTCAAAGCCGAAAGGACGCCCCGACCAGATTGCAGATCTGTTGTCACCAAAACGCAAGCTCAATGTCTCGTGCTGGAATGTTAGGACCCTATATCAAACAGGAAAACTGGCACAAGCCCAGCGCGAGATGTTGAACTACAAGATCGATTTGCTAGGCATATCAGAGGCAAGATGGACAGGAGCTGGGAAGCGCCAACTCCCAAATGGCGACCTGATCATTTGGTCAGGACGAAAGGATGACCAACACAGAGAAGGTGTTGCCCTCTTGATAGCCAGGCAAAACAACAAGTCACTATTGGAATGGAAACCGATAAGTGAAAGACTTTTATACACAAGACACAACTCAAAATACACCAAGCTATCAATCCTCACATGCTACGAACCTACAGAGGATTCAGATGAAGAAAACAAAGAAGAATTTTACGATATTCTAAGAATGGCCGTTGAAAACATTCCAAGACACGATATGCTCATGATCATCGGAGACCTTAATGCTAGAGTTGGCAATACACAAACAAATCAGTCCGTTGGAAAGGAGGGCATAGGGGTAATGAACAACAATGGAAGCAGACTGGCAGAATTTTGTGAAGAACACAACTTCATTATTGGTGGAACTTTCTTCCCACACAAAAACATCCACAAATTAACATGGAAATCACCAGATGGGAAAACAGAAAGTCAGATAGACCATATAATTATCAACAGAAAATGGAAGAGCAGCTTAAACGATGTCAGAGTCAGACGATTGGCAGACATTGGAAGTGACCACCATCTTGTCACAGCCAAAATCTCTACTAAATTGATGAAAACAAAAATAGCAAAACAGAAGGAGAACGTTTCAACACAGATAAATTGAAAATCCCAGATATCCAAAACAATTTCAATATCTCAGTAAGAAACAAATTCAGTGCAATACAAGATATTACAAACATGACAATCCAAGATTTCAACCACGTCATGCAGGAAAGTGCCACTGAACACTTAGGACACAATAAATCCAATACAGAGAATTGGATATCAGCAAGGTCATGGGAGCTCATTAACCAAAGAAAATCAATCAAACTAAATCTCCTGAACGCTAAATCCCCCGACTGAAAGAAAGGCTATCCAGTGAATACTCATTGAAGGATAAAGAAGTGAAAAAATCCACAAGGAAAGACAAAAGAGATTTTGCAGAAAATTTAGCAACTGAAGCAGAAAATGCAGCTGTAAGACAAGACACACAAACACTATACAAAATCACAAAAAAGCTCTCGGGAAACAGAAGTTATGGTCAAGAGAAACCATTAAAATCCCAAGATGGTAGTGTCATCACAGACGAAAAGGAGAAAATTGAAAGATGGAGAGAATATTTCGCAAACCTTCTGAACAGACCAGACCCATCTTCTTACACAGATATCCCAGAAGCAGAAATGGACGTAGAGGTTAATCTTGGTCCAATCACTGAGCATGAGGTGCACGAGGCAATACAACAACAAAAAAATGGCAAGGCCCCAGGTATTGACAAAATCACTGCGGAAATGCTTAAAGCGAACTCGCAAGAAATGTCCAAAATTCTCAGTAAATTGTTCACCAACATTTGGGAAAAGGAAGAAATACCAGAGGATTGGCAGAAAGGCATCATCCATAAAATAGCCAAGAAAGGAGACCTAGGAAATTGTGCTAACTGGCGTGGAATCACACTCCTGTCCGTAACGAGCAAAATTTTTAATAGAATCCTTCTGAAAAGAATCTCACCTCACATTGAAAACATTCTTAGAAAAGAGCAGGCAGGGTTCAGAAAAGGGAAGTCATGTAGTGACCACATATTTACCCTGAGACAAATCCTGGAGCAAAGCATTGAATGGAACAGCCCCCTCTACACCATTTTTGTCGATTTTGAAAAAGCCTTTGACAGCTTACACAGAGAGTCCCTGTGGAAAATACTCCGCCATTATGGTATACCGATGAAGATAGTCAACCTAATCAAAGCAATGTACAGCAACTACCAATGCCAAGTGATCTGTGGTAACAATTTAACAGACAGCTTTAATGTAACAACTGGTGTAAAACAAGGCTGCATACTCTCCCCGCTTCTGTTTATCCTGGCTCTAGACTGGCTCATGAAAAATACAATTGATGGTAAGAAGAGAGGCATTCGCTGGACACTGACATCTTTTCTGGAAGATATAGACTACGCAGATGATATCGCGTTAGTTTCCAGTACACACAGAGACGCCTCAGAGAAACTAAATGTACTACACAAGAACGCCTCGAAAATTGGACTGAAAATAAATTTCGATAAGACTGTGTACATTAGGGTGAATCCAAAACATGACAGTGAAATTAGGATAGATGAACATATAATTGAAGAGGTAACAGAGTTCTCCTACCTCGGATCCAAAATAACAGACGACGGAAATGCAGAACATGATATCAAGCACAGAATTCAAAAGGCAAACCAGGCTTTCGGCATGCTGAAAAACTTTTGGAAATCAAAGCAAATAATGAGAAAGACAAAGCTGAAAATATACAAGAGCAATGTTTTAAGTGTACTGCTTTATGGAAGTGAAAGCTGGAAAATGACATCCTCCTTAAGACAGAAACTAGAAGCCTTTCAGAACAAGTGTTTAAAAAGAATTTTTAATTTATTTTGGCCTACAAAAATAAGAACAGTGGATCTATTAAAGAAAGCTGACTGCACTAGCATTGATAGCCAAATAGAAAGAAGAAGATGGCGTTGGCTGGGTCATGTGGCCAGAATGGAAAAAGGGTCACTACCCAAGACAGCATTGTACTGGACAGCAGATGGGAAGAGAAAGCGGGGAAGACCTAAAGAAACCTGGCGAAGGACCATGGAGAAAGAATTAAAGGAAGCAGGCCTGTCCTGGAATACAGCCACCGCAAAAGCAGCCGATCGCAAAAAATGGAGATGTCTGGTGGATGCCCTATGTGCCTCAAGGCCCGAAGAGGATTAAGTAAGTAAGTAACGTACAGATATTAAACCCAAGTTGGATATTTGTGGCTATGAATTCAATTTCTCTTACCGAGTGGATCCCGACATAATACCGCTTTGATACGGTGGGTCACAATTGATCGACATTAGAAGTAAATAGACGTCTTCTCACCAAAATGGAAAAAAAGTCTATTATTCCACCCCTCTTTCTAAATAGTAACACGTAATGATATTGAGTTTACAATAATAATTTGTGACGTCAGAATATCAAACGTCAAATTTCACTAAAATTAGATTTTTTGAAAAAGAAGTATTATTTAAATATTTTTGAAAATGTCTTTGATTCAGAGATGACGAAATCGGAATCGATTGAGGGGTAGAATAAATGATTTCTTACACTCTTGCGTTTTGGAATTCGAACTTTGTTCCCAATGCACACTCGCAAGCTCGTGAAACGGTTGGGAACACGTCCGGAATTCCAAAAAAAAAAGTGTAAGAATCATATATTATTATACCACTTTCGCTTTGGGAAAAAAAAAACAAATTTTACTATAGGGTAAAGCAAAAAATAAAACATTATGAGTCCTTCGACGTATACATATATGCAGGTCTGGCATACGAACACAATTATATGCCTAGTTTAATATTGTTTTAATGAACAATATTTTGCGTCATTTTTTGCGATCCATTACAACAATGACCCCATTATGACTTGGGTTGTCAGACATGAAATAAGAGCACGTCGGAGCATTCCTATTATCTGTAGTTTTAAAAGTAGAAGTTCAATAACATTTTTCTCCTCACGCATCCGGTTTCGCTAAAAATAGATTTTGACGCTAATGATATCCAGATGACAATAATAATTCTTTATGTCAAAACGGAAATTCGAGAACCATCGTTGTAAAGAAGATAAAAATAATACATTATAATAGAATGAGGTTGACGTCACTCGGGTCTTTGTTATTGTTTGTTGCCATCCATGTTTATGAGTAATTCTCACCTAACTGTATTATCCAGACTACAGATAGTATGCGCCTGGCTAAGAAGCTCAAAACATTGCCACCCGGAAGTATAATGGACCAACACACAAAACTATGTGTAATCATGAACGTTTATAGTCTGGATAATGCCGTTTAGTGAGAATTACTCATAAAAGTGGATGGAAAAAAACAATAACAAAGACTCGGTTGACGTCAACTTCATTCTATCTATAAAAGTTCATGGTTACACATAGTTTTTCGTGTTGGTTCGTTATATCTCCGGATGGCAATGCTGTATGCTTCTTAGCCAAGCGCATACTATGTATAGTGACGTCATTGGAGGGGATATGATGATAACATTCTTGAACTTTTGTGTTTGGCATTTGGAACTCGTTCACAATGCACGCTCTCAAGGTCACGCATGCGCAGCTGTGTTGGAAAATCGTTCGAATTCCATGGCGATCGCTCCAGACGCAAGAGAGAAAGAAAAAAGAACGAAAGAAATAAAGAAAGAGCGTGTGTGTGTGAGAGAGAGAGATAGAGAGAGAGAGAGAGAGAGAGAAAGAAAGAAAGAAAAAAGGAAGGAGAGAGAGAAAGAAAGAGAGAGAGAGAGAGAGAGAGAGACGGAGAGGGGGGTGGAGAGAGAGGAAGAGAAAGAAAGAGATAGGTAGAGAGAGCGGGTAGAGAGAGGGAGAAAGATAGAAAGAAAGAGAGAGAGAGAAAGAGAGAGAGAGAGAGAGAGAGAGAGAGAGAAAGAGACAGAGAGAGAGGGGGGGGGGAGCACGCGCATATGTGTGTGTATGTGTGAGTGGGTGTGTATGTGTGAGTGTGTGTGTATGTGTGAGTGTGTGTTTGAGTTCAAGGATCGTACATTGTGAGTTCAAGTCATCCATA
>NC_088361.1:14187267-14207267 GCF_034508935.2 Berghia stephanieae | reverse complement strand
CTCTTTCGTTAGTGCTTTTATATAGCGCAATATCCACTAAACGTGCTCAAAAAGGGTCCCTGACCAACTGCAACACGTAACATAATATAGAACGACCCATGACCCCTGTTAGGCGATATTACAATTCATTTTTTTTCCGACAGAGACATCGCTGTTAAGGGGCAGGTACTCATTTTACACCTTGAGTACGGTGAGAGAATGTGAGTAAAGAATCCTTTCCAAAATCTCCACTATGAGCCGAGCGAGGCTCGAACCCAGGACCTTCCTATCCGAAAATGAGTGTCCAACCACAAGATCACATAGTCGCATTTATCAGGATTGTAAATTTCTATCTATTTTTTCTACCGCTGTATTACACAATGCTTTGCAATTATTTTTATCATCTACATCAGTTTTGTTATTGTTAGTGTTGTTGTTGTTGTTGTTGTCGTTGTTGTTGCTGTTGTTACTGCTGTTGATGTTGTTGTTTTTGTTGTTGTTGCTATAGTTGTTGTTGTTATTGTTATTGTTTTTGTTGTTATTGTTGTTGTTATTGTTGTTGTTATATCGTTGTTGTTATTGTTGTTGCTGTTGTTGTTGTTGCTTCTGCTGTTGATTCTTCATTGACACATATTGTATAAAATATAAAATAAATAAGTAATAAAATTCCCTTTATTCATCCCATAGGGGAAATTTGTCTTTAGGAGTCTATTGCAAGGGAAGACTGAAATAACCCAGGCGTCAGCCGCAGTGCAGCGCCGCAAATTGAGCTAAGCGAGGTGACTTGCTCAATGCCACACAGCGCAGCGGCGAGTGATCGAATTCGGTATCTTTCAGGTACGAAGCAAAGACCGTACCCCTGAGCCACGCTGGCCCCTGTATAGACTCTGCGCCTAAACATCCACGTTAATCGTGCTCTGCGGCGCTTTACATAATAAAAATGTTTTGTTTTTTTAAATTAAAAATCACGACACTACATAATAAGCATGCATACAAAAAACAAAATCAAAGCAACATCTATTTCATGAAAAATAAGCCTCACGGAATAACTCAGTCTTCAGACATTTTCTGGCAGATGATAAATTTTCACAGGACTTTGTCCGAGGACTAAGTGCGTTCCATAGGCGTGGAGCTCTGGATGAAAAGGCTTTTTACCGAAAGTGGATTTTGAAGTGGTATCCTTTAGAAGTTGGGACTGAGATGATCTTAAATTTCGAGTGGGTACATATTTTTTAATCAGTTCCTGCAAATATTCAGGTGCCAATCCATCCAGACATCTAAAATCATAGCACAATATCTTAAATTATATCCTATACTTCACAGGAAGCCAGTGCCATTCCTGGAGAACTGGTGTTATATGATCTCTTTTTTTTTCGTTAATTTGATAAGTTTAGCTGCTTTATTTTGAATTTTTTGTAGTTGATGAATTAATCTGCGTTGACAGCCAATGAGAAGGGCATTACAAATATAGGTAAACGACCCTGTAAGACACCATTTCATGACCTTGGAGACCAGAGACACCCTTTGAATAACCTGGAGACCAGAGACACCCTTTGAATAACCTGGAGACCAGAGACACCCTTTGAATAACCTGGATACCAGAGACACCCTTTGAATAACCTGGAGACCAGAGACACCCTTTGAATAACCTGGAGACCAGAGACATCCTTTGAATAACTTGGAGACCAGAGACACCCTTTGAATAACCTGGATACCAGAGACACCCTTTGAATAACCTGGAGACCAGAGACACCCTTTGAATAACCTGGATACCAGAGATGTTGAAAGTAACAATAGACAAACAGGGCGTTGATCCAGACGACATTCTCATAATTATTATCACATGCAAAAACCCAGACATGTCAATGAGCTTAGCTATTCTACCGTATTCTGGAAAAACTCATAATATTTAAAAATTGGCCAGAAAACCCGTCCTTCAAATATCGATCGATGTAAATGACCCTCATCTTGGCAACAACAAAAAAACTCTCAAACTTGGGACTTTATTAAAGACCTGGCGAGGACCCAGGTTTGAGAAATTTTGCTAAGATGAGGGTCATTTAAATCAATCGATATAATTTGAAGGACGAGTTTTCTGGCGAATTCTTAACAATTTCGGCTATGTGGTCTTGTGGTATGACACTCGCTTTCGGATCGGAAGGTCCTGAGTTCGAGTCTCGCTCGGCGCATAGTTGAGTCCTTGGAAAAGGCTCTTTACTGACACCGTACTCAGGTGTGAAATGAATACTTGGCCGTTAACAGCCATTGTTTCTGTCCGTAAAAATTGCAATATCGCTAACAGGCGTCAGATATCCCCTGTAAAGCACTTTGAGAACGTTTAGTGGATATCGCGCTATATAAAAGCTCAATTTTTAGACACCATGAGAATCAAGTTCGAACGTTTCGTTTGACATCTCGATTGTTTAAAACCAAAAAAAAAAAAAAGAAAAGAAAAATAATATAACCCCCCCTCCCCCCCCCCCCCCCCCAAAAAAAAAAAATAAAATAAAACATAACAATAAAAACAACAACCGAAAACAACCAAACAAAACAAAAACAAAAATAACACATCAATTTACAAAACCTATTTTTATGGCGCTGCTATGTAGGTAATTTAATGTTATTTTAGTCTTTCCGTGACATAAACGATTGAGATAATGAATACCCCAATGGGATGAATAAATCAATTTTACTAGAATTATTTACATCACTTAAATCAATTAGGCCAAGGGAACTCTGTAACGAATCTGTTGTGTTAAGTTGAAGATTGGAATATTTCATTTATAAAGGGGGGAAAATTGTAAACATTTTAATGATGAAGCTGTTTTCCAGGCACTGGAGGTTATCTCTAAGTAATAAGGAATGAGATTAACGGAAGAGTAGCGTCCCTTGATTGGACGTCACCTTACAGAGAGAACGTCAATTTGGTTTTGAAGTGTCTCAAGTCGCTTTCACCGGAAGCGAGGACGAGAGACGCATGCGCACAACCAACATGACGTTCTCTCTCTAATAATTTTTCCGCCGGTGACGTCACAGACTATGGGTGACGTCCAATCAAGGGACGCTACTCTTCCGCTAATCTCATTCCCTATTGTGGAATGAATGGGATCGGGTAGAGGTATGGACAAGGCAGATATGAATTCGAGAAATGAAATATATATCAAAATCCCTTTTAAAAAAAAAAAAAAAAAATTAAATTAAATTCCCTTTATCCATCCCATAGGGGAAATTTGTCTCTAGGGTCTATTCCAAGGGAAGACTGGAATAACCCAGGCCTTGCAAATTGAGCTAGGGCGAGGTGACTTGTTCAAGGCCACACAACGCAGCGGCAGGTGATCGAATTCGGTACCTTTCGGGTACGAAGCCAAAGACCGTAACGCTAAGCTAAGATACCCCCCCCCCCTCCCCTTCCTTGGGGAAATTTTCATTTAGGGTCTTTTCCACGTGAAATCGCAATGCAGCGTTGCAATGTGAATTCCCTAAAGTTAATTTGCTGTAGGTGACTCATCACATCGGTGAATCAAATCTGTTACCTACTGGAAGATCTGAAAATGAGGAATGAGCTTTTCAAAAAAAATGAGCTTGTATATAGGGCAATATCCACTAAATGTGCTCACAGCGCTTTACAAGGGGTCCCTGGTCAACAGCAGCATTTAACATGTAGGACGAAACATAACGCCTGCTAGGCGATATTACAATTTTTCGAACAAAGACAACGCTGTTAACGGCCAGGTACTCATTTTTCACCAGAGGACGGTGAGAGAATGTGAGTATGAGAATGAGAGCCTTTTTAAGGACTCAACTATGCGCCGAGCGCGAGGCTCGAAACCAGGACCTTCCGATCCGAAAGCGAGTGTCATACCACTAGACCACATAGCACGTAAAGACCTGCCTCCAATTACAACAACAACAAAATTGTAGAACATTCTCTAAATCAATAAAACCTTTTGAAAATGAAACCTATTGCCAGACATAATAATCCTAGGGATTTTGAAGTGCTGATTAAAATTCCTCTTCTCTGTGACCAAATCTCTGATTTTCAAAGTTAACTATAGCGATTAGTCAAGATTTTTCCTGACACCCCCCTCCTCCCTAGTCCACCCAACAGTAAATGTGTAACTGAATCTGTTAATTTTGGCGGGAAGTACTTTGCGATGGACTACTAGCGTCCTATCCAAATGGTAACAAGCAATTGCTATTGTCCATTTCACGCTATAGAAACCAGCATAAACTTCGGCTCTATGGCGCCCCATGTTTCTGAAGGACTACGTTTTTTTGTATGTAATTAGATTTAAAATAAACCGGAATTATTGGTGAAATCCAAACCTAACAGTAAATAAACTTGAAGGGAGGCCTTCCGAGAGCCCCTACATCCCCAGTATTCTTGTTTTTTTAAATAATGTTCTAGTAGGGGTTTTGGGAGGGGGGGAAACTTTTTTAAAAATTTAAAGTCTCCCCCCTCCCAAACCCGCTACTAGAACATTATAAAAAAAGTCTCCCCGCTCCCAAACCCCCTACTAGAACATTATAAAAAATGTTCCCCCCTCCCAAACCCCCTACTAGAACATTATAAAAAAAGTTTTCCCCCTCCCAAACCCCCTACTAGAACAAGAATACTGAGGTGAATGAACCTGACACTATAGGAGATGGGCGACAGTGTGGAGTGAACCTGGTTAACTCCAAATTGGTGTGCACTTCCCTGAGTCCCAGGTTCACTCCACACTGGCGCCCATCTCCTATAGTGTCAGGTTCATTCTCCTCTGGTGCTCAACTCCCATATCCGGCTTCAACTTTCAATGGTATCCATCTCCCTTTAGTCCCAGGTTTATTTCCCACTGATTTCCTTTTTACACAGTCCCAGGTTCACTCCCCACTGGTGTACACCGCCCTGATTCCCAGGATCACCCCCCCCCCCCCCCCCACTATTGCCAAACTCCCATAACTTTGCCGGATATTGTCGGGTTTCGGCGGGTTTCGTAAAAAAGACACACCGGATTTAAAGTGAGTTTTTCTTCTCTTCCCTAGGAAACTGGAAACTATGAATATTTGAAATTTCACGTAGGCAGCAGCTCGGACTTACCTGCTTATCGTCACGTACACCGTTCGTCTCCTTGTGTCACGTAACTCAACGCCACATTACAGCCAATGTCCCTTACACAGCGTACACAACGACAACAGTTTAGTTGAGACGATATCCCGTTCCCGACACCTGCTGACCCGGTCACGGTGAGCGGTCAATCACCGAGAGGAATTTACCTAACGGGGATTGCCGTTTCACTCAATTTAACAATGTTTTGTTTTATTGTCTGTTAGACACCCATATTGAATGAGTTGAAATATCACTACTTGGTATAAAAGTTTATATTTTCTACTTTTACTGTGTGTTTTTTATTTTTTCATAGTATTACTAGATTTCTCAATATAAGTTATCAATGAATGGTAACAAATTACACAAAAAATATAGCGGGTGCAACATTTCAAAAATTAGAGAAAAAAAAACGTTGCTATGGATTTGTCTGAATTTTATGTATTATAAAGAGAAGATGTAAATACTTCTCCTCACAAAAAACGTATTTTTCCTCAACACAAATATATCCGCTACAAGCATTCAAACTCGTCAGTGTAGTTTGGGGCTGGTCTTTAACTGAAGTGCGTTGATGACAAATCGCATTTTATTCATATCATTGATAATGCCGGATGCTCTTTTTTTTTCCAATTTTGCTGTTGTTTGGTGACAGGTCTCTGTGCCTTGTTCTCCAAGAAGTCTAAGTCCAAACTTATATTGAGTGATGTGTGGTATGCACTGGTACTCAAGGAGGTGTTGTTTTGGGATTATTTTGTTTGGAAAATATTTTCTGTATGTATCCGTGTAATGTTTTATTGCACTTTGAATATATTGGATCGTGTCTGCTTTGATCGATTTTGTGTGTGAAATAAAGTTGTGCACATGACTATAGGCCTTGTTTATATTGTCGAACATTAATCCAATACTGCAAGCGTCGTCAATGATGAGTGGGTCGTGGGTGCAGTTCTTTGTTTGTTGGATAATTGTAAGTGTAGACTTTTTCTTGTTAGTATTTGTGGCAGTGGTTGCCAATGAATGATCTGCTGTGGTAAGCCTGCTGTGTAATGCGGTATTCTGTCCAATTCAGAGGCAATAAGACCATCCCTGAGGGTGAGTGGCTCGTGCATGAGATTTGAAAGTCTCTCCTGCGTTTTGGAGTTTGTTGTTATATTCTACTCTGTCGATATCAAACATGCAAGTGCAACCCGTTTCAAGGTTGATTTATTTATTATAAGCGTATTGGCAATGAGAAAATACAAAGAAGCTAATGAGTCGTGTGTTCAATGTGCTTTATAATGTGTACTTTTTACACATAAATTATGAGTGTGCTCCTTGCTTGTCCAATGCCGTGTCAGTCCCATAGACTAAAAGAATGTTATTAGAATAATTTGAACATTTAAATGGTTTCTTGCGGGCACGTTTCTATTTCTGTGTTAAACAAATCATACCACATGTCCTACATAATGAATTCACTGCTTGGTTATGACTTGCAATTGTGTGGTCCATGCTGTAAGAGAAAATTCAAAATTGACTGAGCGATGTAAGCAATGATATAGTGAATTAATGAATAAAATGAGTTTTAAAACACTCTGTATTACTTCTCATATCCATGCATACATAACAGCGTACATAAAATTTGGAAAAAGAAAAACCAAATACTTCACCCAATTTGGTGAAAGAAAGGGGGGGGGGGGGGCAGGAAAATTCTAACAAGCAGTTGAGCTAAGTTGAGGCCCAACACACAATGTCATTTAAAATTAAACATTAGCAAGATAATTCAAATTATGCAATTTAAAAATCAAATTAACTCATCATTGAAAAAAATAAAAAATAAAAATACAATTAACAATAAAACCGCAGCGAAATATTACGTTTCAATAACAAGGCTAAAGAGGTAATATCATTATTACCTGACCTACCGCGGAAAAATAATCATTACAAAATAATGAAAACTGAAGAGTAAATGAAACTTACCTCATTTCGTAGTAAAACTTGTGCCTTGTGAATCACACCAAAAAAAATTTAAAGTTTATAGCAACGTTTTTTTAGAATCCTGAGGTAATTACAAGTAATTTTATTTAAATGTTATAGAAAAATATGTGAATTTGAATCACGGCTTGTGGAATAAGTACTGGAGATATTGAAATAAAAATTGGACCGATGGAAAGAGGAGGTCTGCGAGAATTCTTTGCATTTGGGTGGAATTGCATCGTCACGAAGATCGTGAGGTTAATTGGTACGGAAATCATCCATTGGTATCACCCAATGCACGTCAAATCTACGTTCTGGGAATTGATATCGGCTGACCGCTGTTGACCCCGGTTACCTGTCGGGTGAGGTTACGTCGGCGCTCGGAACAGCGGGAAACTAAACGGTCAGATTTATAGTGCAGATTAGACGCCGTGCTTAGTGCAGTCGTAGTATAGGCTAGGTACCTATTTCGGATTCATTCGGTCTTTGTTCTCTTTCACCAGTTAATAGTTAACTGCCGTACTTTGAAAAAAAAAAAAAAAAACAAGTATTAAAAAATTTGGCCAGAAAACTCGTCCTTCAAATATCGATCGCGATCGATTTAAATGAGCCTCATCCTGGGAAAAATAAAAAAAAAAAAAACTCTCAAACCGAGGACTTCGATGATGAAATTCACGGGGTCCCAGGTTTGATAGTTTTTTACTAAGATGAGGGTTATTTAAATCGATCTATAATTTGAAGGACGAGTTTTCTGGCCAAATTTTAAAATACGAGCGTGGAAGTTAACTGATTAAATCTAAATAAATATTATTGCTGACGATTTATTATGTTAATGGGAGACTGTCAGTTGTCAAACATGACGCGTTTGTTACATCACCTGTCGTTTATAGATACCAAACGGTAAAATCTGGATATTTGGACTTCGGATAAACGAACCTTTTAAAAAGATGGACATTGAACAAACTATAACTTAAAAGTTTTGTTAACGATTTTAATAAATTAGGAATATGTCAGGTTTCTGTTTGTTATAACCGATTCTTTCAATCAACATATAATCAAACCATTATGTTCTTTAAGAAAATTACCAATTTAATTTGTGAAGGCATCTCTTATTCCCATTAAAAAAATAAAAATAAAATACAATTCCCTTTATCCATCTCATAGGGGAAATTTGTCTCTAGTGTCTATTCCAAGGGATGACTGGAGTAACCCATGTGTCAGCGGCAGTGCAGCGCAGCAAATTGAGCTAGGACGAGGTTGCTTGCTCAAGGCCACACAGCGCAGCGGCGTGTGATCGAACTCGGTACCTTTCGGATACGAAGAAAAGACCGTACCGCAGAGCCACGCAGCTCCCAGTAATAGTAAATAGTTCTAACGTTCCAATCACAGCCCAACCCCCCAACCTCCCACCTTCAACCACACACATACCGACATAATAAACACACGGCAATCTAGAGATAGTATGCGCTTGGCTAAGAAGCTCATAACATTGTCATCCGGAAGTATAACGGACCAACACACAAACTCTGTGTAACCATGAACGTTTATAGTCTGGTTAATACAGTTTAGTGAGAACAACTCACAAACGCGGATGGCAAAAACAATAACAAAGACCTGAGTGACGTCATCTGCATACTATCTATAGATAGTATGTGCTTGGCTAAGAAGCTCATAACATTGTCATCCGGAAGTATAACGGACCAACACACAAAACTGAGTGTATCCATGGACGTTTATAGTCAGGTTAATACAGTTCAGTGAGCATTACTCATAAACGTGGATGGCAAAAAACAATAACAAAGACCAGAGTGACGTCATCTTCTAACTATCTATACAAACTTTCTATGTACACATTTCTTGATTACACGGGTCTATTCTCTAATACACTGCTCAGTTTGTATAGGTCATAAGAACGTTTTATGCTATTAATAGGTTTGACATTTAATCACACTGATAGGCTACCCAAGAAAGAGGAGCTACGTCAGCTCTCCTATTTCTAGGCTGATACTGATACTCATCCGGTCTTATACAGTCTGAGCATAGCCATCGTTAACTAATATAGACAGTATGCAGTTGACGTCACTCAAGCCTTTGTTATTGTATTTTGCCATCCGCGTTTGTGAGTGATTCTCGCTATAGTGTATTAACCAGACTATAAAAGTTCATGGTTACACATAGTTTTGTGTGTTGGTCCGTTATACTTCCGGATGGCAATGTTATGAGCTTTTTAGCCAAGCGCATACTATCTATAGCCTGACACAGTTTGACGTCATTTTTTAAGGTTGTGTAGCGTGTAGTGAGTTATTAGAAGAGCTCAAGGAAACAAGTTATTTCATTGGTTGAACTATTGAATACAACTAACGATTTTTTTTTATTTTGTAGCCAAAGACTTGTCTTTTGACGTCATTTTTTGGTCAGTATCGGGCTATAGATAGTATGCAGATGACGTCACTCAGGCCTTTGTTATTGTTTTTGCCATCCGCGTTTGTGAGTTGTTCTCACTAAACTGTATTAACCAGACTACAAAAGTTCATGGTTACACAGAGTTTGTGTGTTGGTCCGTTATACTTCCGGATGGCAATGTTGTGAACTCCTTGGCCAAGCGCATTCTATCTATAGATAGTATGCGCTTGGCTAAGAAGCTCATAACATTGTCATCCGGAAGTATAACAGACGAACACACAAAACTGTGTGTATCCATGAACATTTATAGTCGGGTTAATACAATTCAGTGAGCATTACTCATAAACGCGGATGGCAAAAAACAATAACAAAGACCTGAGTGACGTCATCTTCGAACTATCTATAAGTTAACGATGGCTCCGGTCTGAGTGTCTGTCGGGATGGTGACCAAAACAGGAACTCCAAAAAGCCGTTCAGAGATTAGCTGTGAGCTAAACTAATTGGATATAACAGCTTCTAAAAAGAACAAAATACCAAACACGGAACGTTTCGGGATCAAAACCCTTCTTCAGCCAACAACATCAACAAAACAAAAAAAAAACAATAGACATAAATACATTACTAAATTCCAAATAGACGACAGAGATAGTTTGTAGGTCCTCAGTCTTGTAATAAATTTTATAGTTTGATGTTTGATTTAAAGAGAAATGCCCCACGTTGGTTTGTTTTTCTTTTGTTTTTTGTTGTTTTGTTTTTTTACGCTGAGGGGTCTCCATCCATCCTCAAGTACTAAGAGTACCATATGCATTTTATAGAAACAAACATATAATTTTAGAGTTATTCAATTCAGTGGCGGAGGATAGTCAAATTTTTTGAGGGCTGAGGAGAGGAATATTACTCAATATTCTTAAAAGTTTTAATAAACACGTATTGTATGAGAGATGATGCTGAAAATAAATAAATAAAATTCCCTTAATTCATCCCATGGGAAAAAATTTGTCTCTAGGGTGTATTCCAGACTGGAATAACCCAGGTGTCAGCCGCAGTGCAGCGCATCAATTAGAGCTAGAGCAAGGTGACTTTTTGCTCAAGGCCATACAGCGCAGCGGCGGATTATCGAACTCGGTACCTTTCGGGTACGAAGCAAAGATCGTACCGCTGAGCCACGCTGTCCCATGTTATGATGATTTCAAAACCAAACTATTTATAGCAACATCAAGTAAGCAATAGATAGTTCGAAGATGACGTCACTCATGTCTTTGTTATTGTTTTTTGCCATCCGCGTTTATGAGTAATGCTCACTGAACTGTATTAACCAGACAATAAACGTTCATGGATACACACAGTTTTGTGTGTTGGTCCGTTATACTTCCGGGTGGCAATGTTATGAGCTTCTTAGCCAAGCGCATACTATCTATATGCATAACATAAGTAAAATATATTGAAGGGTGGTGGTGGTGGGCATGGCGCTAAGCAGCTGATTACAAATACCGCCACTGACAAGTTTGACCCGACCTTCATGTGTGTTACTACACCGTATGTAATGCCGGTTATCCAGAATGATCCAATACACGATCCTGTGGTCCGTGGATTGTACTCCAGCCCGGCGCCTGATCTCCCGCCAAAGCCCAATAATAACAATAATAATCACCAGCCGTATTCGATCGTATTAGGACAATAATATCATCTTGTTTTAATACAGGGGAATTCGTTTATTTGGGACAGACAACTGACTAGACGATCTGCTGAGTTTTCTAAATTTTTTTTTTATTTTTAAAAAGAAGGGGTGGGGTGTGTGTGGGGGGGGGGGGGGAGCTGGCTCAGCGGTACGATCTTTGCTTCGTACCCGAAAGGTACCGAGTTCGATCACCCGCCGCTGCACTGTTTGGCCTTGAGCAAGTCACTTCGTCCCATTCAATTTGCGGCGCTGCACTGCGGCTGACCCCTGGGTTATTTCCCCCTGTGGGATAAATAAATGGGATTTTATCTTTATTTTATTTTTATTTATTTATTTTTACTCAAGAACTACAACGGTCAAGTCTTCATACTATTTAGAGCTTTTTAATTATGACCCACCGCCTTTAAACGGTACAATGTCGGAATGGTTCAGGTTGTGAAAATTGAACTTATAGCTAGAAATACGGGAATTATGCCAACAGTTTTTGCTTTTTAAGAAGAAAAAAAATTAAAATTCTTAAGGAAATAATCAATAAAATGTTATATTTTAAAAATAATTTTTACTTTTATTCACTTTTCACTACCTGTACCATCCCGGTATATTACCGGACAGAAGCGCTGAGTCACATATGATTTTTAAAACTCTCACTATTGTTGATCTAGCGACATTTGTAGCTAAAATGATTTTTAGACAAATATAAAAAAGGAAAGAAAGTTTTTTTTCGTGCGGGTAGCATAACCTTTTTTCAAAACTCCAGAGATTTAAAGACACCGTCCCTAATCGTAGCAGACCTTTCTCGAACGGGGGCGTCCACAGCCTTTAGAAATGACTCAAATGATTTGAAACTCTACCAAAATACTGAACAGAAAATAACATTGACTTTAACTCCAGGCAAAGGTAGAATAAATACAGATCTGACTATTTGATTCTGTAGTTTAGAAATGAGAAGAGTAATATTAGCTTTTTTAAGGTTATCTGAACAGAGAGATGTATGGCGTACCATCATGATCACCGATGTCTGGCACAGACTTGGTACTTGAAGAAGAAGAAGAAGAAGAAGAAGAAGAAGAAGAAGAAGAAGAAGAAGAAGAAGAAGAAGAAGAAGAAGAAGAAGAAGAAGAAGAAGAAGAAGAAGAAGAAGAAGAAGAAGAAGAAGAAGAAGAAGAAGAAGAAGGAGGAGAAGGAGGAGGAGGAGGAGGAGGAGGAGGAGGAGGAGGAGGAGGAGGAGAAGAAGAAGAAGAAGAAGAAGAAGAAGAAGAAGAAGAAGAAGAAGAAGAAGAAGAAGAAGAAGAAGAAGAAGAAGAGAAGAAGAAGAAGAAGAGAAGAAGAAGAAGAAGAAGAACAAGAAGAAGAAGAAGAAGAAGAAGAAGAAGAAGAAGAAGAAGAAGAAGAAGAAGAGAAGAAGAAGAGGAGGAGGAGGAGGAGGAGGAGGAGGAGGAGGAGAGGAGAACGAGAGAGAGGAGGAGTAGGAGAAGAGAAGAAGAAGAAGAAGAAGAAGAAGAAGAAGAAGAAGAAGAAGAAGAAGAAGAAGAAGAAGAAGAAGAAGAAGAAGAAGAAGAGAAGAAGAAGAAGATGAAGAAGAAGAAAGAAGAAGAAGAAGAAGAAGAAGAAGAAGAAGAAGAAGAAGAAGAAGAAGAAGAAGAAGAAGAAGAAGATGAAGAAGAAGAAGATGAAGAAGGAGGAGGAGGAGGAGGAGGAGGAGGACGAGGAGGAGGAGTAGGAGGAGGAGGAAGAAGAAGAAGAAGAAGAAGAAGAAGAAGAAGAAGAAGAAGAAGAAGAAGAAGAAGAAGAAGAAGAAGAAGAAGAAGAAAGAAGAAGAAGAGGAGGAGGAGGAGGAGGAGGAGGAGAGGACGAGGAGGAGGAGGAAGAAGAAGAAGAAGAAGAAGAAGAAGAAGAAGAAGAAGAAGAGAAGAAGAAGAAGAAGAAGAAGAAGAAGAAGAAGAAGAAGAAGAAGAAGAAGAAGAAGAAGAAGAAGAAGAAGAAGAAGAAGAAGAAGAAGAAGAAGAAGAAGAAGAAGAAGAAGAAGAAGAAGAAGAAGAAGAAGAAGAAGAAGAAGAAGAAGAAGAAGAAGAAGAAGAAGAAGAAGAAGAAGAAGTCTAGAAATGGCTTGCCCTTCTAATTTAATTTTCTTTTTTCAAATTTTTGATTTTTATGTATTCTTATTCTTTTTTTTTTTTTTTTTTAGTTTTATTGATCAACCAGACAGGCGATGGTTTCTTGTAACCGTCAACATCACGCACGTATTAACTCTCTCCTTACCGATCATTTTCAGTATTTTCCCAAAATGACAGGCTTACCCAGCAGAAAAAATGATTTATTAAACTCAAACAACCTCTCTACAAAACAAATTTATGTTCTTATTAATTAAACTTCAAAGTTTGTGGTGTACAAAATAAATCTGAATTTTTATTAAATGTATAGATAGTTCGAAGATGACGTCAATCAGGTCTTTGTTATTGTTTTTTGCCATCCGCGTTCATGAGTAATTCTTACTAAACCGTATTAACCAGACAATAAACTTTCATAGATACACACAGTTTTGTGTATTGGTCCGTTATACTTCCGGATGGCAATGTTATGAGCTTCTTAGCCAAGCGCATACTTTCTATATTGTGTCGTAACAAATGTGACGATTTTGCTTCAGGTGGTAAGGAGAGGGTTAATGTAGGCTTGTGTGTGTGAGAGTGTGTGTGAGGGGGTGGGGGGGGGGGGTAAAGCCAGACGAGCTGGTGATTAACCAGTTGTCCGCTGTACTCAGAAAAAACGTGCGCTTAAAAATTAATATGGTCAGAAGACTTGTCCTTCAAATACTTTGGTGTACTTCGTGCGGCTATGTGGTTTAGTGGTATGACACTCGCTTTCGGATTGGAACGTCCTGGGTTCGAGCCTCGCTCGGCGCATAGTTGAGTCCTTAGTAAAGACTCTTTACTCACATTCTCTCACCGTACTCAGGTGTAAAATGAGTACCTGGCCGTTAACAGCGTTGTCTGTGTCCGAAAAATTGTAATATCGCCTAACAGGCGTCATGTCTCATCCTACATGTTAAATGTTGCTGTTGACCAGGGACCCCTTGTAAAGCGCTTTGAGCACGTTAAGTGGATATTGCGCTATATAAAAGCTCAATTATTATTACTACTTAGGCTACATCCGGTGCCATCTCTTAGGTAGAGGTCGACTTGAAATGGTGCGCCATTCTTCTCTGTTTGTTTCGTTGTTTTATAAGGGTTTTACTGCGCTTGCAACATCTCTTCTCTGTTGCACGCTTTTTAGATATATGCAGTCGCAGAGACTCAATTACCGATCGATTTAAATGACAGTCATCTTGAAAAATTATACTCTCAAATCTGGGACGTCGCGAATTCCAAGATTTGAGACAATTCGCCATGACCCTGGTCATTTAAATCGATCTGTTGTTTGAAGGACGAGTTTCCTGGGCAAATTTTAAAATCCGTGTTTTTCCAGGGCACGGCAGTTAACTGGTTAATTGAAGGGGAAAAATCCCAAAAAGGACTGATTAATTGACTGAACTGCATAGTATCTTGAGCTTGAGCTTTTATATAGCGCAATATCCACTTAATGTGCTCAAAGCGGTTTACAAACGTTCCCTGACCAACAACAACACGTAACATGAAGGACGAGACATAACGCCTGTTAGGCGATATTACAATAATAATAATAATAATAATAATAATAATAATAATAATAATAATAATAATAATAATAATAAATGGCATTTATATAGCGCTTTACCCCGTTGTCACAGGCTCTAAGCGCTTTACAGTGATATAAAACAAAACATATTACAGTGAGACAAGTGTGAAGGAAACGTGATACGAATTCAATTTAACAACAACAAAATATGAAAATAATATTGCAACATTATGACGTAAAAAGATAAAACTTTGAGCGAGATTTGAACGTTGTCAACGAATCCGAGCATCTCACGTGTGACGGGAGTGAGTTCCAAAAATGGGGGGCCGAAAATTGAAAAGACTGTTCACCTATTTTACGCAATGGCTTAGGTTTGACAAGGATTGATTGGTCATTGCTTGACCTCAAGTTTCTATTGGGGACATATATGTGTAGAAGGTCTTTAATATAGGAGGGACTGTTCGTGCTCAGGGATTTGTAGACAACAGTACAAATCTTATAGGCAACTCTTTTTTCAACAGGAAGCCAATGTAACTCACGGAGAAGAAGAGTTGCTGACGGGTATTATAGTCTTCAACAGTCGTACTGTCACTTCCTTCCTTATGACGTATGGTAACTTAGTAACACTGGCTCTAAACTATCGGAACAATGGCTGACGTCGTATGAAATATTTCCCCGGCGAGCTTAAACGCGTATCCAGAGGTAAAAAACCCCATCAATTTGATCATGTATTGACTTTTACACATTCTGATCACAAGGCATATGAAAAGGGAATGAAAAGTTCTAGCCAACATGAAGAATAAAAAGTAATGATTTTCTTTGTTTAGAACCAAGATGGCCGCCGTTGCCGGGCGCGTGACATCAGACTATTGAATCCAATTGCGTACAATGAGCCTGGCTGCGTTATTTTGAGCAATCTGAAGTTTGCTAATTTTGTCTTTAGCTAAATTCGCCCAAAGGGAGTTACAATAGTCCAATTTAGATAAAACCAGGGAATTAATTAAAAGTTCTGTTATATGCTTCGGTATTAAATTACGAATTTTGCTTTTTTCTTTTCATTTCTATGTACATAGATTGTATGGTGTTATTCACGTGGCTTGTCGTGGAAAGATCTTTATCAATGATGACGCCAAGGTTTTTTGCTTTATTTGAAAATTCTATTGTTCTATTTCCGAGAGTAATAGGTGATTATTTTGCCTGTTTAAGGATACTCGGCCTTCCACACATTAAAATCTCAGTTTTACTATCATTTAATTTTAACTTATTGTGGTACATCCAAGATTTAATCTCATTAAAACAGCTTGTAATTCGTTGTATTAAGAACTGTAAATTACTAAGGGGTGCTGAATCATATATTTGCGTATCAATAATTTTTTTTCTGACAAATACAACGCTTAAACGGTCAGGTACACATTTTACACTTGAGTACGATGAGAGAATGTGAGTAAAGTGCTTTCTACAAGGACTCGATTATGCCCCGAGCGAAGCTCAAACCCAGGACCTTCCGACCCGAAAGCGAGTGTCATACCACTAGACCACGTAGCCGTACAATTAATCGAAGAAGAAAAAAAAAACCAAAAAGTCTGATAAACTGACCGAACTGCATAGCATGGTATCAATCGCCGTCCCGATTATTCGGGTGTTCAAATACGAGGGGAGACCACCATGGTTGATTATATGTAATCAGTCATACGAGTGTTCACCAAAACCCATTATGATATAATAGATAGATTAGCACAAGTTACGCCTCGCCCCTGACATTGATGGCTTGTTTGAAAAAAAAATTGAGCATTTATATAGCGCGATATCCACTAAAATGTGCTCAAAGCGCTTTACAAGGGGTCCCTGGTCAACAGCAACATTTAACATGTAGGACGGGACATGACGCCTGTCAGGCGATATTACAATTTTTCGGACAAAGACAACGCTGTTAACGGCCAAGTACTCATTTTACACCTGAGTACGATGAGAGAATGTGAGCGAAGTGCCTTTTCCAAGGACTCAACTATGCGCCGAGCGAGGCTCGAACCCAGGACCTTCCGATCTGAAAGCGAGTGTCATACCACTAGACCACATAGCCGTACAATTAATTGAAGAAGAAAAAAAAACCCCAAAAAGTCTGATTAACTGACCGAACAGCATAGCATAGTATCAATAGCCGTCCCGATTATTCGGGTGTTCAAATACGACGGGAGACCACCATGGTTGATTATATGTAATCAGTCATACGAGTGTTCACCAAATCCCATTATGATATAATAGATAGATTAGCACAAGTTACGTTACGCCTCGCCCCTGACATTGATGGTTTGTTTACGATTGCCAGTAGGTATAATCTATTTCACCTCTACAGGAAGTATAATAGCCTTCTTGTGGTCAGAACTGCTTGGTCAGCATGTTATTGTTATGATTCAGTTGACCAGAAAGTCCAGCTGTTGTGAAAAGTTGATTTATAAAGGAAAAAATGCTGTGTCAGAGAGAATTAATAGGGTTTAACAGTCGTGACGTCACTTCCCCCGTAATGATGCATAGTAACTGGTTCTAAACTATCGGAACAATGGCGGACACCCCTATGAAATACTTCTCCGACGAGCATAAAAGTGTATTCAGGGAAGAAAAACATAATAAATCTGATCATGTTTGACTTTTATACATTCTGATCACATGACATGTGGAAAAGTTCGAGCCAGCTTGAAGAATAAAAAGTACCGATTGTCTTTGTTTAGAACCAAGCTGCTCTTTGCTGGGCGGACGTGACGTCATACTATTGAATCCTGTTGTCTATACAAAAATTGTCATTTAAAAAAGGTTCATTATGTTTTGTTCTTTGCTTCGTACTTGGGAGGTCCCGAGTTCGACTACCCGTCGCGCTGTTTGGCCTTGAGCAAGTCATCTAGCCTTAGCTCACTTTGCGGCGCTGCACTGCGGCTGACACCTGGGTTATTCCAGTCTTCCCTTGGAAACTCTGTGTAACCATGAACGTTTATATAGATAGGTCGAAGTTGACGCCACTCAGGTCTTTGTTATTGTTTTTTGTCATCCGCGTTTATGAGTAATGCTCGCTGAACTGTATTAACCCGACTATAAACGTTCATGGATACACACAGTTTTGTGTGTTGGTCCGTTATACTTCCGGATGGCAATGTTATTGTGACGAACGATTTTCTTTCACTGCGTGTTTCTTTATCATTCGTCAGCGTCTCATTCAAAACCACTTCAAACCTAGTGGACGAGACATATATTTGCCAAGGCAGATTAACACCTCCAGTAAGATACTCAAACATGGACAGCCTTTCTCCAATAAAGCTCTAAATTTTTCTAACGGAAATTTTGGTCGTTAGGTGGAAAACCTTCCCATTGTATAATGGAACACTCGCTTTCAGCTTAAGGCTTATTTACCTGTTCAAATTGTCTGCCCATGTATCAATACCTCCTGCTAATCACCTTTTCCAAACAAGACTCCAACGTGCATATGCCCTGAGGGTCTTCTCTCGTTCAAGAGTAGCTAAAATTACAATTAAGGTCTAGCTCTCCGGTAATTCTCCGTTATTCTTTCTTACCAAAGCATCTGGATATCATTGGCTATCTAAAACAGGAACATTCTTCTGATTGGCTATTCCCATAATTCAGACGCGCCCCTTTAAATCACAAAATCAAATTCATCTCTGAATCGAATCACACACACGCTAAGAATCCCAAGAAAGAAGAGCTATCTCTCCAATTTCAAACTTGTAAAAGTTTGTCATCCCTCGGCTGGAGGTAAAATGAATTATTGGTTAACATTAGTGCGGGGCGGTCCTTGGCAAGCTTAAGGACCACGGTCCTACGGTCCTTGGGAAATGAAGACCGCAAGGACCGGTCTCCGTTCATTCTTGAACCGTTAAAGACCGCTACACGATGAAAACCGTGGCCTACAGGAGTAAAACACACGGAGTAGTCACACTCATTTCAAATTGTAACCTAATTAGAGAAGAGGGGTGATGCCTTCTTTATTTGCTCACCGTACTTCATTGTTACTTCGATAATTTAATAAAATTTGAAATTTATCCCCATTAACGGAGATAATGGCATCGCCCAAGGCGTTGATCGACTTGTTCGTGGCGTTGATACACACACGCAACTCCTACCCCCCCCCCCCCCCCCCCCACCACACACACACACTTAGAGGGCAGCGAGCATTGAAGAGTAAGAGAGAGACGTGAAGTTATAATAAGAGGGGGTGGATGAGGTGATAAGAGGGGTCGATGGTGACTTTTCGCCAGATCTAACAAACTCAGCTACCCATTCATTGCTGAGTAGACAGGGATTCAGAAAAAAATCGACTGCACCCGGGATCGATCTCTGGCCCTTTGCGTATAAAGAGAGTGCTCTATCAACTGAGCTATCGGGGTCCCCAAATATTCTATTGGACCTTTTAAAAATACAGACGTTATAACTGGTTTTTTTGGACGGAAGAAACTAATGAAACTCATATTACTTGATTAGTTAAAACACCAAACGAAATTTTAATATTATTGTATTATTTTAAATGACAACAATGCGATAGAAAGGAGTGGCGACAAGAGATGGACAAAAGAAAACAAAAAATCAGACTCGCAACTTGCTAGGTTCGACACACACACACACACACACACACACACACCACACACACACACATCTTTAGTAGTCACATACATTTCAAACAATAACCCATTAGAGAAGAGGGGTCATGCCTTCATCATAGATCATTGTCATTGCGATCATTATGGTGTAGTAAATTTTGAAATTTACCCGTATAATGGAATCGTCCAAGGCGTGCGCCTCCTGTTCCCCCCATCTCACACACGAAAGGGCGGTTTGCGGAGTGGAGGGAGGTGGTCGTCTGCCTCTATGGTCGTCTGTGTCGTTTAGTGTATGGCAAAGGGGGGGGGTGCGATTAATTAAGTGGGATGGGTGGTGATTGGTGGAAGATAGGCAAAGGACCGAGGCAACGAATCGCTGGGGAAGTAGTATGGCGCGAGACCGTTGAAAGGTGATAAGAAGTGAGGACCGCCGGCGGTCTTCCTCTTTGGGACTGGACCACGGTTCACAGCTAAAAGACCGTGGGACCGGTCCTCGGTCCGGTCCTCAGCGCGGCACTAGTTAACATACAAAGTGGAACGAGATATTACTGTGAATTCAATTTAATCTATTATTAATATTATAGTTTGTGTATATATTTTGATTGTGCTATTCCATGGATGTTCGTAAGTTGGAATACCTGTACAAAACTAT
>NC_088361.1:14167267-14182267 GCF_034508935.2 Berghia stephanieae | reverse complement strand
TTGAATCATATTGGCAGGGTGGATTATTTGTACAGAAAGAATGAAATAGATGCGATTTATATGGTTTTAAGAATAGAGTATAATGCTTATACAACACTTATCGCAAACATTGCCGATGAAGAAAAATGCGGAACGAATTAGGTCGCTATAAGATTTCCGTGACGATCGACTGGCGCCTTGGTCTTTGCAAAAACAAAAACAAACAACATCAACATCAACAACAACAACAACAAAAAATAAAATAAAAAAAAACAAAGAATAATAACAAAAACAGCAGCAACAACAGAAACAACAAAAACAACAAGAAAAAAGAAAGAGATAGAAATGCGAAGCAAAGATATTTTGGAGCGTGTATACAAATAATCAACCAGTGGATTTTTGACCAATCAAAACATGGAATTTGTGACACGTGCTCGGACAAACATAGTTGATTGTTTATAAAGATAAACATGAATGATCTGAACCTCTCTCTCTCTCTCTCTCTCTCTCTCTCTCTCTCTCTCTCTCTCTCTCTTTCTGATCATTGTTATTGTTTTTATACCGCCAAATGGGTGAAAAGTTATCACACAATTTTCTCGATTTTTATATATGAACGTTTAAGTTTACACATAGTTTTCTGTGTTGGTTCTATCGATCAAGCGGTTGAACGGTGGGTGTTTTAATTTTACAC
This sequence comes from Berghia stephanieae, assembly GCF_034508935.2. NCBI lineage: Eukaryota > Metazoa > Mollusca > Gastropoda > Nudibranchia > Aeolidiidae > Berghia > Berghia stephanieae. Next base: position 14,181,597 of record NC_088361.1, on the reverse strand, counting down.
ATACCATCGATAGTAAAACCTTTGGAGTGTGCTTTGTTTACCAATCACTGCTATTGTTTACATTATGACGACTGTCCGAGAGACGTGGTTATCTCTCTACCCTATTAAGGGGATGGGCGGGTCCTGAAGGCGAAATTCTAAAATGTAATAAGTAGCTGACTTTTAGTGGTAATTTTAGGTTATGTACATCCTAATTAGAGGGGAAAAAAATTGAAAACCTAAATTTCAGTTTTTGGTTACCATGGTAACGCCGCCATTTTGAAATTTGTTACCCTATAATGAAGTAGTTTTCAAAATGCTAAGGCTTCGCCAAATGACAAGTTATTGACTTGAAAATAGGTATACAAGTAGTATTTGAGCCATTCATTTGGGCTAAGCATCGGTTTTCTAATATCTACAATAGTATTATTTTTATTGATTTTCAAAGTTCATCAATTTTGAAACATCAAAAATTGACCCATTTTTGGACATTTGACCCTCATTTACGCAAAATTTATAAAATAAATCTGAAATACAAATGCTCAGTTTTATGAAGCTAGTGATACTGTATGCACATGCGAAAAATCATTCAAAAATGTTTACAAATAAAGGAAGAGTAGCAAAATAAAGGTCGAAAAAGCACAAACAGAGAAAAACGCATTCAAAGTTTCAAGCACAGGAAACTCAGACAAGATCATGCATTCATGCGTCAAAATGACCCTGCTTGATGTGCAGGCCCTCCCTCTTCAGCCTCCTGTTCCTGCCTAGCCTTTTCTCGGCTTCACACACACACACACACACACACACACACGTACGCACACACACACACACACGTACGTACACACACACACACACACTCTCTCTCTCTCTCTCTATCTATCTATCTATCTATCTATCTAAGCTATGAGCGGCTATGTGGTCTAGTGGTATGACACTCGCTTTCGGATCGGAAGGTCCTGGTTTCGAGCCTGGTTCAGCGCATAGTTGAGTCCTTGGAAAAGACTATTTACTCCCGTTCTCTCACCGTATTCGGGTGTAAAATGAGTACTTAGCCGTCAACAGTGCTGTCGCTGGCGGAAAAATTGTAATATCGCCTAACAGGCGTCATGTCTTGTTCTACATTTTACGTGTTGCTGTCGGTCAGGGACCCTTTGTAAAGCGTTTTGAGCACAGTTAGTGGATTTTGCGCTCTCTCTCTCTCTCTCTCTCTCTCTCTCTCTCTCTCTCTCTTTCTCTCTCTCTCTCTCTCTCTCTCTCTCAAGTGCATAACAAACCTCTCGCTCATTCGTTTACAACCAATACTCAGTCTAGCTCGACAGTAACTCCATTCATTTCATTTAGAGACCTCAGCGCTTTTTCATTTTGCATCATGTTACGAAGGAGTGACAAATTCTATCTATAAAAATTCACAATAATATTACTGTTCCCATCTTGTTCGAGCTGCTGATTTTGCAAGTCGTACAATTCGAGTCTTTCTAGGCATACTTGTTGCGTACGTGTCGGTACTTTTCACAAAACAAAACTTATATGTCCCCGGGAAGAAGAAAAATCACACACAGAATAACAATGTTTACATGCGACGCATGCGAAGATGAGGTCAAAGCATGAACTTTGACTCGCCCGCTAACCACTCAGAAAGCAGTATCAAGTCATGTTATCATCGACTATTTTGAACAGCCAATGAGAACAGCGCTAGCAAGGCAAAGGTCACAACAATTACTCACGATTTTACTACAATCAGTCAACCCCTCACAATTGGGTCAGAGAAGGGTTTTTTGGAAAGGCTCTTGACTAAATATAGATAGACCAAAGACCTTGACAGTGGGCATTTCATATAGACCAAAAATAGACGAAACTATCGATACCAAACTTGCCTATTATTATCGATGTTTTATGCTCATATTGGCCTAATGTTTATATGGCTTTTTCGCTGTCAAGCCAGGCTGTAACATTATATTTACTGACCCCCTTGGACTTCAAGAGGTCAGTTCGGACCTAAACTGACCCATCTGAGAGTCAACAAACACATTTTCATGTAGCAAAGGTTTCAAACTTTTCAAAAATAAAAAAAATCTCAAAATCGATATTTTACTCGCTTTTTGACAATCGAGGACCCGCCCATCCCCTTAAAGCGCTTGACAAGGTGTCCCAAGCCAACTGCAACGATTAACGTGTAGAACCAGACATGACATCCGTGAAGAAAAAACAAACCAAATCCGGTGGCTTTCATCATCATATGATTCCAAAAATATTGATGCTGTGCGTTTAGCTTTTAAAAATCATAACATCCGCCAGCAGGATATAACGTACCAATACACAAAACAATGTTCAAACTTAAACGTTTAGTCTGATTTATACAATTTAGCGAGAGCTACTCATAAAATTGGCTGGCTAAAAACAATAACAAAGAGCTGAGTGACGTTAATTTCGTTCTATCTACAGCATTTTTTATGTCTTTTTATTTGTGATATTTTCTGTTCGATAAACGGAAGTAGGATAAACGCCAGCAGTTTGACCTCATTGGAACATTCTTTGACACACTCTCGTGTATAGATAGTTCGAAGATGACGTCACTTAAGTCTTTGTTATTGTTTTTTGCCATCCGCGTTTATGAGTAATGCTCACTGAACTGTATTAACCTGACTATAAACGTTCACGGATACACACAGTTTTGTGTGTTGGTCCGTTATACTTCCGGATGGCAATGTCATGAGCTTCTTAGCCAAGCGCATACTATTTATATACCAAATGCCAGGTGACAATAACTATCAATCGATAGTATGCGCTTCGCTAAGAAGCTCACAACATTGCCCTCCGGAAGTATAACGGACCAACACACAAAACTGTGTGTAACCTCAAACATTTATAGTCATAAACCTGGATGGCAAAAAACAATAACAAAGACCCAAATGATGTCAATTTAATTTTATCTTTAGGCCCAAAGGCAGACATTATAACATTCTATCAATACCTAAGCCGTGTGCGTGACTATTTGAAATAAGGTGGTCACAAGATTAAGTATACTTAGTATATTTGTTTATCTCCTCCCAGTGAAGCGACAACAAAGGACAAAGCCAAGAAGGGCATGCGTGACGGTCAGTGTAAAGTTTTTTTCATGATGAAACATGATGGCAATGGAATAATGATAAATTACGCTTTGTCATGATGCATCGCGATGTTTACTTCTCTTCTTTCATCACATTTCATCAGTTCATATTTTTTTTAATATATAGATAGTTCGAAGATGACGTCACTCATGTGTTTGTTATTGTTTTTTTGCCATCCGCGTTTATGAGTAATGCTCACTTAACTGTATTAACCTGACTATAAACGTGCATGAATACACACAGTTTTGTGTGTTGGTCCGTTATACTTCCGAATGGCAATGTTATGAGCTTCTTAGCCAAGCGCATACTATCTATATTCAGAATATAATAAATAAAAGCTATAGATAGAATGAAGTTGGCGTCACTTGGGTCTTTGTTATTGTTTTTTTTTTTTTTTTTGTTTTTTTTTTTTTGTCATCTATAGATAGTATGCGCTTGGCTAAGAAGCTCATAACATTGCCATCCGGAAGTATAACGGACCAACACACAAAACTGTGTGTATCCATGAACGTTTATAGTCGGGTTAATACAGATCAGTGAGCATTACTCATAAACGCGGATGGCAAAAAACAATAACAAAGATGTGAGTGACGTCATCTTCGAACTATCTATAGATAGAATGCGCTTGGCCAAGGAGTTCACAACATTGCCATCCGGAAGTATAACGGACCAACACACAAACTCTGTGTAACCATGAACTTTTATAGTCTGGTTAATACAGTTTAGTGAGAACAACTCACAAAAACAATAACAAAGGCCTGAGTGACGTCATCTGCATACTATCTATAGACAAGATAGTATGCTCTTGGCACCGCCTAGTGGGTTGTCTTTAGTAGAGCTCAAGGAAACAAGTGATTTCATTGGTTGACCTATTGAATACAACTCACGTTTTGTTTTCTTTTGTGTCTTTTGACGTCATTTTTTTTGGTCCAACCATGGTCGCAGCAAAGAAAGCCTCTACGATGGAGACTCATTGACTCACCAATCTGCCAATACTGCAAAGGGGCACGTCAAACCATCTGGTCCTGCAATGCCCAGTAATAATATTAGAAGGGGGGTACGAAACAATCTTTGAAGCCGGAGATGACCTGACATCATGGATCGACAAACATAAATTGGAGGTGTAGCCATACGCTACTACTACTACTACTATTTTTTTTTTGGTCAGTGTTAGGTATAAGTTTACGATGGCTACGGTCAGGCTGTATGTTAACGATGGCTACGCTTTGGGCAACTTTGACCAGGTTTTCCTCTAGTTGTTGCCACTTGTCACACATTTATATGTAAAAATAAACAGTCGTCACATAACTACGAGCGTACTCTCGGTCAACCCAGGCTTATCTCTGTAACGGTTTACATGCACCACATGCACTCCCAGTGATGACAGCTCTTATCAGTAAACACAACAGGCATGCCATGCCGTCACCACCATGCACACGTACACACACACACACACACACAACACACACACACACACATATACACACATACACAACATAGAGCGTTGACACGAGGCATTCTGTAACTGTCACGGCCACATCAGTAATATCAGACGGTGTTGTTTCTTTTTTACGAAACCCGACGAAATCCGACAAAGTTATGGGCAGGAGGTAAGGTAGCAGTGGGGAGTGAACCTGGGACTCAGGGAAGTGTACACCATTGGGGAGTGAACCTGGGACTGGGTTTCGTAAAAAAAAAAGAAGAAACACCCATATCATATTCAACCAATTAAATGGGCATGATCTATATTACCTTTCCATGTGCTCGAGGTCATTGGTCACATTGGAATAATATGTGCTCAAAGTGACCCACATAGTGAAAAGTGTTCACAGTTTTTGAAATATCGAACATCACGATTGGTCATTTTGTTCAGCTTGATACATGCGCACGTTTACAACTCTCATAAACAAAGCAGCGTGATTACATTTGTACAGAGATATAGATAGTTTGAAGATGACGTCACTCAGGTCTTTGTTGTTGTTTTTTGCCATCCGCGTTTATGAGTAATGCTCACTGAACTGTATTAACCCGACTATAAACGTTAATGGATACACACAGTTTTGTGTGTTGGTCCGTTATACTTCCGGATGACAATGTTATGAGCTTCTTAGCCAAGCGCATACTATCTATACAATCTAATCTCTGAACAACACCAAATCACGTGATTGATGACTTCATTGGACGAAAACACGAATATAGATCGCTCCCATTCACCAATAACCTGCCATAAACTGGAGAGACACGTATTCAAAACTTTTGGCCAGAAAACTCAGCCTTGAATATCGATCGATTTAAATGACCCTCACCGCAGCCAGGCTCATTGTACGCAATAACAAAAAATACCCGTCAGCAACTCTTCTTCTCAGTGAGTTACATTGGCTTCCTGTTGAAAAAAGAGTTGCCTATAAGATTTGTACTGTTGTCTAGAAATCCCTGAGCACGAACAGTCCCTCCTATATTAAAGACCTTCTAAACATATATGTCCCCAATAGAAACTTGAGCTCAAGCAATGACCAATCAATCCTTGTCAAACCTAAGCCATTGCGTAAAATAGGTGAACAATCTTTTCAATTTTCGGCCCCCCATTTTTGGAACTCTCTCCCATCACACGTGAGATGCTAGGATTCGTTGACAACGTTCAAATCTCTCTTAAAGTTTTATCTTGCAATATTATTTTCATATTTTGTCGTTGTTAAATTGAATTCGTATCACGTTTCCTTCACACTTGTCTCACTGTAATATGTTTTGTTTTATATCACTGTAAAGCGCATAGAGCCTGTGACAACGGGGTAAAGCGCTATATAAATGCCATTTATTATTTATTATTATCTTGGCAAATAACTCTCAAACCTGGGACCATCGAGGCTCGTCCTTCAAATATCGATCGATATAAATGACCCTCAGCTTTGCAAAAACTTTCAAACCTGGGACTTGCTCAAGGCCACACAGTTGCAGCGGGTATTCGAACTCGGTACATTTCAGGTACGAAGCCAAGGCCGTGCAGCTGAGCCACGCTGCCCCTTATAATACATAAATCTATATATATATAAATAAATGTATAATTTATTATTTTTAATTACAATGTGAAGATACAACATCAACGTGTACTACTTTACAGGTCTGATATTCAAAACTGTCATCAACTTATTGTTGTAATGGAAATTATACTTTTAAACCAACACAAAATATCGTCCATTACAACAATGTTAAATTAAGGCCATAATCACATTCGATTATCAGACCTGCTGTTATATACGCGTCGCACAACACCTTTGCAAGCTGTACAGAGTGACATTTAGCCGGTCAGTGACGTTGAGTTTAACCTGGATCATCGGTTTACTGTTCACTGTTCTATCTTTCCCTCCCGGTGGTCGGTGACAGGTGACTGCAAAAATACTTCCTGGTTTTACCATAATACAGTTGTGATGGTATACTAATAATAATAATAATAATAATAATAATAATAATAATAATAATAATAATAATAATAATAATATAATAATAATAATAATAATAATAATAATAATAATAATAATAATAATAATAATGATAATAATAATAATCATAATAATAATAATAATAATAATAAATAAATATAATAATAATAATAATAATAATAATAATAATATAATAATAATAATAATAATAATAATAATAATAATAATAATAATAATAATAATAATAATAATAATAATAATAATAATAATAATAATAATAATAATAATAATAATAATAATATTGATAATAATAATAATAATAATAATAATAATAATAATAATAATAATAATAATAATAATAATATACTCCATGTCACACAAACATATCGCGTGGGTAACAAGGACAGCAGGGTGCATTCATTGCCCGACCTAGCACGACAAGGCGTGGAAAATTAATAAACAAAAACATTTTCATCGTAATTATCACCGTGACCATCCTATATCATATAGCACACACACACACACACACACACACACACACACACATATATATATATGATTATATATATATATATATATATATATATATATATATATATATATATACATATTCATAGATTGTAGATTGCATGAGGAATTAATCAGCGCTGTAGGTGTGAAAGGTATTAATTTAGATTTAAAATAAATAAATAAATAGATTTTTTTTATTAATAAAAAAAAGAATAAAAAAAGAATATATATATGTGTGTGTGTGTGTTTTTGTGTGTGTATGTCTGTGTGGGTAAGTGTTTATTGATATATTTCTATAGCGCCTAACTAACTATCCATTTAAAAGTGCTCTGTAGCGCTTTACATTCAACTCATACGCACACACACACACACACAACACACGCGTGCGCAAAACACGCCCACACATATGAATTTATGAAAAATAAAGAAAAAAAAAAGACTATTAAAATCAAAATAACACCAATAAAATGCCCTGTAAAATAATTCAGTTTTAAGATGCCTCCTAAATGACTAAATGTTAGAACACAAGGAGCATATAGATAGTATGCAGATGACGTCACTCAGGCCTTTGTTATTGTTTTTGCCATCCGCGTTTGTGAGTTGTTCTCACTAAACTGTATTAACCAGACTATAAAAGTTCATGGTTACACAGAGTTTGTGTGTTGGTCCGTTATACTTCCGGATGGCAATGTTGTGAATTCATTGGCCAAGCTCATTCTATCTATATTGATCTCAATCTACGGGAGTTACACAGGCGTGGAGTGTACAGTCAAAAGCTTTTTGGTGAAAAGTACTAATACAGTATACACTTCTTTCATTAAAAGAGATTCTGATAACCTCAAAACACCACTTGTGTATAGACTTCAATGAGGTATTGTAAGTATAATATAATATATAAAGCAAAACAAACATCAGAAAATATATACTTAATTGAATTTTAAATGTATTGTATGTGACATTTATATTCATGATGTATTGATGCCATTTTTTGCTCTTAATTGTTTTGATACTTTGGTTGAATTGTATTTGAATTTTTAAAGCGCTGTGAGGTTTCGACGAAAGGCGCTATATAAATATGCTTATTATTATTATTATTATTATTATTATTATTATTATTATTATTATTATTATTATTATTATTATTATTATTATTATTACTATTATTACTATTAAAAACATAATCACCATTAGTAACAATAACAAGAAATGAAGTGAGGAGGAAAGTACCAGAAGACAACAGAGAATTAAAAAATTGCGGCGGCGATAAGGGCTCGAACCCTCAACTCTACTGGTACGACAACTTGTCCGCCTGGCCGGGGAGATAGTGACTCTACCGTATAAGCTATCCACGACCCCAAATAACAAAAGCTTCATCCAGGGAATGGGAGGAACTGCCTGAAGCCTGCGATCATGAAAATGCTTATGAAAATGTGAAAATGGAAAGTCTCCCGAGGGGAACGCTGCAGACAATGGACGTTTCGGGTACAACTCTTCGTCATCAAAACAATAAACAGAGGAACGAAGAAAACAAATATAATACTTTTATTTATTTTCTACACTCCTCTGTTTATTGTTTTGCTGACGAAGGGTTTACACCCGAAATGTCCAATATCTGTACTGTTTCCATCCCAAGCCTTTCTATTTTCACCTTTTTGCGGTTATATGGTCTAGTGGTATGACACTCACTTTCGGATCGAAAGGTCATGGGTTCGAGCCTGGCTCGGCGCATAGAAGATTCCATGGAACAGGCTTTTTTACTCATATTCTCTCACCGTACTCAGGTGTAAAATGAGTACCTGACCCTTAACAGCGTTGTTTCTGTCGGAAAAAAATGTAATATCGCCTAAAAGGCATCATGTCACGTTCTACATGATACCTATTGGTGTTGGTCAGGAACCCTTTGAAAGTTCTTTGAAAACGTTATGTGCATATTACCCTATAGATAGAATGAAGATGACGTCAAACAGGTCTTTGTTATTGTTTTTTTTTTTTGCCATCCGCGTTCATGAGTAATTCTCACTAAATTGTATTAACCAGACTATAAACGATCATGGTTACACACAGTTTTGAGTGTTGGCCCGCTATACTTCCGGATGGCAATGTTATAAGCTTCTTAGCCAAGCGCATACTATCTATATAAAAGCTCAAGTTTGTTTCGTTTGTTTTGTTTTTAATAAACCTGTCACTTCCTCCATTCAAGGTCTCAAAATTTGCGGATTGTTTTCAATGAAATGAATCATTTTCATGGATAACAAACAGAAATCCCCCGTTTGTTTGTTTGTTTGTTTGTTTGTTTTGACCAAAGACTAACCTACAATGTCATTGTGAAAGGTTGAAGGAAAGACCCAGGGCTAAAAAGATGAGAAAATGATCGGATTATAACTTTGTGTTTATCGAGTGACTTGAATTTATAGCTTTCGAGGTATATTCACGAAAGAATAGAAAGGCGGCGCTTGATGATGATGATGATGATGATGACGATGACGATGATGATAATGATGATTATTATGATGATGATTATGATGATTATGATGATGATGATGATGATGATGATGATGAGATGATGATGATGATGATGATAATGATGAGATGATGATGATGATGATGATGATATGATGAGATGATGATGATGAGATATGATGATGAGATGATGATGATGATTATGATGATGATGATGATGATGATGATGATGATGATGATGATGATGATGATGATGATGATGATGATGATGATGAATGATAATGATGAAATGATGATATGATGATGATGATGATGATGATGATGATAGATGATGATATGATGATGATGATGATGAATGAGATGATGATGATGATGATGATAGATGATGAAGATGATGATGATGATGATGATGATGATGATGATGATGATGATGATGATGATGATGATGATATGATGATGATGATGATGTGATGATGATGATGATGATGATGATGATGATGATGATGATGATGATGATGATGATGATGATGATGATGATGATGATGATGATGATGATGATGATGATGATGACCTCGAGCACATTATGGAAAGGCAATATAACATTATATCATCCCCATTAGGTGACTGTAACATTTTAGGTCATGATATTTGCTTTAAGACGACAAAGAGAATTATTGCATTGGGGGTGATCTGGAATTACCTTTAAAAATTAAAATTAAAATTGAGCTTTATATAGGGCAATATGCACTAAGTGTGCTCAAAGCGCTTTACAAGGGGTCCCTGGTCAACAGCAACATTTAACATGCAGGACGGGACATGACGCCTGTTAGGCGATATTACAATTTTTCGGACGAAGACAACGCTGTTTAACGACCAGGTACTCATTTTACACCTGAGTACGGTGAGAGAATGTGAGTAAAGAGCCTTTTCCAAAGACTCAACTATGCGTCGAGCGCGAGGCTCGAACCCAGGACCTTCCGATCCGAAAGCGAGTGTCATACCACTAGACCACATCGAGGTCATTGGTCACATTGCAATATGATGTGCTCAAAGTGACCCACATAGTGAAAAGTGTTCACAGCTTTTGAACTATCAAACATCACGATTGGTCATTTTGTTCAGCTTTACACATGGGTATATGTATATCTTTCATTAACGAAGCAGCGTGTTGACATTTGTTAAAAATTATCCAATCGTTGGACAGCAACAAACCATGTGATTGATTGCTTGGTTGGACGAAAACATGAATATAGATAGTATGCACTTGGCTAAGAAGCTAACAACATTGCCATCCGGAAGTATGACGGACCAACACACAAACCTATGTGTAACATTGAACGTTTATAGTCTGGATAATACAGTGTAGTGTGAATTACTCACATATAAACGTGGATGGCAAAAAAAAAAAAAACAATAACAAAGACCTTAGTGACGTCATCTTCAGTCTATCTATAGATAACATGCGCTTGGCTAAGAAGCTCACAACATTGCCATCCGAAAGTATGACGGACCAACACACAAACTTATGTGTAACATTGAACGTTTATAGTCTGGATAATACAGTGTAGTGTGAATTACTCATAAACGTGGATGGCAAAAAAAACAATAACAAAGACCTTAGTGACGTCATCTTCAGTCTATCTATAGATCGCTCCCATTCCTTGACAAAACGCCTTTCTCAGTTTGCTCAGAAAATGTTTACAATTCTTAACCACTTAACTCCCAAACTCTGGACAAGATTGACCAGAAAATCCGTCCTTCAAATATCCATCAATTTAATGTGCGGCTATGTGGTCTAGTGGTATGACACTCGCTTTCGGATCGGAAGGTCCTGGGTTCGAGCCTCGCTCGAAGCATAGTTGAGTCCTTGGAAAAGACTCTTTACTCACATTCTCTCATCGTACTCAGGTGTAAAATGAGTACTTGGCCGTTAACAGAGTTGTCTTTGTCCGAAAAATTGTAATATCGCCTAACAGGCGTCATGTCTCTCCTACATGTTCAATGTTGCTGTTGGCCAGGGACCCCTTGTAAAGCGCTTTGAGCACGTTAAGTGGATATTGCGCTCGCTATATAAAAGCTCAATTTTTTTTTAATGACACTCGTCTTGACACAATCTCTCAAACTTGGGAGGTCGCGAGGTTCATCTAAGTCCCAGGTTTGAGTGCCAAGATGAAGGTCATTTAAATCGATCGATATTTGAAGGACGAACGTTACTGAGTACGTCAGTTAAATGACTGATTAAGATTCTCCTGAAATAAGGTTAATGATTTGATCCAATTAGAATGTCTTTGAAGAGGATAAAGGGGTATTCAATGTGACCTACTTCCTTGATAATATTATATATATATATATATATATATATATATATATATATATATATATATATATATATATATATATATATATATATATTATATATATATATATTTTTTTTTTTTTTTTTTTTTTTTTTTTTTTCTAGATATTGTCTGAGAGTTTTTGTCAAGATGAGAGTCATTTAAATCGATCGGTATTTGAAGGACGAGTTTCTGGCCAAATATTTTAATATGTGTTTTTCCAGAGGACAGAAGATTAGTCGTTATGCCTTATTATTGTTACACACCGAGACTTTAAAAAATGGTATTAAATAAAATCATACGGGATTTTATACGATATTAATGACGTCAAGTGTAAAGACCTTGATGCTTTTAGTTAAGCAGTTCACTGCGGCACTTTGGAAAAACACTTATTTAAAAGTTTGGCCAGAAAACTCGTCCTTCAAATATCGATCGAGATAAATGACCCTCGTCTTGGCAAATACGCCAAAAACTTCGCGAAGTCCCAGGTTTGAGAATTGTTTTTTTCCAAGATGAGTGTTATTTAAATCCATCGATATTTGAAGGACGAGTTTTCTGGCCAACTTTATAAAATACGTGCATTTAAATAAAATAAAAATAAATATAATAAAAATAAATAAAATAAAACAAATCAAAATAAATAAAATAAAATCCCCTTTATTCATACCATAAGCGAAATTTGTCTCTAACGTCTATTCAAATTGTAAACTGTAATAACCCAGGCGTCAGTCGCAGCGCAGCGCAGCGCAGCGCCGCAAACTGAGCGAGGGCGAGGCGAGGTTACTAGCTCAAGGCCACACAGCGCAGCACCGGCAGGTGATCGAACTCAGTACGGGTACGAAGCAAAGACCGTACCGCTGAGCCACGCTGTCCCCACTAAGAGAAATGCAATTATCTGGTTAATAAAGATTTATGAGTCTGATTGCCGGGATTTTCTTACGAGAAATAATGTCTCCATCACAAACATATTTCAACTCGGGTAATCGGAATTATCTATCTAATCTTTTGGTAATTGATACGGTACATTAAAATCATTCTCGTCTGCTCTACAAATTTGTGGCCCACCCTCTCAAAACGGTATGTGATACTGATGCTGAAAATTGAATCTATAGTAAAAAAATAAGTAATAGGTGATAATGATTATCGGCGTATCAAACCTCTGAAGTTCGATTTTCTTGCTTTGGCTGGCACTGTTTCATACACACTTTTTCAGATCTTTATTTTACACCAGTGCCTGCTCCTGATTTTTCATTTAAAGATTTCTCTTTTGATTTCATCTTTTTAAAATAAAGACAAGGAACACATTTTAAAAGATATCAGAGTGTTTTTCACCCCGGTCAATGTGCTCCTCCCACAATAATAATCTTATATGAAGTACTTGACAGTGTGTGTGTGTGTCCACTCATATCTATTTGTATAGGGAATGAGATTAGCGGAAGAGTAGCGTCCCTTGATTGGAGTTCACCCATAGTCTGTGACGTCACCGGCGAGGACGAGACACGCATGCGCACAACCAACATGATGGTCTCTCTCTAATAACTTTTCCGCCGGTGACGTCACAGACTATGGGTGACGTCCAATCAAGGAACGCTACTCTTCCGCTAATCTCATTCCCTATTGAAGTGAAGATAGGTAAGCTTTTTCTCTTAACCAGGAAAAACACGTCTCTAAAAATTTGGACAGAAAACGCGTCCTCCTTCAACTATCGATCGATTTAAATGACCCTCATTTAGGCAACAACTCTCAAACCTAGGACTACGGAATACTTTGCGAAGTCCCAGGTTTGAGAGTTATTTTGCCAAAATGAGGTCATTTAAAGAGATCGATATGTGAAGGACGCGTTTTCTGGTCAATTTCTTAAATACACGTATTTCCCGAGTACAGCAGTTAACTGGTTAATATGTTGAATAAACAAGGAAACTTCAAAGCTAACCTCTTCAAGACGATAGAAAAGCAGGAAGTTTTGTAAGCATAATACGCACCACTCCATGTTATTGTGATGTAGATAATACGTCCATTTCCGTGACACCTTCTGACAATCTGACAAACTGGATGTTGGGAACAAGGGGTTGGGTGGGTGGTGGGGAGGGGGGGGGGGTGAAAGGTCATTGAGAGAAAAGAAGAGTCCAACAAGGTATATGGAAGGACTGATGACTATAGATAGTATGCAGATGACGTCACTCAGGCCTTTGTTATTGTTTTTGCCATCCGCGTCTGTGAGTTGTTCTCACTAAACTGTATTAACCAGACTATAAAAGTTCATGGTTACACAGAGTTTGTGTGTTGGTCCGTTATACTTCCGGATGGCAATGTTGTGAACTCCTTGGCCAAGCGCATTCTATCTATAACAGTTGATGGTTGATGGTATCTATTAGGGGTTGGGGGAGGGGAGAGTGCAAAAACGTTCCCAATGATTTTACGTGCTTGGAGAACAGACGAGAACTGAGGTCAAGAAGAGAAAACAAAAGTTAGGAAGGGAAAAGATAGAATGGGAGCGACCT
>NC_088361.1:14159767-14162267 GCF_034508935.2 Berghia stephanieae | reverse complement strand
ACCCCATGCCTATTTATTACATTTTTCTGAGACAAATTATAGGGCGTGGTATCAAAGCTAACGTTTTTAGTTTTTACATGTTAATGATAGTTGAATAAAACTATCTATGTACATGCTCATTTTTAATACATTTTTTCCAATTTTGAAAAGTAGCAAAAAATCTCTAGGATTGAGTGAGCTATCTATTTTGACTTTAACCAGTTAACTGACTGGAAAAACTTTTATCTTTGGCCATAAAACTCGTCCTTCAAAAATCGATCGATTTAAATAACCCTCAGGGGCAGCGTGGCTCAGCGGTACGGTCTTTGTTTCGTACCCGAGAGGTTCCGAGTTCGATCACCCGCCGCTGTGCTTTGTGGCCTTGAGCAAGTCACCTCTCCCTAGCTCAATTTGCGGCGCTGCACTGCGGCTGGCGCCTGGGTTATTCCAGTGTTCCTTTGGAATAGACCCAAGAGACAAACTTCCCCTATCGGATGAATAATGGGAATTTTAGTTTTATCATCTTGGCAAAAACTCTCAACTTCGTGAAGTTTCAGGTTTGAAAGATCTCGCCAAGATGAGGATTATTAAAATCGGTCGATATTTGAAGGACGACTTTACCGATCAAATTTTAAATACGTGTTTTCCAGAGTAAGGCAGTGATAACTGGTAAAGAATTATCATGTGGTCATGACATCATCATGCGTCAAAATCTATTTTTAGTAAAACCGGATGTGTGCGGAGAATATGTATTTCTCAAACTCAAATGGTGATTTTCTTTTTTTACAAAGAATAATAGGGATGCCTGATAATATGTATGTGATTATGTTATGATAAAATTAGGGGTTTCCCCATTACCAAAGGGGTATGATAATAATATAGGTAGTAGGCGAAGAAGCTAAAAGCATTGCCATCCGGAAGTAAAACGGACCAACACACAAAACTATGTGTAAACTTGAACGTTTATAGTCTGGTTAATACATTTGAGTGAGAATTACTCATAAACGCGGATAGCAAAAGCAATAACAGCTACAGAAAGCACGAAGTTCAGGTCACTCAGCTCTTTGTTTTTGCTTTTTGTCAGCCTTTTTTACTATTAGTGCTCACCAAATTCTATCATTCAGACTATAGATAGTATGCGCTTGGATAAAAATCTCATAACATTGCCATCCGGAAGTATAACGGACCAACACACAAAACTGTGTGTATCCATGAACGTTTATAGTCGGGTTAATACAGTTCAGTGAGAATAACTCACAAACGCGGATGGCAAAATATAACAACAAAGCCTTGTGTGACGTCATCTTCGAACTATCTATAAACGTTCAAGATTACACATAGATTTCTGGGTTGATACGTTTTATCCGACTGGCGGATTTTGTGAGTATTTTAGCTAAACGCACAAAATCAATACGATATCTACAATAAATTTATTACCCACAAGTTGTTCATTGAATCATTGAAATTGATGCTAAGCTTCCCAAAAGCTGTAGAATGAAAAGAAGTTACAGCAAAACGAATATTATTACAGCTTTAATTTTCTTCTTTTTTTTTTTTTACATCAAAATATCGAACACGGAACGTTTCAGGCTTAAAACCTTTCTTCAGCCAATAACCTTAAAAACTGTTTTTCTTATTGACTGAAGAAGGGTTTTGTGCCCGAAACGTTCCGTGTTTTTGGTGGGATTTTTTTTCTCTCTATTTTGAAGCGATTATATTCATGTTTGTTTATTACTGTTTACCGAAAGCATTGATAAGACTACGTCACGTGTGTAAATAAATATTAATGAACGGATCATTGGGCAGTCATACACGTCACACAGCCCTCCCCCCCCCCCTCCCATAACCCCCCCCCCCCCCTCCCCTCCCTCCGCTGCACCCCTTTCCCGTTCGAAACGCAAAGTGACATTCTTGTAAGGATTAATCTTTAACTTATGCCCATTGATTTTGAATTAGATAGTTATTAATGTAAAATGACGTGAGTCTACGTTTTCTCATTTAAAAAGTAGGATACACACACAGATACGCCCAAACCCACTAACACATAATATATCTCTCTCACATCAAAACACGAACGTGCACACGCACACACACACACACACACATACACACACACATAAACACACACACACGCGTATAGATAGTATGCGGTTGACGTCACTCATGTCTTTGTTATTGTTTTTTGCCATCCGCGTTTATGAGTAATGCTCACTGAACTGTATTAAACCGACTATAAACGTTCATGGTTACACAGAGTTTGTGTGTTTGTCCGTTATACTTCCGGATGGCAATGTTATGAGCTTCTTAGCCAAGCGCATACTATCTATAGATAGTATGCGAAGTAGCTCATAACATTGCCATCCGGAAGTATAACGGACCAACTCACTAAACTATGTGTAACCATGAACTTTTATAGTCAGGTTAATACAGTTCAGGGAGCACTACTCATAAACGCGGATGGCAAAAAACAATAACAAAGACCTGAGTGACGTCATCTTCGAACTATCTATATATTATATTA
>NC_088361.1:14149767-14152267 GCF_034508935.2 Berghia stephanieae | reverse complement strand
ATTATTTTTATATAGCGCCTGTACAATACAATATATCTCTAGGAGCACAATATTTTTAAAAAATTAATCTATCATATATTATCAACAACATTTAAAAAATGAGAATACGGAATTATTTTTTAAAATGTAAATTAGGGTAAATATGTTCTATGAGGTGAAAGTACAAAAATAATGTAATTAAACCTGTGGTATATTATGAAGATTGCTTATCTATTCTTTTTCAAGTTTGATTTAGTTTTAAAACAAATAAATAAATAATAAATAAATAAATAAATAAATAAATAAATAAATAAATAAATAAATAAATGTTCAACTGGTTCTTTCCATAGATAGTTCGAAGATGACGTCACACAGGTCTTTGTTATTGTTTTTTGCCATCCGCGTTTATGAGTAATGCTCACTGTATTAACCTGACTATAAACGTTCATGGGTACACACAGTTTTGTGTGTTGGTCCGTTCCACTTCCGGATGGCAATGTTATGAGCTTCTTAGCCAAGCGCATACTATCTATATCCCCACAACCTAAATATAACAGAAAGAGATGACTATTTAATCTTCTTTTTAAAACCGCTTCAGAATCAGTAAAACTAGAGCGCAGATTGATTGGCAGAGAATTCCACACTGTTGTGACTGCGCATTATAAGGTTCTGTCTTTTTATTTTGTGTTCCCTCTTTTTGTGGTGCGAAAAGATGGTGATCACACGATCTTAAATTACGAGATGGGATACCTAATAACAAAATACTAAAATAAACATGAAAACTGGTGCTTAGATTCTATTTTAAGCTTCTCCGCTTAATCTCACACTCCTCTTAATCGACACACTAACCTGAACTCCCAAGAGTGTGCGATTAAGTGGAGTCGACTGTGCTACAGAACATAATAGAAAGATTTTTTTTTTAAATTGAGCTTTATATAGAGCAATATCCACTAAATGTTCTCAAAGCGCTTTACAAGGGGTCCCTGGTCAACAGCAACATTTAACATGTAGGACGTGACATGACACCTGTTAGGCGATATTATAATTTTTCGGACAAAGACAACGCTGTTAACGGCCAGGTACTCATTTTACACCTGAGTACGGTGAAATAATGTGAGTAAAGAGCCTTTTCCAAGGACTCAACTATGCGCCGAGCGCGAGGCTCGAACCCAGGACCTTCCGATCCGAAAGCGAGTGTCATACCACTAGACCACATAGCCGCAGATGATTTATAAGGGGAAAAATATCATCTTCCAAAACTAATATGCTATACATTATATATGTTTCAATTTCAGCTAATTGACTCCAGCCGAGGTCGGGACAAGACAAGACCGAACAATCCCATTCCAAGGCTCACACAGAAAGCAACCCGGAAAACAGACATAGTGGGGTAGAAGATACAGCAAGTGACCACCTGCTCACAGTGGGGAGTCAAATGGTTAACAACTATGTTTTTATGGTGTTCACACCAAGATGTACGATACATCGTACATCTTGGTGTGAACACCATAAAAACATAGTTGTTAATCATTATTTAATTTCTTCTCCTTCTTCTTCTTCTTCTTCTTCTTCTTCTTCTTCTTCTTCTTCTTCTTCTTCTTCTTCTTCTTCTTCTTCTCCTCCTCCTCCTCCTCCTCCTCCTCCTCCTCCTCCTCCTCCTCCTCCTTCTTCTCTCTTCTTCTCTCTTCTTCTTTTTCCCTTCTTCTTCTTCTTCTTCTTCTTCTTCTTCTTCTTCTTCTTCTTCTTCTTCTTCTTCTTCTTCTTCTTCTTCTTCTTCTCCTCCTCCTTCTTCTTCTCCTTCTCCTCCTCCTCCTCCTCCTCCTCCTCCTCCTCCTCCTCCTCCTCCTCCTCTCTCTTCTTCTTCTTCTTCTTCTTCTTCTCTTCTCTCTTCTTCTTCTCTTCTCTTCTTCTTCTTCTTCTTCTTTCTTCTTCTTCTTCTTCTTCTTCTTCTTCTTCTCTTCTTCTTTCTTCTCCTTCTCCTTCTCCTTCTCCTTCTCCTCCTCCTCCTCCTCCTCCTCCTCCTCCTCCTCCTCCTCCTCCTCCTCCTCCTTCTCCTCCTCCTCCTCCTCCTCCTCCTCCTCCTCCTCCTCCTCCTCCTCCTCCTCCTCCTCCTCCTCCTCCTCCTCCTCCTCCTCCTCCTCCACATGTGATACCAAAAAAAAAAAAAAATTTTTTTTGAAAACTTTTAAAATTATTTTATTGAAAAAATTAGTAAAATCAGAGAGGGTTTTGATTTATACAGTGTTCGTGTAGAAAAGGATCTTTTTAAAGGAAAATCACTGTCATGTTTTAAGGATGTAGCATGCCTTGGCGTTGAAAACGTATTTCGCTCTCCAAATAGTAAGAGCTGTGACTTTGATCCAATACCCACAGAATGGAGGTGATCTATATTCATGTTTTCGTCCAACCGAATCATCGATCACATGATATGTTGCTGTGTCGAAGGATTGGATATTTCTTAATAAATGTAAACACGCTGCTTTGTTTATGAAAGTTGTAAACATACACATGTGTCAAGCTG
>NC_088361.1:14142267-14144767 GCF_034508935.2 Berghia stephanieae | reverse complement strand
ATTGTAGATTACAACAATGTTAAACTAGGCCCATAAGTGGATTCGGATGTCAGACCTGCATATATGTATACATCAGTAATGTCAATTGAGGTTTGTTTTTTTT
Source organism: Berghia stephanieae (assembly GCF_034508935.2). Classification (NCBI taxonomy): domain Eukaryota; kingdom Metazoa; phylum Mollusca; class Gastropoda; order Nudibranchia; family Aeolidiidae; genus Berghia; species Berghia stephanieae. The sequence goes on along the minus strand of NC_088361.1, from coordinate 14,144,664 downwards.
TAAGTGAGCTTTTACAGAGCGCAATCTCCACTAAACGTACTCAAAGCGCTTTACAAGGGGTCCCTGGCCAACAGCAACACGTAACATGTAGGACGTGACATGACGCCTGTTAGGCGATATTACAATTTTTTCGGACAGAGACAACGCTGTAAACGGCCAGGTACTCATTGTACACCTGAGTACAGTGAGAGAATGTGATTAAAGAGTCTTTTCTCTACTCAACTATGCGCCGAGCGCGGCTCGAACCCAGGACCGTCCGGTCTGAAAGTGAATGTCATACCACAAAACCACATAAGCCGCTATGTTACTTTTAACATCGTAATTGGATTCAGTAGTCTGATGTCACGCAGCCCGGCAACGGCGGCCATCTTGGTTCAAAACAAAAAAAATCATTACTTTTTATTCTTCATGCTGGCTCGAACTTTTCATATGCCTTTTGATCAGAATGTGTAAAAGTAAAAACATGATCAAATTTATGTGTTTTTTCCCTCTGGAAACGTTTTTATGCTCGCCGGAGAAATATTTCATACGGGCGTCCGCCATTGTTCCGATAGTTTAGAGCCAATGTTACTAAGTTACCATGCGTCATTAGGAAGGAAGTGACGTCACGACTATTGAATCCTATAGATAGTATGCAGATGACGTCACTCAGGCCTTTGTTATTGTTTTTGCCACCCGCGTTTGTGAGTTGTTCTCACTAAACTGTATTAACCAGACTATAAAAGTTCATGGTTACACAGGGTTTGTGTGTTGGTCCGTTATACTTCCGGATGGCAATGTTGTGAACTCCTTGGCCAAGCGCATTCTATCTATTGTCCGAAGCAAGATTTGTCAGATTGTTTAATTGACGCCTATTTACAATGGGAGGGATCTATAGATAGTATGCAGATGACGTCACTCACGTCTTTGTTATTGTTTTTGCCATCCGCGTTTGTGAGTTGTTCTCACTAAACTGTATTAACAAGACTATAGATAGTATGCAGATGACGTCACTCAGGCCTTTGTTATTGTTTTTGCCATCCGCGTTTGTGAGTTGTTCTCACTAAACTGTATTAACCAGTCTATAAAAGTTCATGGTTACAAAGAGTTTGTGTGTTGGTCCGTTATACTTCCGGATGGCAATGTTGTGAACTCCTTGGCCAAGCGCATGCTATCTATATTAACTTTCCATGTGCTCGAGGCTAGGACTTAATATAGATAGTATGCGCTTGGCTAAGAAGCTCATAACATTGCCATCCGGAAGTATAACGGACCAACACACAAAACTGTGTGTATCCATGAACGTTTATAGTCGGGTTAATACAGTTCAGTGAGCATTACTCATAAACGCGGATGGCAAAAAACAATAACAAAGACCTGATGACGTCATCTGCATACTATCTATAGATCTATAGATATCTATGTCACTGGCTCGAGGTCATTGGTCACATTGCAAAATGTGCTCAAAGTGACCTACATAGTGAAAAGTGTTCACAGATTTTAAACTATCTAACATTACGATTGGTCATTGTGTTCAGCTTGACACATGTGTATGTTTACAACTTTCATAAACAAAGCAGCGTGTTTACATTTGTTCAGAAATGTCCAATCGTTGGACAGCAACAGATCACATGATTGATGACTCGGTTGGACGGAAACATGAATAAAGATCGCTCCCATTTGGTCACAAAAAACTGCAGTACGGTAAGTGATGAGATCGTAGCCATCGTTAAGTTATTGCCTGACATTGATACCGTGGCCTTCGTAAAGTATTAGCCTGATACTAACCCAAAAATGACGTCAAAATGCCAGTCTTTTGCCACAAAAGAAAACAAATCGTGAGTTGTATTCAATAGTTCTACCAATGAACTAACTTGTTTCCATGAGCTCTACTAACGACAACTCACTAGGCGGTGCAAAAACCAAATAATGACGTCAAAAGACCAGTCCTTTTGGGTTTCAGTGTTAGGCGAAAACATAATGATGGCTACGCTGAAACGTAGCCGTCGTTATGTTATAGCCTGATACTGAAATCCAAAAGGACTGGCAGTTTGACGTCATTATTTGGTTTTTGCACCGCCTAGCGTGTTGTCGTTAGAAGAGCTCATGGAAACAAGTTATTTCATTGGTTGAACTATTGAATACAACTCACGATTTGTTTTCTTTTGTGGCAAAAGACTGGCATTTTGACGTCATTTTTTGGTCAGTATCAGGCCATAACTTTACGAAGGCCACGGCTGAAACCCAAAAAGACTGGCATTTTGACGTCATTATTTGGTTTTTGCACCGCCTAGTGAGTTGTCGTTAGTAGTGCTCATGGAAACAAGTGGTCCCATTCATTGGTTGAATGAACTATTGAATACAACTTACGATTTCTTTTCTTTTCTGACCAAAGACTGGCATTTTGACGTCATTTTT
>NC_088361.1:14132267-14137267 GCF_034508935.2 Berghia stephanieae | reverse complement strand
AGGGTTTTGAGCCCGAAATATTCCGTGTTTTTAATTTTTATTATTATTATTATATTTTATATTATTATTATTATTATTAATTATTATTATATTATATTATCATACATTATCATTATCATATCATTATCATTATCATTATCATTATCATTATCATTATCATTATATTATCATTATCATTATTATTATCATTATTATTATCATCATCATTGTTTGGTTCTCATTTGAAGCTGTTATGTTATATTTATTTTTGTTTATTTCTCGAACAAGAAAAAATACATAATGCATACATAATACTGAAATAATACCGAATCTAAGTTAAGTAGAAAACCTTTACTTCCTCCTTGCTGTCAGCGTTGACCTATTTCCGACACGTCTGAAGTGAATTCTTTCTTCTTAATCGATGATAGCACCAACCAACTATGAAGACGACAGCACACAAAAACTGCCGTACTCTGGAAAAACCCATATTTTAAAATTTGGCCAGAAAACTCGTCCTTCAAATATCGATCGATTTAATTGACCCTCATTTTGGCAAAAACTCTCAAATCTAGGATTTAGATAGACTTCGCGAAGTCCCAGGTTTGAGAGTTTTTTGCCAAGATGATGGTAATTTAAATCGGTCGATATTTGAAGGACGAGTTTTATGGCCAAATTTTTTAATATGGGTTTTTTTCCAGAGTACCGACGGCAGAATAGAGACGAAGCGACAGACTTTTTATCGATCTGTATTGGTAAAACGAGTAAAAACATTATGCGGTGTCTGGAACCCAAAACTCTTTTACAAGGTCAATGTCAAGGTCGTTTCAAATAATAACAACAACAATTAATTATTAGTCACTGACGACTCGACTTATTGGTGCTATGCGTTTAGGTAAAATATTCACAACATCCGCCAGCTACATATCATAACGGACCAATACACAAGATGTAGCCTTGAACGTTTATTATAGTCTGATTGACCGAATTTAGGAAGGGAGGGACAGAGTGAGAGAGAGAGAGAGAGAGAGAGAGAGAGAGAGAGAGAGAGAGAGAGAAAGAGAGAGAGGGGGAGAGAAAGAGACAGCGTGAGAGAGATAGAGAGAGAGATAAAGAGAGAGAAAGTTAAATGGATTGATGCAATTAAATTGCTATGCGCCTAGAGCTTTATTGTATGGAAGATTGGGCGCAATAGTAATAGATTCCATTAATATTATATTATTATTATTTATTAAGAACCACTCATAAAAATGGCTGGTTAAAGACAATAACAAAGAGCTGAGTGACGTCAATTGTGGCCGTTTCTAATTCAATTATCTAATATCTCTGTGTCATTATAGTTTTAAGACCTTAAAATAAACAAAAGGACCATTTTTTTTTTTAAAACGTGAGTTTTTATACAGGGCAATATCCACTAAACGTGATCAAAGCGCTTTACAAGGGGTCCCTAGCCAACAGTAACACTTAAGAAGTAATAGAGACATGACGCCTCTTAGGCGCTATTACAAATTATTATTTCGGACAGAGACAACGTTGTTAATGGCCAGGTACTCATTTTATACCTGAGTACGGTGAGAGAATGTGAACCAAGACTCTTTCCCAAGGACTCAACTATGCGCTGGGTTCGAGCCTCACTTAGCGTATAGTTGAGTCCTTGGAAAAGCTTTTTTACTCCCATTTTCTCACCGTACTCAGGTGTAAAATGAGTACATGGCCTATAACAGCGTTTTCTTTGTCCAAAAAAGAATGTAATATCGGCTAACAGGCGTCATGTCATGTCTCGTCTACAAGTTACGTGTTGCTGTTGGTCAGGGACCCCTTGTAAAGCGCTTTGAGCACGTTTAGTGGATATTGTGCTATATAGTGGCTCAAATTTTATTATCTCGCCGTCTACAGATAAATAAACAATGTTGTGGGGCGAAATTAAATTATGGAATGAACAAATCCATAATATTTTTTTTTTAATGAAATAAAATAAGATAAATTTCCCTTTATTCATCCCTGCCCTATGGGGAAATTTGTCTCTAGGGTCTATTCCAAGGGAAGACTGGAATAACCCAGGCGTCAGCCACAGTGTTGAGCCGCAAATTGAGCTAGGGCGAGGTGGTGACTTGCTCAATGACACACAGCGCAGCGGCGGGTGGTCGAACTCGGTACCTTTCGGGGTACGAAACAAATACCGTACCGCTGAGCCACGCTATCCCGTAATAATTGTGAGGAAAAAAAGGGGAAAAAAAGAAGTAAGTCTAATAAAAGTTCTACGTTTATTTCCTACAAATTTCGTTTTATTATTATGTTGCCATGGTGATCGTCTTTGTTATTGTAGTTGGTCATATAACAACCCCCCCCCCCCCCCCCCCCCCCACCCAAAAAAAAAATTGAACAAAAAAAAAATATATATATATAATAAAAGGTCTACGTTTATTCCTACAAATTTCGTTTTACTGTTATGTTGCCATGGTGATCATCTTTGTTATTGTGGTTGGTCATATAGTATAATATATCCTTTTTTTCGGATACTCTCGTAGTCTCGTAATGGTCAAAACACCGCCAAACCCTTAGAGCATTGAAAAACGTCTAGACCCTGTCTAGACTGTTTTTTCCCATCTTTTCAATTTTCGGCCCCCCATTTTTGGAACTCTCTCCCATCACACGTGAGATGCTAGGATTCGTTGACAACGTTCAAATCTCGCTTAAAGTTTTATCTTTTTACGTCATAATGTTGCAATATTATTTTCATATTTTGTTGTTGTTAAATTGAATTCGTATCACGTTTCCTTCACACTTGTCTCACTGTAATATGTTTCGTTTTATATCACTGTAAAGTGCTTAGAGCCTGTGACAACGGGGTAAAGCGCTATATAAATGCCATTTATTATTATTATTATTATTATTATTATTATTATTATTATTATTATTATTATTATATTATTATTATTATTATTATTATTATTATTATTATTATTATTATTGAGATAATGAGGGTTATTTCCCCTAAAATGTCTCAATACGTCTATCATTTTATCAAATTTAACTTCAAAATTACACAAAACTCGGGAAATTCATGTGCCAGTTGATGCTTAAAATAACATTTACATTTCAATTTATCTCATGGGTGGAAAATCTCAGAAAGTAGAAAAATCGATTTAAAGAGTTTTGGAAAACCAGCCTTCAATACTCTTCAACAGTCAAAACGTCACTTCCTTCCTAATGACGCATGGTAACTTAGTAACACTGGCTCTTAACTATCGGAATAATGGCGGACGCCCGTATGAAATATTTCCCCGGCGAGCATAAAAGCGTATCCAGAGGAATAAAGACACATAAATTTGATCATGTTTTGACTTTTACACATTCTGATAAAAAGGCATATATGAAAAGTTCTAGCCAGCATGAAGAATAAAAAGTAATGATTTTCTTTGTTTAGAACCGAGATGGCCGCCGTTGCCGGGCGGCGTGACATCAGACTACTGAATCCAATTGAAATGTAAATTTTATATTAAGCATCAAATTACACAAAAATTTCCTTAGATTTGTGTTAATTTGAAGATTAAATCTGATAAAATGATAGACGGATTGGAACATTTTAGAGGAAATAATATTCAATATCTTAAAATGTAAAAAAACGGAGTTAAGGAGTTTTGGAGAAACCCGCCTTCAATTGTGACCCCTCGCCTCAAAACGGTATTATGTCGGGTTGGTTAAAATGTTGAAAATTGAATTTATAGCCAGAAATATCAGACGTGTTGATTTGTATGTTTTATTGAAGAGAACGGATACCATATTTGAAGGTGATAATGCCAACAATTTATATTTTTGACCAGTTTAACATTTACTCCGGCTTTTAAGCATCTGGGTCGTTTCGACATAATACCGTTTTGAGACGACGGGTCACAATTAGATTCTAGGTATTCCTGTTGATCCAGCAGTTGTTATTCTTCAAGTTGTTTGTTGTCCTTCCCTCCCTTTTATCTATTTGTTTCTTTTCTTTTTTCTTTTTTTTCCCCCTTTGTTTTGAACTGTCTTTCCTTCTCTTTTTTAAAGTCTTTCTATTTTGATTGCATGGTTTACTTCCCGGCACTGTTGCTAGGACGTTACCTGACCGAATCCACACCGGGTTGCTAGATAGTTGTTGTTGTTTTTGTTTTGTTTTTCGTTTGGAGTGGGGGAGGGGGGGGGGGGGGTCTCAACTCCGTGACAACCCAGGGAGTCCCGATAGCTCAGTTGGTAAAGCATTCGCTTCACACGCGACGGGACCAAGATCGACCCTGGGTGCAGTCCAGATTTTTTTCACTGCCACCCCCCCTCCCCCCTCTTCCCCCTGGGTCTGTTAGATCTGGCGGAAAGTACTTTGTGGTAGATTAGCGTCCTATCCAAAGGATAGCCTGCAATTTCTATTGTCCAGACAGCCATTTTGGTTATTACTTCTCATTAAACTATATTAATCAGATTATATTCGTTCAGGTTTACACACAGTTTTGTGTATTGGTACGTGATATCCGACTACCGGATGTTGTGATTATTTTACGTAAACGCATAGAACCAGTCAGGCGTCTAGAAAAGTGTGAAACCCCGACAATAAAAAGGTCCAGCATAGACTACAATATTAACTAATTCTATTATAACGTGTGTGAATGATCGACCAGCCGTTCTCCACACCCTTGGACGAGGCAGCAGGCAGTCCTACTATGGGCCCATCTATCTATCTATACTCTATGGGAACAGGCCATCATAGATAACACGTCATAGGCATAGAGGAGTGAAAAGTGAGTGGAACAGGCACTTATGTTGAGAACAACAAGGAATGAAGTGAGTAGAAAAAGTGCCAGAAGACAGTAGAGAATAAAAAAAAAAATGTCGGGGCTTCGACGGGGGCTCGAACCCGCGACCTTACTGGTACGACAACTCCGGCACAGAGGTCAAGTTGGTACGTTATATCCGACAACCGGATGTTGTGATTATTTTACATAAACGCATAGCACCAATAAGGCGTCTTGACAAGTGTGAACTCCCGATAATACAAG
>NC_088361.1:14124767-14127267 GCF_034508935.2 Berghia stephanieae | reverse complement strand
AGGGGCACGATTTATTACATTATGTAACATTTGCCTAGGGGGGGGGGGGTCCGGGGAAGGAGGGGAGAGGGGCACGATTTATTTCACTATGTAACATTTGCCAGGGGGTGGGGGTGGGGGGGGTGCTAAGAGGTTAACCGGTGTAAAATCGATCTGAGACAGGGTCATTGAATCGCAAAGGAATCGAAGAGGAAAAATAAAAAGGAATTTCCTTAAACGAAGGAAGGAATGAGTAATGGGCTTATATAGCTGATATTAACACGTTGGATGTTTTGCGTTGAATGTCTTCTTTCACTGTGAATAAATTTTAGATCATTGACATTCCAAATGGAGGTGTGTTTCCGTTTCAATGATATAATATTTATTACGTGTGGCTCAGATAAATATTTTGGTGAAATAAACATTTGAATAAACAAGTTTAGTAAATAAATAAATAGATAAATGAATACCTACGAAACAACAATGTGACGTTAATTGCATATATTACCTTAGTGTTAAAACTATGGTTTTTTGGGTTTTTTTTGTTGTTTTTTTTAATTTTATTTATTTATTTTTTTTTATTTTTTTTTGGGGGGGGGGTTGTTTGTTTTGTGCGTTTGTTAATTATTTTGTTGTTTGTTTGTTTCTTGGGTTGTTTTTTTTTTTTTTTTGGGGGGGGGGGGGGGGGGGGGGGTGGTTCGGGGAGGGGGGGAGGATGGGGATGTTTGTTTTCTTTTTGGGGGGTGTGGACTGGGGTATGCTAGATCTTGTAACACTGAAAAGTCATAAAATATCAGCAGAGGGAGTGTAGTATTTTTTGACGATTCTCAAACAAAACAATGATTTTCTGTGTAATGTCCAATATATCATTACTGATGTTTTAAGGGGTTTAAAGAACATTTGGTCCATTTTAAAGCCTATTACTATTACTAATATAATATGATATGATTTGATATGAAACACTGACCTTAAACACCTCACAAGCACCGTTTCAATTTCAAAACAAATTTTTAATGAAATATTAATATTATGTCGTTTCTTTACAAAGAGGGTAGGCAGGGGGTCGATAATAATACTATTGCCGTCTAGTATTCTTAAATATCACCCCCCCCCCCCCCTCCGCCTCCTCCCATCCCCCTATTTTATTCTAGATTTATATATTTTTTATCTCATTACGTCATTTCATTGTCGCTCTCTCACTGGCTCTCTCTCTCTCTCTCTCTCTCTCTCTCTCTCTCTCTCTCTTGCTCTCTCTCCGTCAATCTCTCTCTCTCTCTCGCTCGCTCTCTCCGTCAATCTCTCTCTCTCTATCTCTCTCTCTCTCTCGCTCGCTCTCTCCGTCAATCTCTCTCTCTCTCTCTTTCTCTCTCTCTCTCTCTCGCTCGCTCTCTCTCTCTCTCGCTCGCTCTCTCTCTCCGTCTCTCTCTCTCTTCTCTCTCATCTCTCTCTCTACTACTCTCTCTCTCGCTCGCTCCGCATCTCTCTCTCTTCTCTCTCTCTCTCGCTCGCCTCCGTCAATCTCTCTCTCTCTTCCTCTCTCTCTCTCGTCCTCTCTCTCTCTCGCTCGCTCTCTCTCTCCGTCAATCTCTCTCTCTCTTCTCTCTCGCTCGCTCGCTCTCTCTTCGTCAACCTCTCTCTCTCTCTCTCTCTCTTCTCTACATTTATATATAATATATATATTATTATATATATATATATATATATATATATATATCACTTCAAGTTACTCACACTGTCATGGTATGGTGTAATCGGTATCCCACTCACCTTGACTCAGCAGATCATGATTAATCATTAATCATGATTTTTAAAGAGAATTATTGATCAGCAATTTAGGCCAAATATGGGAGCAATGACAAATCTTGGTCACTGACGGAACAAAGTGTTTCATCAACGATACATTGTGAAATGCTAGAAGGAATGAGTGAGGGAAAGAATAAAAAAGAGTGTGTGTAGTTAGTAGTAGTTTAGTAGTTGTATGTAGTAGTGGTAATGGTATTGGTATTGTCATTAGTAGTAGTAGTAGTAGTAGTAGTAGTGGTGGTGGTGGTAGTAGTAGTGGTAATGGTGGTTTGTAGTAGTAGTAGTAGTAGTAGTAGTAGTGGTAATGGTGGTTAGTAGTAGTAGTAGTAGTAGTAGTAGTAGTAGTAGTAGTAGTGTGTGGTTGGGTGGTGGTGTGGCGGTGTAGTGGTTAATAGTGGTTGTGTATGTAGTGTGTAGTTGAGTAGTGGTAATAGTAGTAGTAGTGGTGGTGGTAGTAGTAGTGGTAATGGTGGTTAGTAGTAGTAGTAGTAGTAGTAGTAGTAGTAGTAGTGGAAGAAGAAGAAGAAGAAGAAGCAACATTTAACATGTAGGAAGGGACATGACGACTGTTAGGCGATATTACAATTTTTCGGACAAAGACAACGCTGTCAACGGCCAGGTACTCATTTTACATCTGAGTACGGTGAGAGAATGTGAGTAAAGAGCCTATTCCAAGGATTCAACTATGCGCCGAGCGCGAGGCTCGAACCCCAGACCT
>NC_088361.1:14112267-14119767 GCF_034508935.2 Berghia stephanieae | reverse complement strand
TACTACTACTACTACTACTATTACTACTACTACTACTACTACTATTACTACTACTACTACTACTACTACTACTACTACTACTACTACTACTACTACTACTACTACTACTACTACTACTACTACTATTACTACTACTACTACTACTACTACTACTACTACTACTACTACTACTACTACTACCACCACTACTAATACTAATACTACAACAACAACAACAACTACAACTACTACTACTACTACTACTACTACTACTACTACTACTACTACTACTACTACTACTACTACTACTACTACTACTACTACTACTACTACTACTACTACTACTACTACTACTACTACTACTACTACTGCTACTACTACTACTATCACTACTACTACTACTACTACTACTACTACTAATACTACTACTACTACTACTACTACTACTACTACTACTACTACTACTACTACTACTACATATTATACTACTACATATTATACTACTACTACATATAACACTACTACTGCTGCTATTACTTACTACTTCGAATGACTGTTTTGGGTCAATAACATTAGTCCTGAGGAAAGTTATCCGTTTATTCCCATGCACCACAACGGCGGTCGTCGCTTTATTACAGTAACATGAGCAAATTTGCTTTCCACTGTCCACGCCAACTTTTCTTTTCCCCATTAAAGATAATAGAATTCGACTTGAGTAAAATGGGAGGTCTGGCCGGCAAAGTTAGAACGAAAGAAAATAACAACTTCAACAAAGAACAAAATACCAAACACGGAACGTTTCGGGCTCAAAACCCTTCTTCAGCCAACAACAACTACAATATAGACATAAAAATACATTACTAAATTCTCCGTCGTGAATCTGGAATTTAGTAATGTATATTTATGTCTTTATTGTTTGGTCTTTTTTTTTTTGGTTGTTGTTGACTGAAGAAGGGTTTTGAGCACAAAACGTACCGTGTTTTGTATTTTGTTCTTTGTTGAAGCTGTTCTATTTATTTTTGTTTATTACTTTTTTACAGTCCACAGCTTCTAATCAGCCTAGTATCTAAAGATTTTTATGCTAATTTTCAAAATTGGAAAAATGTATCAAAAATGGGTATGTACATAGATAGTTATATTCGACTATCGTTAAGATGCAAAAACTAAAGACATTAGCTTTGATACTAGGCCTATAATTTGTCTCAGAGAAATGTTATAGATAGGCATGGGGGTACAAGTAACCTGGGTAAACTACGGATATAGTCGGTGTTAGGGTTGAGTGAGTTAAAAACAGCATAGATTCATCTTATACTGACCCCTTTGTCCATCCAGAGGGGACCGATAGCTCAGTTGGTAGAGCATTCGCTTCACATGCTAAAGGACTGAAACCGATCCCGAGTGAAGTCGAGATTACTTTTCTTTTTCTGACCCCCGGATGGCAATGTTATGAGCTTCTTAGCCAAGCGCATACTATCTATAGATAGTTCTCAGTTGACGTCACTCAGGTCTTTGTTATTGTTTTTTTTTTTTTTTTTTTTTTGCCATTCGCGTTTATGGGTAATGCTCACTTAACTGTATTAACCAGACTATAAACGTTCATGGATACACACAGTTTTTTGTGTGTTGGTCATTTATACTTCCGGATGGCAATGTTATGAGCTTCTTATATCTATACTATCTATACGCGGAAAATGTATTGCGATAGACTTGCATGCAGTCTATGAAAAGGGGTAGCAAGCATTTTTTTTTCTATTGCCCGTTTCGCGCTTTAGAAAGGGGTTTAAACTCCGGCTCTGTGGCCTTTTGACTCTGATGAACTGCTTTATAAAGCGCAATATCCACTAAATGTGCTCAAAGCGCTTTACAAGGGGTCCCTGTTCAACAGCAACATTTAACATGTAGGACGGGACATGACGCCTGTTAGGCGATATTAAAATTTTTCGGACAAAGACAACGCTGTTAACGGCCAGGTACTCATTTTACACCTGAGTACGGTGAGAGAATGTGAGTAAAGAGCCTTTTCCAAGGACTCAACTATGCGCGAGCGCGAGGCTCGAACCCAGGACCTTCCGATCCGAAAGTGAGTGTCATACCACTAGACCACATAGCCGCACTAAGAACTGTCTGGGTACATTGGATCTTCGAAAAATCTCCTGTAAATTACATCATCCCAACGTCCAATCAAAAAGAGTTGACTGCAATTTCTTATACCATTCTGCCGTGCTCTAGAAAAAAGCCATATTTTAAAATTGACCAGAAAACTCGTCCTTCAAATAAGTATCGATTTAAATGACCCTCATTTTGGCAAAAACTCTCAAATCTGGGATTTAGATAGACTTCAAAAAGTCCCAGGTTTGAGAGGTTTTTTTTTTTATTTTTGCAAAGATGAGGGTCATTTAAATCGATCGATATTTGAAGGACGAGTTTTCTGGCCAAATTTTAAAATATGGGTTTTTCCAGAGTACGACAGAATTTTCATTTTAAAGTCACATAAAACGGAATGAACGTTTCGTAAGTCTCACACAATCGTATATATATATATATAAACACGTTGTTTGTTATCAACCGTTTACCATTTAAAAGAAACAAAGAGAGCTTGATAGAATGGGACGAAAATCGATCGCTCTTCTGGCATGAAAGGAAGGAAAATAACTACAACAAATAATAATCATTTCGTGACGTCAATCACAAACATTTAATGTTCATCAACAAGTGTTGTGTGTGTGTAAGTGTGTGTGTGTGGGGGGGGGGGGGGGGAGGGTTGTAGGCTTGTTGACAGCATTCTGAAGACAGGTGATTATTGAGTTAAAAGATGATGAAGGGGAGGATAACGATAATGGCGATGAGTTTGGTGATGATGATGATGATGATGGTGATGATGATGATGATGATGATGGTGATGATGATGATGATGATGATGATGATGATGATGTTGATGATAATGATGATGATGATGGTGATGATGATGATGATGATGATGATGATGATGATGATGATGATGATGAGATGAGATGATGATGATGATGATGATGATGATGATGATGATGATGATGATGATGATGATGATGATGATGATGATGATGTGATGATGATGATGTGATGATGATGATGTGATGGATGATGATGATGATGATGATGATGATGATGATGATGATGATGATGATGATGATGATGATGATGGTGATGATGATGGTGATGATGATGATGGTGATGATGATGATGATGATAGCAAACGCAAACTCGGTGGATATAAGATATTGTACAGGGAAAACGACAAACCTTGCTATCCATGGAACCTGGCAAATCGAAAATGGGTGGGCTGGCGGGTAGAACATTTAAGTATTTTACCTAACCACATACCATCAATAGCTCAGAGTGATTTGCTATTAATTTGTGCGGCTTTGTGGTCCAGTGGTATGACACTCGCCTTCGGATCTTTAGGTTCTGGGCTCGAGCGGTGCACAGTTGAATCCTTGGAAAAGGCTCTTTATTCACATTCTCTCACCGTACTCAGGTGTAAAATGAGTACCTGCCCCGTTAACAGCGTTGTCTCTGTCGGGGGTAAATGTAATCTCGTCAAACAGGGATCATGTCTCGTCCCACATATCAAGTGTTGTTGCAAAGTGCTTTGAGCGCATTTAGGTGACATTACTCGAAATTGACACTCAAGCTCAAAACGCAAGCTCAAGTTATTTTGAGCTTTTTTTGAGCTTTTTTATATAGCGCAATATCCACTAAAATGTGCTCAAAGCGCTTTACAATGGGTCCCTGGTCGACAGCAACATTTAACATGTAGGACGGGACATGACGCTTGTCAGGCGATATTACAATTTTTCGGACAAAGACAACGCTGTTAACGACCAGGTACTCATTTTACACCTGAGTACGGTGAGAGAATGTGAGTAAAGAGTCTTTTCTGAGGACTCAACTATGCGCCGAGCGAGACTCGAACCCAGGACCTTCCGATCCGAAAGCGAGTGTCATACCACTAGACCAATCGAAATAGAAAAACTCAAGCTCATAACTCAAGCTCAAGTTATTGTATGTCAGCCAGATCTGATGGTCATTTGATTCAAACCAGCGACCTATTAATAGACGATGATTCAAACGAGTTGATAGTCACCTCCATCTCTCCCACTCCTAACTCCGTACATGTATAGAATGCGCTTGGCAAAGAAGCTCACAACATTGCCATCCGGAAGTATAACGGACAATCACACAAAATTGTGTGCAATCATGAACTTTTATAGTCGGGTTAATATGGTTTAGTGAGAATTACTAATTGTATTAACCAGACTATAAACGTTCAAGGTGACACATAGTTTTGTGTGTTGGTCCGTTATACTTCCGGATGGCAATGTTGTGAGCTTCTTAGCCAAGCGCACACTATATATATATATATATATATATATATATATATATATATATATATATATATATATATTTATATTCTAAATTCTAACTGTATAACATTACGAGTTCGGGATATTTTCACTCGGGAGGTAGGTAGGTTGCTACGTGTTGTTTACTTCAGCTTTAGAGTTCGCTGAGCCAAATAACATTACTCCATGGCTACCGACGGGCAAACGCCTTCCTGTCTATTACGAGAGGTAACTTGATACGCTTTTACATCGCTTATACTATGAATAGAAGGAACGAAATTGACGCCATTCAGCTCTTTGTTATTGTTTTCTAGCCAGCCATTTTTATGAGTAGTTACTTCTCACCAAATTGTATTAATCAGACTACGATAAACGTTTAAAACTCGAGTTCACACTCATTGAAAATCGAACACAATTATTCGATTTTTTATGCATATGAATTCGAGAGAAGTAAGGTTACAAACAGTTTTGTGTATTGGTAGATTAATCCGGCTGGCGGATGTTGTGAGTATTATAACTAAACGTATAGAATCAATAGCAAAGTCCATTGACATTGCATGGAAAGATCGCGTGATTGAATGACTGCAGTGACGGAGGAGTTTTACGATGTTTTGGTTTTTATCTCGTGTCTCATCAGCTATCCATTCTTCTATAGATAGTGTGCGCTTGGCTAAGAAGCTCATAACATTGCCATCCGGAAGTATAACGGACCAACACACAAAACTATGTGTTTCCATGAACGTTTATAGTCATGTTAATACAGTTCAGTGAGCATTACTCATAAACGCGGATGGCAAAAAACAATAACAAAGACCTGAGTGACGTCATCTAATAGATAGTTCGAAGATGACGTCACTCAGGTCTTTGTTATTGTTTTTCATCCGCGTTTAGAGTAATGTCATGAACTGTATTAACCTGACTATAAACGTTCATGAATACACACAGTTTTGTGTGTTGGTCCATTATACTTCCAGATGGCAATGTTATGAGCTTCTTAGCCAAGCGCATACTATCTATCGCAGACGACCTGCTGCTGAATGCCATGCCATGCATCGCTTTTTAAATATCTTTTTAAAATTCAATTAACCTGCAGAGTTTTCCATCCAAGCATTTTGTGATTTCAAGCAGACAGACCTCCAGCTAGGCTACACTTGAACTTGAAAAACACGTTAACAAGAAAACAAATCCAACAAACGACACAGCAGACGACGCAATAATATTATCGCATGTAATATCACTCAACCTTTGACCTAAATACCTCTGTATAACGTTATTTCACGACCAGCGGGAAGTACGTTTTGTATTATTCACTTCATTCCCCTAATGTTACTAAAACTGACTATAATATTATTATTATTGTTATTGTTTATTTTATTATTATTATTATTATTATTATTATTATTATTATTATTATTATTATTATTATTATTATTATTATTTATTATTATTATTATTATTATTATTATTATTATTATTTTTATTATTATTGTTATATTATTATATTATTATTATTATTATTTTATTATTATTATTATTATTTATTATATATACTACTACTATACTATACTACTACTACTACTACTACTACTATACTACTACTATACTACTATACTACTACTACTACTTACTACTATACTACTACTACTACTACTACTACTAACTACTACTACTACATATACTACTTACTAAATCTACTATCTACTTATTACTTACATACTACATGTACTACTACTACTACTACTACTACTACTACTACTACTATTATTATTATTATTGCTGTGGGTGAACATAGTAAGCATTGGGTAGGTCAACTACTATTACGATAAATCGGCAAATCGTTGTAACAGGATTGTCGTACCACCCATTATATTAACCAGTGAACTGACGTAATCTGGAGAAAAAAACAAACTCTGATTTAAAAATTTGGCCAGAAAACTCGTCCTTCAAATATCGATCGATTTGAACAACCCTCATCTTAGCAAAAACTCTCAAACCTGGGATTTGCAAAGTCTTGATTAAATTCCCAGGTTTGAAAGTTTTTACCAAGACGACGGTCATTTAAATCGAGCGATATTTGAAGGGCGAGTTTTCTGGCCAAATTTTGAAATACGAGTTTTTCTAGAGGCGGCAGTTAACTGGTTAACTTTGAGGGTAACAGCAGGTATTTTGTGTAATATTACCCTTTCTCATTTTTCACAGTCTGTGCTGAAAAATGGAGGAAAAAAATAATAAAACATGCCGAGGTAAACAGTTTTGTTCGTATCAGCTGGAAGGCTGTTGTTGTTTTTAAAGCATTCTGGGGTTGGTATGAATGCAATACAATAACAACAACCTGAAGCCTGGATGATGGTAGTGTTGTTGTTGTTGTTATTGGTGGTGGTGGTCATGGTGGTGGTGGTGGTGGTGGTGGTGGTGGTGGTGGTGGTGGTGGTGTGCTGGTGGTGGTGTGGTAGTGGTGGTGGTGGTCGTGGTGGTGGTGGTGATGATGATGATGATGATGATGATGATGATGATGATGATGATGATGATGATGATGATGATGATGAGGAGGAGGATGATGATGATGATGATGATGATGATGATGGTGATGATGATAATAATATTAATAATAATAACAATGATAATAGTGATATTTAAGAAGAAGAAGAAGAAGAAGAAGAAGAAGAAGAAGAAGAAGAAGAAGAAGAAGAATGGGGATGAATAAAGGGGATTTAATTTTTCTTCTTTTCTCTTTTTAATGGTAGCGATACCAACAACAGTCTTTAAAAAGGAGTGTGTTTACTTTAAGTACGAAACGAGTTCGGCATGGGAAACTAGTACCAAGTACCAAGGCACTACTTTCGACGACCTTGATTACAATTGAATATTGACTTAAAGTCAGAAGAGCCTTTGGTGTTTACTCTCCACGATCGTGTCCTTCGCGAGAACATAGGCAAAATACGCATTGTGGGCTTGACTCTATAGCTCGAGAGAACAAGGACACTCCAAAATAAAACCAATGGTGGGCTTGATGACTCTTTAGCTCGAGAGAGCAAGGACACTCCAAAATAAAACCAATGGTGGGCATGACCCGAAAGCTCGTGAGAGCAACAAGCCTAGGAGTGAATCTCCAAAATAAATCTTGGTCCTCCAAGTCTGG
>NC_088361.1:14099767-14107267 GCF_034508935.2 Berghia stephanieae | reverse complement strand
ACAATTCAAACTTGAGCTTTTATAAAGAGCAATATCCACTAAACGTGCTCAAAGCGCTTTAGAAAAGGGTCCCTGGCCAATAACAACACGTAACAGGTAGAACGAGACATTTTTTTTTTTTTTACAATTTTCTCCCGGTACAGACAACGCGTTTAACGGCCAGGTACTCATTTTACACCTCAGTACGGTGAGAGAATGTGAGTAAAATGCCTTTATCCAAGGACTCAACTATGCGCGCCGAAAGCGAGTGACAATTAAAATAATTCGTGAGGGCAAAGGTCAACAACGTTATGACGTCACTACTCCAGAATATTCGAATATTTCATGAATAAGTTTGTTTTCTTTTTGCTTTTTGTTTGCTTGTTTTTTGTTTGTTTGTTTTGTTTTGTTGTGTTTTTTTTTCCTTTTTGTTTTTCCTTAGAATAACAAAGTTTACAATAATCTGAAGTGCGTTAATTTTTAGTTCGTAGGTCATCACGATTTGGCAGGGTTTATATATAGATAGTATGCGCTTGGCTAAGAAGCTCATAACATTGCCATCCGGAAGTATAACGGACCAACACACAAAACTGTGTGTATCCATGAACATTTAT
Source organism: Berghia stephanieae (assembly GCF_034508935.2). Lineage (NCBI taxonomy): Eukaryota > Metazoa > Mollusca > Gastropoda > Nudibranchia > Aeolidiidae > Berghia > Berghia stephanieae. The sequence goes on along the minus strand of NC_088361.1, from coordinate 14,106,674 downwards.
AGTCGGGTTAATACAGTTCAGTGAGCATAACTCATAAACGCGGATGGCAAAAAACAATAACAAAGGCCTGAGTGACGTCATCTTCGAACTATCTATAGGTATTTGTTTAGGAAAATACAAATGGTGGGTGTTTCAATATCATTTTTAGCCGTGAGGGTGAGTCTAGAGTGGGCCAAATAATATGTGACCCTTCGCCTCCAAACGGTATTATGTCGGGTTGGTTAAAATGTTGAAAATTGAATTTATAGCCATACATATCAGACTTGTGTTGAGTTTGTATGTTTTATAGAAGAGAATGGATACCATATTTTAGGTTGCTAATTCCAACAAGTTATATTTTTGACCAGTTTAACATTTAATTCGTCTTTTAAGCATTTAATTTGCTTCGTTCCGACATACTACCGTTTTGAGACGATGGGTCACATATAACATGTGAGGGAGCGTTGTGGGGTGTGGAAGGAATACGTTGATGTAATTGAAATTACCTGTATGATTCATTCATCCATGAACAATTTTCAGTAGTCTATGAAAGTAATGTTCGACTTCATAATATTGAAAGTTGAGCGTCTATGTGGTTTTGTGGTATGACGCTCGCTTTGGGATCGGAAGGCTGTGGATAGACCGATAGATAGATAGATAGATAGATAGATAGATAGATAGATAGATAGATAGATAGATAGATAGATAGATAGACAGATGAGATAGAGATAGATAGATAGATAGATAGATAGATAGATAGATAGATAGATAGATAGATAGATAGATAGACAGATGAGATAGAGATAGATAGATAGATAGATAGATAGATAGATAGATAGATAGATAGATAGATAGATAGATAGATAGATAGAGAGAAAGAAAGAGAGAATAGATAGTAGAGAGAAAGAAAGATAGATAGATAGATAGATAGATAGATAGATAGATAGATAGATAGATAGATAGACAGATGAGATAGAGATAGATAGATAGATAGATAGATAGATAGATAGATAGATAGATAGATAGATAGATAGATAGAAGATAGAGATAGAGATAGATAGATAGATAGATAGATATAGATAGATAGATAGAGAGAAAGAAAGAGAGAATAGATAGTAGAGAGAAAGAAAGATAGATAGATAGATAGATAGATAGATAGATAGATAGATAGATAGATAGATAGATAGATAGATAGATAGATAGAGAGAGAGAAAGAGAGAATAGATAGAGAGAAAGAAAGAAAGATAGATAGATAGATAGATAGATAGATAGATAGATAGATAGATAGATAGATAGATAGATATATAGACATAAAGACAGATGAGATAGAGATAGATAAACAGATGAGATAGAGATAGATAGATAGATAGATAGATAAATAGATAGATAGATAGATAGATAGATAGATAGATAGATAGATAGACAGACAGACAGACAGACATAGAGACAGATGAGATAGATAGATAGATAGATAGATAGATAGATAGATAGATAGATAGATAGAGAGAGAGAGAAGAGAGAATAGATAGAGAGAAAGATAGATATATAGATAGATAGATAGATAGATCGATAGATAGATAGATAGATAGACAGATAGATAGATAGACATAAAGACAGATGAGATAGAGATAGATAGACAGATGAGATAGAGATAGATAGATAGATAGATAGATAGATAGATAGTTAGATAGATAGAGAGAGAGAGAAAGAAAGAGAGAATAGATAGAGAGAAAGATAGATAGATAGATAGATAGATAGATAGATAGATAGATAGATAGATAGATAGATAGATATATAGATAGATAGATAGACATAAAGACAGATGAGATAGAGATAGATCGATAGATAGATAGATAGATAGATAGATAGATAGATAGATAGATAGATAGATAGATAGATAGATAGACATAAAGACAGATGAGATAGAGATAGATAGATAGATAGATAGATAGATAGATAGATAGATAGATAGATAGATAGATAGATAGATAGATAAATAGACATAAAGACAGATGAGATAGAGATAGATAGATAGATAGATAGATAGATAGATAGAGGGAAAGAGAGAGAGAGAGAGAGGGGGGAGAGAGAGGGTGGGGGGAATGGGAGAGAGATAGACATAGAGACAGATTAAGATAGAGATATATATAGATAGATAGATAAAGAGAGAAGAAGAAAAAAAAAGAGAGAGACAGAGAGAGAGAGAGAGAGAAAGAGAGAGAGCGAGAGAGAGAGAGAGAGTGAGAGAGAGAGAGAGAGAGAGAGAGAGAGAGAGAGAGAGAGGGTATAAACAAAATAGGAAGAAAGATAATATGTAGAATACCCCTTATGATTGGGATTGTAGTGTATCCTTAGTTGTCTTTTTACAGTGTTGACAAGAGATAATGCTATGGCCATTCCCAAGAATGAAAATGACTTCGACTTAGACCCTCTTACGTCACCGTGTCATACTGGTCCTGTCATTATCAGTTTATGGAAAATTGATAACAATGTGAATCCTAAGGAAATTCGTTAACCACTTAACTGCTGTATTCTGGAAAGAGACTCGTATTTAAACATTTGGCCAGAAAGCGCGTCCTCCAAAAAATCGATCGAATTAAAATGATCCTGATCTCGGTAAAAAGTCTCAAATCTGGGGTCTGGCGAGGTTCATGTGAGTCTCAGGGTTGCAAGTTTTCACCAAGATGAGGGCCATCTAAATCGATCGATATTTGAAGGACGAGATTTCTGACCAAATTTTTAAGGCATGTCTTTCTAGAATAACACCGCAGTAAACTGGTTAAACGGAAAACCCAACAGTATGAAATAACCAGGCGACAAGCTGTATCCTATATTAAATTTCTATTGCTTGACAAGGCAAGGGAAAGTGGGACTTGGATTGGGCTTATCCGGAGTCGAATTTTCCAGGGAATCTAATTTTAACTAAAAGTTCAGATAAGATTGTAATGGTAACCAGTTGACTGTCGTTCTCTGGAACAACACGTATATAATAAAAATTTGGCCAGAAAATTCAAATATTATTCGTTGATTCTGGTACGAAACAATGACTTAAACTAGCTTTTATAGAGCGCAATATCCACTAAACGTGCTCAAAGCAAAAAGGGTCCCTGACCAACAGCTATAGTTAACATGTAGAACGAGACATGACGCCTGAAAGGCGACATTACAATTTTTTCCGACAAAGACAACGCTGTTCATGACCAGGTACTCATTTTACACCTGAGTTCGGTGAAACGACCATACCGATGAGCCAAGCTGTTCCATCTTGTCTCTTTAACAGTCGTTTGTTCTCTTACCACAGTAAGAGTTGTCAGATTGTGTTATTAACCAGTTGAACTGCTGGATTCTGGAAAAGCTCGTATTTGAATATTTGGCCAGAAAGCTCGTCCTTCAAATATCAATCGATTTAAATGACCCTTATCTTGGCGAAAAACTCTCAAACCTGGGACTCCGAGATGTCTTCCTTAAGCCAACAGCAACACGTAACATGACATGTAGGACAAGAGATGTTGCCTGTTAGGCGGTGCGTAATACATTTTATCGGATTGAGACAAAGCTGTTATAAGCCAAGTACTCATCATACACCTGAGTACGATGAGAGAATGTGAGTAAAGAGTCTTTTCCAAGGACTCATCTATACGCCGCTCAGAACAGGACTCGAACCCTGGATCTTGAAGGCGAGTGTCATACCTCTAGACCGCACAGCCGAACAAAAAGAGAAGGATAGAAAAATCACCGAAAAGTCATTCATGATCGTGCGATGATATAAATAGAATTAGCAAAAATGAATATAACAACTTTAAAAAAACGAAAAAACAAACAAGACAATGATACTACACACACGGAAAGGTTATTGTTCAAACCCCTTCTTCAGCCATGAACAACAAATAATGAAAACATAAATTATACTAAAACAGATCGACGGTAGAATTTTTTTAGTAATGTATTATGTTTTCATTGTTAGCTTTTTTTAATTTTTAGTTTTATTAGCAGTAATAAGTAATAAACAAAATTAATATCTACAACTACAAAAAGACGGAATACCAAATACAGACATTTCGGGCTCAAATACCTTCTACAGCCAAAAAAAATTGTTGTTGCTGGCCCAAGAAGGGTTTTGAGCCCGAAATGTTGTGTTCAGTATTTTGTTCTTTTTTTTAAACTGCTAAATTCATTTTTTTTTATTACTTTTTACAGACCACAGTCCAGAGGCTTGGTGTCACGCTGGCATAAATGGATTCTTTGACAAAAACATCATCAACACTAATTATTCTCCATTGACGCCGATTGAGCGATCATTTACCTTCCAGTTAACAAAGAATAGTAGACTAAGAACATGGCATGACTCGATGGTTACAGGTCAAGGAAATCGTTAAATTATAATGGACACAAATTGCCAGGGACGAATTTATAATCTCGTCTTGTCGGAAGAAGGGTTTTGAGACTGAAATGTTCCATGTTTTGTATTTTGTGCTTTTTTTTTTTTTTTTTTTTTTTTTGAAGCTGTTAAATTCAATTTTGTTTATTACTTTTTTCCAGTCCACAGCTTCCAGCGGCTTGGTGTCACGCTGGCATAAATGGATTCTCTGACAAAAACATCATCACTGCTTTTACCTTGAGGCCGATTGAGCGAACGTTGTTAACCCAACAGTTAAAGAAGAATAGAAGACTAAGAACATGGCATGACTCGATGGTTACAGGTCAAGGAAATCGTTAAATTATAATGGATACAAATTGCCAGGAAGAATTTTTTTTTGAAAATCGTCTTAGGCGAAGAAGGGTTTTGGGCCGTAATGTCCCATGTTTTGTACTTTGTGCTTTTTTATTTATTTTTTTTTTTGAAGCTGCTAAATTCAATTTTGTTTACTACTTTTTACAGTCCACAGCTTCCAGCAGCTTGGTGTCACGCTGGCATAAATGGATTATATGACAAAAACATCATCAACACTAATTATTCTCCCTTGACGCCATTGAGCCTACAATAACCCACCAGTTTACAAAGAATATACGACTAAGAGCATGACATGACCGAATGAGTACCGGTCAAGGAAATTTGTTCAATTATGATGGACACAAATTGGATTAAGTAGTCTGATGTCACGCCGCCCGGCAACGGCGGCCATCTTGGTTCTAAACAAAGAAAATCATTACTTTTTATTCTTCATACTGGCTAGAAATTTTCATATGTCTTGTGATCAGAATGTGTAAAAGTCAAAACATGATCAGATTTATGTTTTTTTTCCTCTGGATACGCTTTTATGCTCGCCGGAGAAATATTTCATACGGGCGTCCGCCATTGTTCCGATAGTTTAGAGCCAGTGTTACTAAGTTACCATGCGTCATTAGGAAGGACGTGACGTTACGACTATTGAATCCTATTGCCAGTAATAATTTTTTTAATCGTCTTGGCCGAAGAAGGGACTTGAGCCGTAGCCTTCGTAAAGTTATGGCCTGATACCGTGGCCTTCGTAAAGTTATGGCCTGAGACTGACCAAAAAATGACGTCAAAATGCCAGTCTTTTTCCAAAAAAGAAAACAAATCGTGAGTTGTATTCAATAGTTCAACCGATGAAAAAACTTGTTTCCATGAGCTCTACTAACAACTCACTAGGCGGTGCAAAAATCATATAATGACGTCAAACTGCCAGTCCTTTTGGGTTTCAGTGTCAGGCTATAACATAACGATGGCTACGCTGATACTGACCAAAAAATGACGTCAAAATGCCAGTCTTTTGCCACAAAAGAAAACAAATCGTGAGTTGTATTCAATTGTTCAACCAATGAAATAACTTGTTTCCATGAGCTCTACTAACGACAACACACTAGGCGGTTCAAAAACCAAATAATGACGTCAAACTGCCAGTGCTTTTGGATTTCAGTCTCAGGCTATAGATAGTATGCGCTTGGCTCAGAAGCTCATAACATTGCCATCCGGAAGTATAACGGACCAACACACAAAACTGTGTGTATCCATGAACGTTTATAGTCCGGTCAATACAGTTCAGTGAGCATTACTCATAAACGCGGATGGCAACAAACAATAACAAAGACCTGATAACGTCATCTTCGAACTATCTATAACATAACGATGGCTACGGTTGAGCCCGAAATGTTCCGTGTTTAGTATTTTGTTCTTTTTTTCTTTGTTCGATAGAGCTCACATTAGCCGACCAGTTACCAAATAATAGACGACTGAGACTATCCATGGCATGACTCGATTATTACCGGTCAAGGATATCGTTAAATTATAATGAGCTATTATATAATAATAATATAATAAATTGAGCTTTATATCGCGCAATATCCACTAAACGTGCCCAACGCGCTTTGCAAGGGGCCCCTGACCAACAGCAACGTTTAACATGAAGGACGGGACATGACGCCTGTTAGGCGATATTACAATTTTTTTCGGACAGAGACAACGCTGTTAAATGCCAGGTACTCATTTTACATCTGAGTACGGTGAGAGAATGTGAGTAAAGTAGAGCCTTCTCCAAGGACTCAACTATGCGCCGAGAGAGGCTCGAACCCAGGACCTTCCTATCCGAAAGCGAGTGTCATACCACTAGACCACATAGCCGCATAGCTCAAGCTCTAGCTCCAATTATAATGGACATAAATTGCCTGGAAGAATTTATAAAATCGTCTTAATAATCATCGTAAATTCCAGGCGGAAATGTCCTTAATTAAGTTAAATTGCCAGGTATTTGAAATTGAGTTAAACCATAAAATCGTGACTTTTTCAAATGATATAAATTAGAAATAATAAGTTCTGCGGCTATGTGGTCTTGTGGTATGACACTCGCTTTCGGATCGGAAGGTCCTGGGTTCGAGTCTCGCTCCCTGGCGCATAGTTGAGTTCTTGGAAAAGGCTTTTTATTCACATTCTCTCACCGTACTCAGGTGTAAAATGAGTACCTGGCCGTGA
>NC_088361.1:14037267-14087267 GCF_034508935.2 Berghia stephanieae | reverse complement strand
AAGAAACACATATTCATAAATACTCGATCATGCATCAAATAATGTCTAGATATGGATATTTTATGGAACAAAAGGTAAAATTTATCAAAAGTTACAGTCTATCTATTTTTAGACCAGAGCAAATTATTGCGCTGGTGTGAACAAAACGAGAATTATTCGGAGCCTGATTTTCCGAATAATTTAGTCTTATATTATTATTTCTGCAACTGTTAGATTTTATGTAAACATATTTTCAATACTGAAAGTGTATTGCCTACAACTCAAACTACAAAATTGGGAGACCTATATTGTGCGTAAATTTTTCCGTTCTCTAACGAAAATCACTAGCAACTTGTTATTGTTTACGTTTGGGGCACCTATTGCTGCTCTATAAAACTGAGAAATGGTAAATACCACCTCTTACTTCTTTGAGTATCTAAGTCTTTTCTTTAATATTTATTCTCTCTTTCTTTTGTATTTACAAATATAGCACGTTTTAAGTGATTTTCTTCTTCTTCTGGCACCACCTTTTACTGTAAGCACGCCACGCCATTGAATACGTGTCTTCCCCACAGAGTTCTACTATATAATATAGTGTAGACTTCTGTGGTCTTTCCAGAACACGGCAGTTAACTGGGTAATCTGAAAGATGAGATTAGATAGAGGCAAGAGAAGGAAGAATTCTAGAGATCTCTTGAAGTAATATTATTATTATATCGTGATGTATTTAGGTCAAAGTCTTGCTTTGATGTACCAAAATAAACATAATGGGTTGATAGTATAAAACGTTAATACTGTACAAACCATTTACATATAAACCTACTATAATATTATTATATATAAATGGTTCGACATCTAAGATACAATCAATGTTGTGCTGTCACTTGGTACTTCCGCCTTGAAATTTTATTATATTCGATTATTTATTTATTTATTTATTTATTTATTTATCTATTTGACGCGTTCGTTATTTTTAATGGGGTTTTTTATTTTTTTATTTATCTTTTTGTGGGTTTTTAAAAATTCTGTTTGTTTTTGTTTTGTTTTGTTTTGTTTTTTATGGTTATTTTTGTTGTTTTTTGTGGGGCTTTTGGAGTTTTCGGGAGTTTTTTGGGTTTTGTTTTTTTTTTTGTCTTTTGTTTTGTTTGTTTCTTTGGGTTGTTTTTTTTGGTTTATTTATTATTTTTTTTTGGGGGGGGGGGGGGGGGTCGGGAGGTCTTTTGGGGTTTGATTTTGTTTCTGTTTTTTTTTTTTTTGGGGGGGGGGGGGTCTGTAAACGAACAGTTGTGAATTTCAAGAAATATCGTTATTAATTACTTCCTCAAATCAATGCCATAAAAGATGGGAAACAGACTCGCATAAGCACAACATGAAAAACAACACGCTCTCTGGAGTTCACCATAATTGAAAATGGAACAAATCATGTGTTCTGAGTTTCCACTCATAATGAACTCAATCAGATTCAAATTGTGTACACAATAAGTGGTTAAAGTCACATCATGATGGAAGATGGTACACAATTAGAAATGGAAATTGAGTTCTGTATAATTTATAATGTCAAATTACTGTAAAGTCATCATAAAGTAAAAGGAATATTAAAATTAATAAATATCAATAAAATAAATTCCATTCATTCATCCCTCATGGGCATTTTTTTCTTTAAGATCTATTCCTAGGAAAGACAGGATTAACCCAGGTGTTAGCCGCAGGGCAGCGCCGCAAAGTGAGCTCAGGCTATGTGACTTGTTCAAGACCACAAAACGCGGCGGGTAGTTGAACTCGGTACCTTTCGGGTACCAAGCAAAGACCAAACCACTGGGCATAAAAAAACATCAAACAAACAAACACAAAAAAAAAAAAAAAATCCACAAAACTAGTTATGTCATACACTAACAAAACACTTGTCTTCATTTTGGACAGAAAACCTATAACTCATGTTTTGATCGGTAGATCGAGATGACCCAACGTGTCCTTCTTTACAGGTCCGATACCCCAAAAAAACTTGTTATGAGCTCATTGTTGTAATGGAAATTCAATCTCAAACCGACAAATATATATATATATATATATATATATATATATATATATATATATATATATATAATATATATTGTAATACTCTTCAACAGTCGTAACGTCACTTCCTTCCTTATGACGCATGGTAACTTAGTAACACTGGCTCTAAACTATCGGAACAATGGCGGACGCCCATATGAAATATTTCCCCGGCGAGCATAAAAGCGTATCCAGAGGGAAAAAACACATGCATCTGATCATGTTTTGACTTTTACACATTCTGATCACAAAGAATAAAAAGTAATGATTTTCTTTGTTTAGAACCAAGATGGCCGCCGTTGTCTGGCGGCGTGACATCAGACTACTGATTCCAATTTACAACAATGTTAAATTAAGTCCATCATTTCGTCGTGGTAAAGCAGACTTACAAGTAACAATGACCCAAACTTGCCGAACAGTCTCAAACAGGCTTTTTTTTTTTTTTTTTTTAGCTTTATGTAGCGCAATATCCATTAAATGTGCTCAAAGCGCTTTACAAAAGGGGTCCCTGGTCAACAGCAACATTTAACATGTAGGACGGGACATGACGCCTGTCAGGCGATATTACAAATTTTTGGGACAGAGACAACGATGTTAACGGCCAGGTACTCATTTTACACCTGAGTACGGTGAGAGAATGTGAGTAAAGAGCCTTCTCCAAGGACTCAACTATGCGCCGAGCGAGGCTCGAACCCAGGACCTTCCGATCCGAAAGCGTGTGTCATACCACTAGACCACATAGCCGCACATTTCGTCGGGTAAAGCGATGACCCAAACTTGCCGAACAGTCTCACACAGGCTCGGTGGCACGGTCTTTGCTTCGTACCCAAAAGGTACCGAGTTCGAATACCCGCTGCGCAGTGTCACCCCGCCTTAGCTTAATTTGTGGCGCTGCACTGCGGCTGACGCCTGGGTTATTCCAGTCTTACCTTGGAATACACCCTAAAGACAAACGTACCCTATGGGATGAATAAAGGGTGTTTTTTTTTTAATTTTCAGTTTTATTTTTTTATTAGGAAACCAGAGTCTCAGTTCTTGACAAATTAGTCTGTGTGTGTGTGTGTGTGTGTGTGTGTGTGTGTGTGTGTGTGTGGAAGGTGGGGGGGGGGGCATCTTTATTTATGTATAGGCGAAATAAAAGTTTCCAGACCAATACAAAAAAAAGATATAATATCGTCATTGTCCGATAGAATTCACCTTGTCAATAAGAACCACAGAATAAAATGCAACTGATCATCAGCTTCATCGTCGTCACAGCATACAGAAGTAAATGGATTATGACAAGTATGTATTTCCTAAACGAAAATTTTAAAAATCGAACTTTATATTGAGCTTTATATAGAGCAATATCCACTAAATGCGCTCAAAACGCTTTACAAGAGGTCCCTGGTCAACAGCAACATAAACATGTAGGACAGAACATGACGCCTGTTAGGCGATATTACAATTTTTCGGACAAAGACAACGCTGTTAACGGCCAGGTACTCATTTTACACGGTGAGAGAATGTGAGTAAAGAGCCTTTTCCAAGGACCCAACTGTGCGCCGAGCGCGAGGCTCTAACCCAGGACCTTCCGATTCGAAAGCGAGTGTCATACCACTAGACCACATAACCGCATAAATACATAACATCTTTCAAGTAAAAACCGCTGATCGTTCATACACATTATGAATGAACCAAGCAAGCTGATCAAGCGTATCTGCTGCCGTCATCGGATAAAAGGTCGCATGTCGATAATCGGGTCAAATTGAGTTACTGACACTGTCATATTATTATTCTTGAGCCGAACACACATATCTTTTTTCTATCTTAGTTTCATCATGACTCTTAGTTAATAAATAAATGTTTTAGTACATAATGTGATAAACGACTTGAAAGACAGGAACAAATGGTGTTTTTTTGTTTTTTGTTTTTTTTTATCTATTTATTTTTTTTTTCGTGTGTGTGTTCGTTATTTTGTTTTTTTGTTTGTTTGTTTTTTTGTTGTTTTTTTTGTTGTTTTTTTTGTTGTTTTATTTTTTTTAATTTTTTTTTTTTTTGGAAGGCGGGGGGGGGGGGGGTTGTGTTGGGTTTTTTAGTTTGTTTTTTTTTTGGGGGGGGAGGGGGGGGGGTTTGTTTTGTTTTGGCTCTCCTGTAAAATTATTTGTTTCAGATATCGACCCTTTCTCTTAAGACGACAACAGATATCTCATACAAAATTCAAAGATAAAAGCTGTATATATGTATGTTATCACTCACACGTGCGTTCCAGACAGCATTGCACAGGCCACCACCATCACCATCATCATCATCCCGGCCACAACATGGATACATCATCCAGCCTTCATGACCTACTATTGATGTCACTGATGTCGTCTGTTCCATGGGATTCGTCACGTAGTAGGATGACTGGTATCCAATGCTAATGCCATGCTTGGCTTGGAAAGTAATAGAATAGATAAATAAATAAAATAGATTAAAACATGTATATTGAACAGGGATGTACTTTTTACAGTTGAAGCCGGAAAACCGGCTTTAAAAAAAAAAAATTCGGCTATCAGTTTGGTTTGGTTTGTTTTGTTTTGTTTTTTAAATTCTTTTTTTTTATATTTATTTATTTACTCTATTTATTTATTCATTTAATTTTCTGTTTTTTTTTTTTATTTTTCTTGTTGTTGTTTGTTTGTTTTTTGGGGGTTTTTTTGGTTTGTTTTTTTTTTGGTTTTTTTTTTTTTTGCTAGAGACTTGGTTTTTAAAAAATAAAATTTTTAGCTGTTTAAAGGCAACAGTTAAGGGGGGGGGGGATATTTATCCTTTTCTATGAGTTAACAGGTAATACCGACGTGTACAAAAATGTGCAAACAGGGTAATACCATTTAGATGAATGGACGCTTTGCACGAAATATTTTCATCTTATAAGATCTAACGCCAACACTTTTCAGGATTTTGTTGTTGTTGTTGTTGTTATTTTTTTTTTTTGGGGGGGGGGGGGGGAAGGGGGGGATTTTTTGTTTTGTTTTGTTTTCCGTTTTTTTTGTTTTTTTTTTTTTTGTTTTTTTTTTGCCAAAGGACATCCCTGATTGAGGTAAGGTTAAATCTTAATGGACAAATAATTTGGAATCTCAGATCTATCACTCATACCATGGTATAGGCCATGCCGGAGGAACCATAAAAGGCATGGAAGGCGCTCATCTTAGAGTCAATCACAGTTTCGAGTCATCCGTCGAAAAAAATAAAATAAAATAAAACAAAGGAAAGAAAAAAGAATCCATTCCAAAAAAAAATTAATAATAATAATAAATATATCGATGATCGGCGAATCAAACCTCTGAAGTCTCGATTTTCACCATCGGCGGATCAAACCTCTGAAGTCTCGATTTTCACCATCGGCGAATCAAACCTCTGAAGTCTCGATTTTCACCATCGGCGGATCAAACCTCTGAAGTCTCGATTTTCACCATCGGCGAATCAAACCTCTGAAGTCTCGATTTTCACCATCGGCGGATCAAACCTCTGAAGTGTCGATTTTCACCATCGGTGGATCAAACCTCTGAAGTCTCGATTTTCACCATCGGTGGATCAAACCTCTGAAGTCTCGATTTTCACCATCGGTGGATCAAACCTCTGAAGTATATATATATATATATATATATATATATATATATATATATATATATATATATATATATATATGTGTGTGTGTGTGTGTGTGTATATATATATATATATATATATATATATATATATATATATATATATTGCATCATTATTACTACTATTATTATTATCATCTTTACTGATATTGTCATCATCATCATCATCATCATCATCATCATCATCATCATCATCATCAATATCATTACTTGTTTTTTTCGCTGGGTTTTTGTTCTGTATTTGCTTTTTGGAAAGGGGGGGGGGGGGTAATTTGTTTCTACTAGTTCTACTCGTTGTAGGCTACGCGTGCTTTTAACAAATAGACCTCTATGGTCCCGAAAGTCTTAGCCAATGAATACAATCTTACTTGAAACAGCTCCAATTTCCCAATTATTAATCAGTGCATAATCGTTGCAATCCCGAGAGATAAAAGCCGTATGTATTTACATATTTATGCCTTCTCTTTTTCTTTTTTTTTTCGTCCGCAGATAAGAAAAATGACATTTAATACATTTTCGTCAAAGCAAAATTATTAACGTCATTGCACTAACAACTCAACACAACACAACGCACCTGGGGGCCGAATTCTCTTTTGTTTTACACACCACAGGAGGTCCTGATTACTTCATCGAGTCTAAATTACATGAACATATTATTCAAAAACATTGAACAACGGCATTCGTGTTGATTAATGTAATACATTTTAATCAAGGAAATGTGTCTCATATTTCAGAACGTATTTTTGCCCCCATGTGTTAATTTCTTTATCCAGTTATTCAACCCAAAAAAAACATTGGATATAATATTGGAGACTGATTGTCAAAGCTCGTCATGGGGCCGGTAAAGCCTTGACCCAGCACTATGAATACGCAAAACAAAAAAACTTGAAAACTTGAGCTTTTATATAGCGCAATATCCACTAAACGTGCTCAAAGCGCTTTAAAAAGGGGTCCCTGGCCAACAGCAACAAATAACATGTAGGACGAGACATGACGCCTGTCAGGCGATATTACAATTTTTCGGACAAAGACAAATCTGTTAACGGCCAGGTACTCGTTTTACACCTGAGTATGGTGAGAGAATGTGAGTGAAGAGCCTTTTCCAAGGACTCAACTATGCGCCGAGCGCGAGGCTCAAACCCAGGACCTTCCGATCCAAAAGCGAGTTTCATACCACTAGACCACATAGCCGCACAAAATCACCCTCCTTCCCGTTTCTTTCCTCCCTTTCGCTCTCATCCAATTCATCCTTTTATTTCTCAATCCCTCTTCTTACTCGTACTCTCCTCCTCGTCAACTCCTCAACAAGAACCGGAAACTAACCCCGATGAAAAACAGACAAAAACATCTCCTAAAAAATAAAATTGAGCTTTTATATAGAGCAATATCCACTAAACGTGCTCAAAGCGCTTTACAAGGTGTCCCTGGCCAATGCAACAACAATACTTAACACCTTTTAGGCGATGTTAATTTTTTTTTCGGACAGAGGTAACGGTGTTAACGGCCAGTACTCATTTTACACCCGAGTACGGTGAGAGAATGTGAGTAAAGAGCGTTTTCCAAGGACTCAACTATGCCCCGAGCGAGGCTCGAACCCAGAACCTTCCGATCCGAAAGCGAGTGTCATACCATAAGACCACATAGCCGCATTTTACTCTCGGCATTGTCCATGTCCAGTTTCGGTTCACTCACCCATTTTCTCACGCAACGTGTTCCTTCTTTCCAGAAGCTCCATGAACTCCTCGTGTCCTCTGAGCAAGGTCCTTTCCACTGCCGCCTTTGGGGAAAGAGATGGACATCTTAGTTACAGATCATCAGTCGGATGATGAACAGGTTTGAACTGAGATATTGCCAAGTTTAGTTAGAAAGTCAATTTTCATCAAAAATGAGTTCTTGTCATAAATGATTAAATCAACATTTCATGTACATCTCCGGGAAATATCAAAGCTTAATTTCACTTCTAAATATTTTTACAGCTATTTAGTCAAGTTGAAAAAGTATGAAATTTGAGAAAAGTTGCTGGATACCTTTACCATTCATCTGACCATAGCTTCATGAAAAATAACCCGATTTACTTCAAATAAAGATTAAAATGCTCTGGGGAGCATATTCTTTCAGAAATGCAAAAATATGCAAATCCAAAATTTTCACCTTCCGACCGATGAAAACTGAGAATAAAAAAATCACGGTGTCAGAGAGCTGAATTCGGAATCAATTTGACACGGCACTCTCCGTCTGGCTAAGAGAGAGAGAGAGAGAGAGAGAGAGAGAGAGAGAGAGAGGGAGAGAGAGAGAGAGAGAGAGAGAGAGAGATCGCACTAGTAACTGCTCTCTCTCTCTCTCTCTCTCTCTCCCTCTCTCTATCTCTCTCTGTGTGTGTGTGTGTGTGTGTGTGTGTGTGTGTGTGAGTCAGGCGGAGGGTGCCGTGTCAATTGGATCCCAAATATGGCTCTCTGGGCGTAGCTTTCGTTAACTAAAGCCTGGCACGAAGACTTGTCTTTTTACGTAATTTATAGAGTAGTGCATCGTAAAGTGAGATATTTTAGTAGAGCTCAAGGAAACAAATTATCCCACGGGTTGAACTGTGGAATACAACTCACGATTTGTTTTCTTTTGTAGCCAAAGACTTGTCTTTTGACGTCATTTTGTGGTCAGTGTCAGGCTATAAGTTTACGATGGCCACGTTCTGACACCGTGATATTTATATTCTCTGTTTTCATCCGTCACTTCTCCATACCCCCTACATTTCTCATCATTATTGATACTATTATAAGTTCCCGCGCCACAATTGTCTACACATTATGTAAATAAACCGTGGCAGTTGTGATGAATGACAGGTCTATGTGTGAACACAGGCACTTGTCACGGGATGTCATCAATTGGATTCAGTAGTCTGATGTCACGCGCCCGGCAACGGCGGCCATCTTGGTTCTCAACAAAGAAAATCTTTACTTTTTATTCTTCATGCTGGCGAGAACTTTTCATTCCCTTTTCATACGCCTTGTGATCAGAATGTGTAAAAGTCAAAACATGATCAAATTGATGGGTTTTTTTTTCCTCTGGATACGCTTTTAAGCTCGTCGGAGAAATATTTCATACGACGTCCGCCATTGTTCCGATAGTTTAGAGCCAGTGTTACTAAGTTACCATACGTCATTAGGAAGGAAGTGACGGTCCGACTATTGAATCCTATTCATGGACTCCATTCCCGCTCGATGAGTGAGGACCATGACGTAACTATAGTACTCTAGTTGACCATGGTGAGGACTATTCTGCGTGCCCTGGAAAAATCCATATTTTAAAATTTGGCCAGAAAACTCGCGCGAAGTCCCAGGTTTGAGAGTTTGTTTGTTTTTTTGTTTTTGTTTTTTTTTGTTTTGTTTTTTTTTCCAAGTTGAGGGTCATTTAAATCGATCGATATTTGAAGGACGCGTTTTCTGGCCAAATTTTAAAATATGGGGTTTTCCAGAGTATGACAGTATTGTGGGTGAACAAACTATGACAAGGCGGCAAGGTGGTCTTGCGGTATTGATAGAATGACGATGACGTCACTCAAGCATTTGTTATTGTATTTTGCCATCCGCGTTTGTGAGTAATGCTCACTGAACTGTATTAACCCGACTATAAACGTTCATGGATACACACAGTTTTGTGTGTTGGTCCGTTATACTTCCGGATGGCAATGTTATGAGCTTCTTAGCCAAGCGCATACTATCTATTGACACTCGCTTTCGGGTCGGAAGCTGCTTGGTTCGAGCCTCGCTTGGCGCATAATTGAGTCCTTGGAAAAGACACTTTACTCGCATTCTCTCACCGTACTCAGGTGTAAAATGAGAACCTGGCCGTTAACAGCGTTGTCTCTGTCGGACAAAAAATTCTAATATCGCCTAACGGGCGTCATGTCGCGTTATACATGTTACGTATGGCCATTTGTCAGAGATCCTTTGTAAAGCGCTTTGAGAACGTTTAATGGATATTGCCCTATAGATAGTATGCGTTTGGCTATGAAGCTCATACCATTACCATCCGGAAGTATAAGAAACCAACACATAAAACTATGTGTAACCTTAAAGGTTTATAGATAGTATGCAGATGACGTCACTCAGGCCTTTGTTATTGTTTTTGCCATCCGCGTTTGTGAGTTGTTCTCACTAAACTGTATTAACCAGACTATACAAGTTCATGGTTACACAGAGTTTGTGTGTTGGTCCGTTATACTTCCGGATGGCAATGTTGTGAACTTGTTAGCCAAGCGCATACTATCTATAGTCTGGTTAATGCAGTTTTGTGAGAAGTACTCAAAAACGCGGATGGCAAAAACCATAACAAAGGCTTGACTGACGTCAACTTCGAACTATCTATATAATAGCTCATGCGATGGATATAATAAAAGTGATCACGAGATATGCAAAACAATGAATGATCAAATGATATTTAGGAGAACAATGGATAATTTTAACGAAGCGAAGGATCCTGTGAAAGATTATGTGCACGTACTTTGTTTACATAGTTGACATGACATGAGCTTGGGCTTTTATGTAGATAGCTCTAGGACTTCATATAGATGTCGCTGAGATAGCTCCAATACTCTTCAACAGTCGTAACGTCACTTCGTTCCTAATGACGCATGGTAACTTAGTAACACTGGCTCTAACTATCGGAACAATGGCGGACGCCCGTATGAAATAGTTCTCCGGCGAGCATAAAGTGTATGCAGAGGGGAAAAAAAACCCACATAAATTTGATCATGTTTTGACTTTTACACATTCTGATCACAAGGCATATGAAAAGTTCTAGCCAGCATGAAAAATAAAAAGTAATGCTTTTCTTTGTTTAGAACCAAGATGGCCGCCGTTGCCGGGCGGCGTGACATCAAACTATTGAATCGTATTTCAAAAATTCATCAGTATTTCAAAGTCATTAAAACTTATTGAAAATGAAAGAATGCCACTCACTACATGATGTTAAGGATTTTGAAAGGCTATCGTGAGGGAAAATTGTTGATTTTGATGATTCAGTAATTTGATCTACTGCTTTGCTTGCCGTGGTTATTGATGTGGTAATTGCCTCTGTCCTTTTACATTTACCCAGAGCTGCATACTTGAAATTTCAAAAATTCGTAGTTTCCAATGGAAAAGAAGAAAAAGCACTCTAGATAGCTTTAGAAATTGACAATTTCATCTCAGCATGGTCCAAAAAAATGCTCCAATATCTTGTATATAGGTTCTAAAAAGCTAGACTTTCCTTCTCAACATGATTTATTGATTCGAATAGAACTATGTGTAGCTCTATAGCTGGAGCCAAAAATTCGTAATTCTACGATTTTTGTCGTAGTACTAGACTAGGCAGGTCCGCATTTACTGATAAATCTTTGGACTTTCGTCGGATTTATATAGTTAACAATAGCGATTACTTTTTTTTATCTCTTAAGAATTACAAAATTATATAGATAGTATACGCTTGGCTAAGAAGCTCATAACATTGCCATCCGGAAGTATAACGGACTAACACACAAAACTATGTGTAACCATGAACTTTTATAGTCTGGTTAATACAGCTTAATGAGCATCACTCACAAACGCGGATGGCAAAATACAATAACAAAGGCTTGAGTGGCGTCATCTTCGTTCTATATATATTTTTAATTCTGCAGGCCTGCATACCTAAATATTATCACGTAAGCTTACCCAACTGAACCCCTTTTTACCTACGTACCTCAGCTGCATTCATCACTGTCCTGTGTTGTGTATTCGTCCCTGTCCCAGACGTACTAGGTGGTGGTGGTGAGGCGGGAAACTCGTAGACACAGCAGTTACGTTGATCTCCTGTCGTTGCATCACCGTTACGCAGTGCATTGGGTACATTACGTCTAGACAGTAAGCCCTTGTCTAGACTGCTCGTTTTTACGTTCGCTCCTCCCTCTTCTGCTGCTGGTAAAACAGTTTGACACCTGGGACTGATTTTGTAGGTGTTGTGGATGTTTTTATGGTTACCAGCTTGTGCGATACTACTTTTTTTGTTTGCAGACAAACGCCCCCGTACTAGCTTTGTTGTCGCGTTCGTCCCTTCTTCATCTTCAACCTGCTGGGTGTCCTCGACAGCTGCTGCTGCTGATGATGATGCTGCAGACCCGTGACAATAATAATTTGTGACATTTTGATGATCCAGTATTTGATCAGCTGCTTTGCTTGCCGTGATTATCGATGCGGCATTTTTGCATTTACTAATAAGTCTTTGAACCTTCGTCGGATTTCCTCCTTCAGATTTAGACCTAGATTTATATTGTACATTGTTGGTGTTGGTAAAAGTAAAAGTGGTTGTTGATTGATTTTGCTCTTGAATGATACGCGACTGTTTTGGCTGTCTTTGCACAACGTGCTGAGATAGCTGGTGATTTGCATAATTTGATTTTGGAGCAGGTGGGAGAAAACGGCTTCGCTGTGATGACATTGGCTTTGATGAGTTATTTTAGCAACAATAATATAAGCCTAGACACAGTCCCAGAGAATGATTTCTATTCGTCCAGGTTCTAAAGCAAGCCAATCAAATCGCCTGTTTGTTTTGGGATTTTTTTCGTGTCTTCTTTTCTTTTTTCTTGATGTATGTGTTGGATGGGGGGTGGGGGAGTTAATGAGAATAGAGAAAAGTGAAATGAATTAATAATAATAATAATAATAATAATAATAATAATAATAATAATAATAATAATAATAATAATAATAAATAATAATAATAATAATAATAATAATAATAATAATAATAATAACAGTTATATACTTTATTCGCACAAAAATGGAAATTCGTTTACAGACGTAGCGTGCATAAAAATGTATAAATATAAAGTTAAAAACTAGGTACCTTTCGGGTACGAAGCAAAGACCGTCCCGCTGAGACACACTGCCCCGAATTGAATTTCAAATCAGTACTTCATCTTTGTACTTTGGTCTATCACTTCATATGATACGGCATTTCGAGTGTGCCAATTCATTTTGCTTTATTTATTATTATTATTATCATCCTTTTTTTTTTTTGGCACTATGAGGTCCATTAAAGAAAGATTTCCAATGTTGAAATCTGATAAACAATGTTACGATCTATGTGACAGTTTCAAGATGTGTTAAAAAAAATAATACAAAATACTTTTTTTATATTATAATACGCTTCAGTAGTCATCACGTCACTTCCCTCGTAATGACGCATAGAAACTTAGCAACTGGCTCTAAACTATCGGAAGAATGGCGGACGCCCTTATGAAATATTTCTCCGACGAGCACAAAAGCGCATCCAGTATCCAGAGGAGAAAAAGATTATAAATCTGATCGTGCTTTGACTTTAACACATTCTGATCACAAGATCAATGAAAAGTTCTAGCCAGCATGAGGAATGAAAAGTACCAAATTTCTTTGTTTAGAACCACGATGGCAGCCGTTGCTGAATCCAATTGAGTCACTTATTTAAAACAAAAATTTAAAAAAAATAACAAACAAAAAAACGACCGTGTAGTCTACGTGTATCTCAATCTCATACCGTATCCTCTTACATAATCAAATCGTAAGATTAGTAAGACCAACTCTAGATGTACGGGTTATCACAAAACAATGCACCTTCATACTTTATCTAATGATATGTCAATGTATTACATAATAATAATAATAATAATAATAATAATAATAATAATAATAATAATAATAATAATAATAATAATAATAATGCTGAAAACTTATATATAGCGCTATAACTCCGAGACACCAGACTCTAAGCTTAATGACGATATGTGCGTCGTGCAGGAATGTGGTCTAGTGGTATGACACTCGCTTTTGAATCGGAAGATCCTGAGTTCGAGCCTCGCTCGCTCGGCGCATAGTTGAGTCCTTGGAAAAGACTCTTTTTTCACATTCCCCCACCGTACTCAGGTGTAAAATGAACACCTGGCCGTTAACAGCGTTGTCTCTGTCCGAAAAAAATGTAATATCGCCGAACAGGCGTCATGTCTCGTTCTACATGTTATATGTTGCTGTTGGTCAGGGACCCCTTTGCAAGGCGCTCTGAGCAGGTTTAGTGGATATTGCGCTATATAAAAGCTCAAGTTTATATCATGAAGTACAATACAGATAGCAATTTCTATAGTCCCACATAATATGCAATCATGAACAATCGATACACACACACACACGCACAGACACACACACACACACACACACACACACACACACACACACACACACAGACTAACAATAATAATAATAATAATAAAAATGGATCACGAGCCAAAATCCAAAATCCATGTTGTTTACTGATAAAGACAATACAATCTATAAGATAGCGACATGGCTCGGATAATAATATAGGCCAAGGGGACACATTTCATTTCTTATTTCTTTTCTAGTTTGGCCACAAAAATCTTTCTTCAAATATCGATTGATTGGGATGACCCCTGACTACGGCCGGACAGCGTGGCTCAGAGGTAAGGGTCATTGCTTTGTACCATGACGTGACTATAGTACTCTAGTCGGCCATGCTTTGTACCCATTAACATCTCTAATAGATGATAGTGTTTGTACCCAAAAGTACCGAGATTGACTACCCGCCTCGTTGTGTGGCCTTGAGCAAGTCACCTCGCCCGAGCTCACTTTGCGTCGCTGCACTGCGGCTGACGCCTGGGTTATCCCAGTCTTCCCTTAGAATAGACCCTAAAGACAAATTTCCCCTTGGGGATGAATAAAGGGAAATTTATTTTATTGTTTTTTGTTTTGTTTTTTTAATGTTCAACGTCTTAAAATCATCAGGTTTGGGCCTTTTTGCAGTGTTGGAAGTATGTCAGTCAATTGAAGCATAAACATTCTGACCAAAATTAACATGAATTAAAACTTAAATTAATAAAAATTCCCTTTATTCATCCCATAGGCGAAATTGGTCTCTGTGAAGACTGGAATAACCCAGGCTTCAGCCGCAGTGCACCACAGCAAATTGAGCTAGGGCGAGGTGACTTGCTCAAGGCCACACAGCGCAGCGGTGATCATAGATAACACAGGACTCCTAGTACTAGTACTAGTAGTCTGTGGCGGCGAGTGATCGAACTCGGTACCTTCCGGGTATAAAGCAAAGACCACTAGATGAATTATCAGTGTATACACAAACAAAAGCAAGCTGTGAGCAATGTGCAGCTGCATCATACACGATAGATAACTTGAATTTCAGTGTGATAAGCTGGAGTCATAAAGAAAACATTGGAAAAGTAAAGAGCGGTGGGGACTGCCTGAAGCTTTGGATCGTAAAAATACTAAACAAAACAAAAAACAAAAAACCAAAAAAAAAAACCTTGAGATTTATATAGCGCGATATCCACTAAACGTGCTCAAAGGGTCCCTGACCAACAGCAACGCGCAACATGTAGAACAAGACATGACGCCTGACTGTTAGGCGATATTACCATTTTTTTTTCCCGACAGAGACAAAGCTGTCAAAGTTCAGGTACTTATTTTACACCTGAGTACGGTGAGAGAATGTGAGTAAAGAGACTTTTCCAAGGACTCAACTATGCGTCGAGTGAGGCTCGAACCCAGGACCTTCCGATCCGGAAGCGAGTGTCATACCACAAGACCACATAGCCGCACGTGAACAGGTGATATGTAATGGAAAAGGCTTCGTATTGTTCCCATAGAAAGCATTGTAGACTAAATATAAATAAAAATGAACATACATAATTTAGAGAGCATGTCTACGGGCCACCCTAAACTATCTTGACAGATTTTCTTCACCCATCATCAATCTGGCGAAATGAAATCTTAATATCATTTAATAATGCAATCCCTTGTTATGCGGGTTAATTTTTTGTTTATCCTTTTTTGTTTTGTTGTTATTTTTTTTTGGTGTTAAATTTGAGTTTTGGTAGCTTTTTTTATTTTTTTTGGTGGGGGGTGGGGGGGGGGGTTGTTTCTTGTTTTTTTTGTTTTTTTTTTTGTGGGGTTTTTTTTTTTGGTTAGTATTTCTAGAAAAAAAAATTTGGTTTTTATTTTTTGGTAGTTTTTTTTAAAAAATATATTATATACTAGCCCTCTCATAATACCCGTTAGAGCTGTAGCCAGGTATTCATTCACATTTGTGTCAAGTGTGGTAATCTGTAAAGTGCCTTTCCCTATTAGCTAAAGGGGTGGCCATGGACTTGCGACCATTGTCAATCATACGATAACACTGACCAAGGCCAGCATCGCTTGACTTTGTTTCACCGTACCGGTGAGTCACCACAACCACAATGGGCACCTGTCATATACTATAAGAACGTGTTGTTAGAATATCATAACATATTATTATTATTATCATCATCATCATCATCATCATCATCATCATCATCATCATTATTATTATTATTATTATTATTATTATTATTATTATTATTATTATTATTATTATTGTTATTATTATTATTATTATTATTATTATTATTATTATTATTATTATTATTATTATTATATAATTATTATTATTATTATTATTATTATTATTATTATTATTATTATTATTATTATTATTATTATTATTAATACCGTTTCTCCGATTTCACTTTGACGGGACATAACCTTGGCTGATAATGTTTACTGCACGTTTCAATGTCTTTGTATGTATGAATTTTGCAAATTCTTATAATTTATGTGGGTACCAATTGATTTATTTTATTTATTCATTTGCTTAATCATTAATTTACTTCGTCCTTTGTTATTCATTCGATAAAATCATGAATTGGTCACTGACAGCGTCAGACACAAAATTCTAGCGTCTGAGCAAGTGACCTTATTATTGTGTTCTTGGGTAAGATACTATCCACTCAATAAAGGGGGCATTTGCCCTCTCATACATATATTCATTATTATTGGCAATACGTAGTGTTTGTGGAAAGAGCTATAGCTAATTAGAAATGATAGATTTATATTTTTACTGGCAACTTCCACTCGAAACACTAAATACTTTAGTTGTTATAATAATAGAGCTTGCAAGTAACTCTGCCAAAAGATCTTCATTGTTGCAAACAATGAAAAGTAAACATGAAACTCTTTGATCAGGTCACTGACTTTCTTGGCGGAAGTCTAAATTCTCCTCCACCTTTCTTCTTCTTCTTCTTCCTCCTCCTCCTCCCCCTTCTTTTTCTTCTTCTTCTTCATCGTCATCTCCTCCTCCTTCCTCTAGCTCATCTTCTTTTCATTTTCTAAAATTATAAACAAACTGTTGAGGAACGTTTGCAAGTCTTGATAGCTGATTCAGTTTAATCTATCTTAAAATGAAAGCAATATTATGTAAAACAATACCTAATATAAAATATTTACGGCGAGATAGTATTTCTTGAATCAAGACGAGTGCAGATAGTTATTACGAAAAAAGAATACAAGTTAATAAAAAAATATGATATGCTCTGTCTACCTCTATGTATTCTCAACTGTTATGGTTTTTCCCTTGCCAACAGCAGACGACGCACAAATAAATAGAGAGAGGAGAAGGGATGCTGATTTGCGCGTCTCTTCTTCCTTCTTCGCAGACGAGTTTTTCGATCACGGCACGATCTATTTTTAGATCCACAGCCTTCTCACGGATCAAACAATGGCTCGACACAGACGGTCTGACGCTTTGATTTACAAAACAGCTTACCTGCTTATTTCCAGAAATAAAGAATTGGCAAAAAGAAAGCTTTAAAATTCTTTGATAATGATTTAGGTTTGTTTTACATTTTTAAAGCGCATAGTAAAGTCATTTTCGAAATCTATTGACAAAATAAAGAAGAATCAATTATTGAAATTCAATTATCTGAAATGTTCCATTATTTTAGAAATATTATTTTGTTGCAGTCGGCAACTACCTTGCCTCGCCAACACGGACACGAAACCCGTGACGTCAGCAAACTGTGTGTGTAGGCAACAGCCAGGCAGGGAAGAGTCGAAGAGTGGGAAAAGGGGTGAGATAGGAGAGAGAAAGGAAAGATTTAGTTTACTATGTAGGGCAATCGTTGAATGCCTTTGCGAAACTTCCAGTGTTATGAATTCTCACTTCTGGATTTAATTTTTCAATGACAGGACTATATTATTTTTTAAACACATTTGTTGCAAAAAAGAGTGAATTTATGTTCCGTTATCAAAGTATCATTGTACAACGTTGTGTTGTTTTATCTCGTGAAGAAATTTGAAACTTACGTCGAACGTGTCAGCTGTCCGAGAGAAAATGGAAGAAGAGGGTCAAGAGAAGTCGAAGAAACGACAACCAAAAATCATAATTATTGGAGCTGGTATAGCTGGATTAGCTGCCGGAAAGTTCCTTGAGTTTGAAGGTTTCACAGACTATTTAATTTTCGAAGCTTCTGATCGGATTGGAGGTAGAATATGGACCGTCCCTGTGGGTAAGTCTTCCTCAGAAAAAGTTTGGGGCGATGCGTTGAAATAATCCAACTCTACAGTTGGTTGACCTGACCTTGAACGTTAAGTCTTTTAGAAGAAAGAACAGAGAGAATGGATGTCGATGGAAGTGTTGAACTTTAAGTTGATTCTACTAGAAAGAGTGAAGTTGATATAACCTGGATTTTTTTAATGATATCGAGCCCGAAATTTGTGGCTGTGAATTTTCGGTCGAGGTATGCTATGCTTGACTGTGCTGTACTGATTGTTATTATACAATCAACAAAACTGATATATTTCAATATTCGGTTGAAATCTAGGTATACGTGTGGACGGAACTGATTTTTTCCCTTTTTTTTTTTTACAAATGTTTACTCTTTTGCTACAACTCCCATTTCATTCATGTGATAAGCATGTCATTATGACTCACCCACCATTGTCATTTGTCATTGAGTTTATCATCATGACTAAATAAAATCGATTTGAATTTGAATGATCATACAATGTCAATGTACACCAAATAACATTGGTAGAGAGCTTTGTGATATCCAAATTAAAAGAAAATTAATTGATATATTTTGTCGTTATTTCTATTAACTTTACAAGACAAGCATTATAGAAGTGCATTCTTTCTTTCTTTTTGTATGACATGACACACCCCTTCATGATTTAATTAAATTTTTAAAGTGCTTTGCTTTATCATCTTACCTTATCAAAATAATTTAGATTTTTTTTTTTGGTCTTTTCCACCAGCTAAAAGGAAAGATCCGTCTTTTAAAAGTAGTCTGGCACTGGTAGCCAACTTCATTTATGCTTTTTCTCCCAACTTATTGTGCTTGGAAAGAAGTATGACTCGGGAGTGGGGTAACGATTTGCAGCACTCCTTTCTTGGGTGTTGTTGATGGTCTTTGGATTGGGATGGCTGTTTGTCCTGGTATACCTTTTTTAAAAAAAAAAATCAGTTTCTGTTTGCTTCTTCTCTCTTTCAATTATACCCAGTGGCTCTCTACCATCATTCTTATTACACTTTTTCTGTGATCGGATGTGGGTGTTTGCTGTGGTAAATGTGCAGGGCCTGTCTTTGGATTTTTTTTTCAAGCTGGTTTCAGTCTAAGAGAATGTGTGGTGGTATTGTACTCGGACAGAATATTTATTTTAAATTTTAAAATCATAATTCCTGTCATTAGTTCTGGCATAAAATTACAAATTTAACCATTTCACTGAACAAAAATGATTAGATTTTTGCGTCATTGAAAATATTATTATTGTGTGTTGGTTTGAGAGTATGTCCCTGGCATATAAATGAGAACAGAACATTGTAACAGAATCATAGAGGACAAATGATCAACCAATAATACAATAATGTTACTTGAATGAAGATGAATATGGAGAACTGTTAAGCTTCAATTTGTTAAATATTGAAACTTTAAAACATTAACTATTTTTCAAATTTATTGTTTTTCGTATTTTTACAAGTTATTAAAGACAACAATTTAATGTGTTATGCCAATGTAACTTATTATTTCCAGTAATCCATCGTTCATGCTCAGAGGTGCTTTACAATCATGCAATCTCTTTTATTCATTGGTTTACATATATATTTGTTTGTACATTCAGTGATCCATTCATGTTCTATTACTTCCCCCTCTACCTCTTTCAGACAACAATGGGCACAAAGCAGAAATGGGCGCCAATTGGATCCACGGCGTCAAACACAATCCAATCTACAAAATTGCAGATGAAAACAATCTGCTGACAGAGAGAGAAGTCAACCTCACCTCAAAGAATCTCTACAAGACAGAAGACGGGGAACTCATTCATGAGGGCATTGTGAAAAAAGTAGATTTTAATTACGGCACCATGTTGAGTTCCTGTGAAGATTATTTCTTGTCGCATATACCAACAGATGAAAGTGATAGTGTGGGTAGTGAGCTTGATCGTTTAATTGATAAAAAATTGGAAAATATTGTCGGTGAGCAGAGGGTTGAGTTTGAGTTGATGTACCATCAGAGGAAGTTGTTAGAGTGTTGTATCAGTGGTTGTGATTCTCTGCATGATTTGTCACTTTCACAATTTGGATCTTACAAAGAGTTGCCAGGGCAACATTTAGTGATTCCTCGAGGATTTAGTGCTATACTGGATATCGTACGACAAGGAATTCCAGACGAAAAGATCAAACTTAATTCAGCAATTCGCAATATTCATTGGGATGATACTGTAGATGTGCCCAGAGATAGTCAATGTCCTGAGGATATGGTGCATGTGGAGTGTGAGAATGGGGATATTTATTATGCTGATCATGTTATAGTCACTGTGTCATTAGGCGTTCTTAAAGCTGCTTGTGATAAATTGTTTACTCCAATTCTCCCGCCAAGAAAGCGGGAGGCGATTCATGACCTCGGATTTGGAGTTGTAAATAAAGTAATTCTTGTATTCGATGGACCTGTCTTGGAAAGAAATGCATGTCGTGTGCATTTAATCTGGGATCCGTCTATTATCACCACAGAAAATCTTCGCACCCGTTGGTTTAGGAAGATCTATTCCTTAGAGGTAGAACATGATAATGTTCTTGTAGGTAAGTATTTGGTACATTTCATATTACTGCTGTAACAATGTCAAGAATATTGTTAAAAATCAAACCAATATTAATAATAATAATAATAAAACAAAAAC
This sequence comes from Berghia stephanieae, assembly GCF_034508935.2. Taxonomy (NCBI): domain Eukaryota; kingdom Metazoa; phylum Mollusca; class Gastropoda; order Nudibranchia; family Aeolidiidae; genus Berghia; species Berghia stephanieae. The sequence continues at coordinate 14,066,554 of NC_088361.1, read as the reverse complement.
AGTAAATAACGATTTAAATTCATAGCACATAATATCATGTTGTGTGGGGTATTTTTATTTGTTAACCCTTTTAAGACTGCAACCTGCTGTAGGATTTATTTTTTAAAAATCATTATAATTATTATACTCTTCATTCGCAGTAATTATATTTTTCAGGTGATGATGTGTGATGAAATTCTTAACATACTTAAACTTACCTGTTGAGTCCTGCATTTCAGTCGAAAATTTACCCAAATACGGCTCTTCTATTAATGTGATTGTGCTGTCACATTTCAATTTTACTTAGTTTAATTAAACTACCATGCAGTCCTGTCTGTACACAGCATTTCTGTCTGTTTTCATGAAATTGGGGCATAAAGCTCAATCAATTACGCACTATGTAAATTGATTTGGTTTGGGCTGCATAAAATCATGTTTTTTGTGGGGTTTTTTTTGGAGGGGGGGGGGGGGTGTTTTTGGGTTTTTTTGGTTTGTTTTTTTGTCTTTGATTTTTGCCAATGACCTCCCCCTGTCCACTCAGAAATAGTTTATTTATTTTTAAAAAAGACAGTTGGACAGTAGTCAGCAGTAAATTTGCGTTCTTTTCAGAGGGCAATAGGCAGTCACTGTGATGAACTTCAGATTCATGGGCCAGGTGGCTTAAATTTACCATAATAAAACCGTGTTTAAAGGAAAAATTTCAACCGACTCGGTACTGGGATGCGGATTGTTACATTTTCACTATGAAAGAAATATTTGTGTATATTAATAGTTACAAAATGTGATGTCTTTGAAGCATTTCTTTTGCTGATCCAAAAGCAGATTTTTACAGTTTATGATAAAGAGTATGTAATTCAGATTGGCAGTTTTATTTGCTGTATTCATAATTTTAGTATTGTTTTAAAATAAAAGTATCCTGTTTTTACCCAAAATGTTGAATAAAACTAAATCTTTATTTGTGTATCAGAAAGTTGATTTTTAGATGAAATACATAGGTTTAGGTTGGTTAGCGATGACTTGATTTAAGTCATCAGGCTTAGATAGAGTGACTTGGTTTTGGGGATAAAGAGAAAGCATTTACCTATACACAATGAGTATTGATGTAATTTATTAGTCGTTCATAGTCAGTATTTGATAAAATGATGAGTTAATAATAATATTGTCATAGATATAATATACGGTCTTATGGCTAGAACATATGTCGTTAAAACCTTATCTGTTAAGATTTGATGGTCATTTTTGTAGATGTAGAATTATGCAGCATTGATTGCATAGTAATTGTACTATTTTTATGTTTAAATAATTTGTCACCTCTAAAATAGATCAATAATTTAGATTACCTCAAAAGTAGATTTAACTTTCAACTTACAATAAATTAACTTTGTGCAATCCAACTGTTGACAGTCTAGTATATTTTAAAAGAAAAAGTTTTGATTTTTGAATGACACAGTAATGAGTAGCACAGTGACAAAGTTTTACTACTTTTTTTTTCAGGCTGGTTGTCGGGGAAAGAAGCCATTTTCCTGGAATCTCTGACAGACGAAGAAGTGAAAGAAGACATGGAGAGAGTTGTACGCATGTTCCTTAAGGGTCAAAACATTCCAAAACTCGTCAAAGTCATGAGGTAATCAAAATGCAAATCTTCTGCTTTCATTTAACATTAAACGATTTGCAAGGATAGACTTTGGATGTGCTATGGACTGGTTACGTGTAGATCAAGTGGAATTTTTTGGGGAGTGGGGGTGGGTGTTGGGCATGATTATTTTTTTAATTACAATTTTTTTTTTGGGGGGGGGTGTTTGGAAATCGTGGAATCGCGAATTGGATTTTTTTTAAAAATGTCCTTGACTCCCTCTGGATTGGAATTCTCTTTGTCAATGTAAGAATACACTATCAGTTAAAAAAGAAGTTTATATTGGCAGCATGGGCAAAGATATTCTCTCAAACCATTTTACAGAAACTGAGAAGGTAAAATTATGGAGTTTTTTTGTTTTTTTTTTTTGTGGGGGGGAGGTTAAGATTTCTATTTGTTTGTTGTTGTTTTTTTTAATGCAGATTTTATGGTAATTATTAATCTTCTCTTCTTATTTTTTCTTCTTATATGTATATATTTCTTACTAATTTTATTCTGATTGCAATATCTTTCCTCCTTGTTGCCTTTCAAATATATTTTTGGTAATATTAACTCTTTTTTTAAACGAATATTGTAACTGAAGCACACTCTTTTACTCAAATTATAGTTAAAATGAAGGTTAAGCACTTAACACACGCCCATGGCATCTTCTGATGCTTCTCTAAAAGTCTTCTGAAACTTTTATCATGTAATAAATTTTATTTTCTGTCCTCCCAGAACATCATGGAGCCACAATAAAAATACAAGAGGTTCATATTCCTACATCAGTGTAGGGGCAACCCAAGAGCAAATGTTCCAGCTCAAGCATCCATTGACCAAAAGTCTACAAGACAACACCAAGAAAGTAATGAAGCTTCTATAGTTATGGATATGGCTTTCTCATTGTAGTCTGTGAAAAGTTTATCATATCGTTTTCGAATTTCTTTAGTTATAATAATAATAATATCAATAAGCATATTTCTATAGCACCTTTCGTTGAAACCTCAAAGCACTTTGTTCTATAGAATTGATTGTTGGTTTGCATAGATGAAATCACTCATACGCGTTTCACCATAACTCAATTTGCTTTTCTTGAACCGCTGAAACTAGATTGCATTGCTTAGTATTGTTTGATAGGGGAAGATGATTCTGGCAAAGTTCATTTATTTTAAGCCCCCATCACCTCCACGAAATTTTTATTCTTTCACTTTTCTATTCACTTCATTTTTTGTTTTAATGAAAACAAAATGAAGTCTTATAGTTAAAGTGCGGTGCATTCCCTATGTATTGAGTAGTGTTAATGGAAATGCTTTCTATATTGTCCAAACAAACTTATTGTGACAGTGGATGTTAATAATCTTTATGAGATATAGCGCAATATCCACGAAAAACGTACTCAAAGCGCTTTACAAGGGGTCCCTGGCCAACAGCAACACTTAACATGAAGGACATTACATGGTGCCTGTAAGGTGCTATTACAATTTTTTTCGGACACGAGACAGACAATGCTGTTAATGGCCAGGTACTCATTATACACCTGAGTACGGTGAGAGAATGTGAGTGAAGAGCCTTTTCCAAGGACTCATCTGTGAGCCAAGCAAGGCTCGAACCCAGGACTTTCCAATTCGAAAGCGAGTGTCATACCACAAGATCACATCGTCGCACAAAAAGATGACATTACTGATGATGTGCTCGAAGTAAAATGCCAAGGCCAAACCTTCATAGCTTTTGTTAACTTACGGCTTACTCTGTCCACAATAAAACTGTATAAAAATAGTTCCTAATTTTACATTATGAAATAAAGAAATTCAGGTGTTTTGTTGGGTTTTTTTTTTCCAATGAAAATAGATATTTTGTAATTCTTGGCTTTGTTATGGGAAGTTGGTAGCTTCTGTGTAAGACTCATGTCCCGTATCTCCTATTAATAATTCATGTGTTCTTCCTTAAGTTAAGCAAATTTTTATACGGATTGGTGCTTTTCTTGGATTGGTGCTTTTCTTTCATCAATTGATTATTGAGCTAAGCTTCGACATAGGTATAAATCAAGGTCAACCAGTTGGACAGTTAGATGGTTAGAAGTATTGTAATATTTGTGATGTAAAAGAATCTATTTATTTCATTAGCCAAGAATGTGAAATCGAAATCTTGTGGGCTTATTATTATGTTGCTATTTTACAAGTTTATATTCTGGGATTCGTTTGTTGGTAATGCTTAGGGCCATGGATTGCTGGTGGTCAGTCACCTGTTAATAAATTATGGCGGCTCATAAAGTGGCCTTCCTCACTTCGTGCCTGCTGGCCATGATAATAAAAATAATAATAGAGTAATAAGGCTAATGTGTAGTGTAGCTGCTACTGTCGGTCTATTCACTGACTGGAAGGCATTGACCCTATGACCTTATGACCTTTTGACACGGCTCATAGGTCATAAGCTTGGTAGTTGATCCAAGGGATATAATCCCGTCTGTCTGTCATGATGGTTGATGGTAGTTAGATGGCTGGATGAGATATATCTTTATATATAATACAATGGTTTATATTGTGCTCTCAAGTTTTTTTTTTAATGGAGCTCATAGTTGACAATGTAGTTGTTGTAGGTCTTTCTGATCTGAGTGACGTTTTGTATGAGAGAGAAATTCTTGAAATATTTAGAGGCGAACTGGTGGATTAGTGGGTCATCAGGTTTTGACTCTCACTCACGTATTTTTATTTATCTTTTTACAATTTAACCTACTGCAGAGACAGTGTAGATTTGATGATGCTGATGCTGTTGTCAATACTATGACAAGTTGTAGTAAAATTGAATCCTATCTATAAAGGGTTACATGTAATTAATAAGCATTAACTAATAGATTATTATTCTTTTATACAAGCTGATGATTTATTAATACCTTTGATATATTTTCCCTCCCCCCCCCCCCCCCCCCCCCAAATCTGGACTCATCTATGCATGTAAAGAGATTTTTCTTTAGCTTTATTCCAGCTGAATATAATGCTTTTCAATTAGGAAGAAAAGGGTGATGTAAAATACTGGTTCCTATTATATTGGAAGTGTAAAATCACACTTCCGGAGGACTGGATACATACCTTGTGTATTTCGTCTTCTAGTTTCAGAGTGACGGCAACTTATTTTCTAGTCCAAATTAATGCTGGTCGTCAATATAGATCATCCATCCTTGCTCTCTTACTACGTCCCGTAATCCTATGAATCTGCCTCTATACATCCTATACCAAAATTATGCCACCTTTAATTTATGTAACCTACTCTGAATGATTGGTTACATTACATACACACTTCGAAGGATTTAGAAACCAGAAGAGTAGAGGGTTTGATGTCACACCTTTTCTTCCCTATTCCCATCAATTAGTTCCAATTAACACCAGATTCAATGAGAACCCCAGGCCCAGTGCAACAAAGCAAACATAGGTCATGATTTGTCATAAACGGCATCTTGCATTCTTTAGTCCTTCAATATCATGAGAGCGGGTGGTTGGATGGGAGCATCACCCTTGAATCATATACCTATGATGTTCGCATGGGTGTACGATCCGATAGTGATGTCGTTTCTTCTTCTCTTTACTAGCCTATCCTGCTTCTTTGGTTTGTGATTGTATTTTTGACAGGGATTTTTTTTTTCTGTAAATCTTCTGCCTGTTTGTTCTTGGTTATTTATAATTTAGCTTATGATATCTTTAGGTTATGATTTTGATTTACATTTGTACTATTTTTGTTAGATTGCTTGTTTTTTTGTTTCAGCGGTCTCTCATATAACCTCAATTGTGTTGGAAGAGACCTAAAGCAACAAACAAACAAACAAAATATCATGAGAACTTGGCCAAGTTCAGTTTTTTTTGTTTTGTTTTGTTTTGTTTTTTCATTGAAGACTCATTTTAATTAAGAGTAGGGGTTGAGGTAGGTCTAACAAATGTGTCCGCCATCGTATACATGTGATTTCATTGAAATCTTCCTCTATATTTCAGCCTGTGGTCCAGTTTGCTGGTGAGGCAACACATCCCCAATACTACTCCACTGCTCACGGGGCATTGCTGACTGGCAACAGGGAGGCGGCCAGAATCTGTAAATACTGGAATACTTCAGAGGGTGAGCCTTTCTCTTCATTTTTATCGAAGACAACACAGTGGTCAACTGTCTCGTAAAATCTGGACTCTCTCGATTTGGCAATCTCAAGCTGGAGAGAAAAAAGAAAAAAAGATATTGGATTGTTTATATGTCTGGAAATGCCCGTCATGTCTCAGAAATCGAAATAAAAAAACCCAAAATAGCACAATATCCACTAAACGTGTTCAAAGCGCTTTATAAAGGGTCCCTGACCAACAAAGACAACGCTGTTAATGGCCTGGTACTTATTTTATACCTGAGTACGGTGAGGGAATGTGAGTATAGAGCCTTTTCCAAGGACTCAACTGTGCGCCGAGTGAGTCTCAAGCCCAAGACCTTGTGATCTGAAAGCGAGTGTCATACCACATAGCCACACAACTAATAAAGAACAAAGAGAGAGGAGATCTCTATTATATAGAGATTATATAGTGTGTAACAGTTCAAAACAATCTGCCATTTTGGGTCATGACAGTAGTGCACGGGTGGTCCATGTTATCTTTGTGTAAAGTTGGCCGCTGTGCAGTAAATCATTTTTGTTAACAGAAAGAATGAAATGAATAACTAGTATACATCACTATTAGTTTACTCAAAGAAACTGTGTTTTAAAGAAATTGTTTAGTTCAAGTAGAGACCTCATATTTCTTGTTTCCTCAAATTGTAATTTTAGAAATTTATTTTCAAACCTTTCTTACAAAATGGAGGCAGCTAAAGGTGATAGATTTAATTTAATTTTTTTTTTTTTTTTTTTTCTTTCTGTTCTTTTTGTTCCCATTTGGTTATACTTTTTAACTGAGGCCTGTTGTGGTTTTACTATTTAATGTGTGGATGTGATTTTGTGGAGGCATAACATGCCATGCATTAAGAATTAATCAAATGCTTTGGTTTCCAGTCTCAAGTTTAAGCGTAAAATTTAAATATTGTTTTTACTTTTTAGATTATAACAGAGATTTTTTTATTTCAATTTAAGAGTTTATGGGCAATTCAACTGTTTTAAATTTTAATCGCCTACGTTTCACAAGTCTGTATATCTGTCTTGATTTATTATTATTTTTTTTTTTTTTTTTATTTTTTTTTTTAAATTATTGTTTTTATTATTATTATTATTATTATTATTATTATTATTATTATTATTATTATTATTGATATTCTTATTATTATGATTAATCTTATTTTTGTTTTGTTTTTGTTGTTACAGCATCAACCAGTCGATATCAAGATCTGGGGCTGAGTGAGGCGGAGGATACAGAAGAAGAGGAATCTGATGACGAGGGTCTCTGTTTTTAAAGATAACACGATTGGACGGAGATAATGTCCGTGCCCGTTGCTGTAAAAAAGTATTCATGGCGATTCAGGAAGTGACCCTTCTGAGGACTGTTGGGGGAAAATGGCTCGTGTCGATTTTTGCATATACTGCTACTGCAACTAATGGTGGTGATGGAAGTGTGATTGGTCGTTGTATCTCTGTATAGGAAATGAATTGAATTAGAGACATTGCATCTGTGAATCGTAATGAGAATTTAGCAGAGCCAGAGTGCTTTCTATATATATATATGTAGTGTCCGGATAGTGGCTGTTGTAAAATGCATGGTAGTTCAATTGAATATATATATGTATACGAGAAATATTTTGTGTATGGCAGATAATTTTAACGAAACAATGATGACAATTTATTTGTGTTTTTTTTGTTTGTTTTTTTTTTTCAATCTCATGATTTAGTGGTAGATGTGCACGTAGTGACTGCATTCTTGTTAGGATAATAGCAATGAACGTGTGTGCGTTTAATAGTGTTATTGGATATTAATATATAATACCATTCTATCAAGCCAAATACAGCGATGAGAGAGTGAATATAATTTGTGTTGGTGGGGAGAGAATGTGTAATGTTAATATAAGATTTTGTACGCGTGTTGTGCTACATCCATTTCATTTTTCATCTCTTTTTTTATTATTATATATATATATAATATATATAAATAACTCTTTTTATCTATTGTTATTCTCGTTTACTCATTACTGCATCAGCATTTTGAAATAATGGGTTTTTATTGTGAAATGTCTAAAACGTAATTATTGTTTTCTGATTATCGGTAAATTAATCAAGACAGTTCATTATTTGTTTATTTATAAAGTCTTAATTTTAATCTTGGTAATAATAGTTGTCTTAATGACAATATTTTGGTTCATTTACAATATAAGGATGAATAATGTTGATTATTGTTATTTATTATTTGTAAATTTGTATCAAGACATTCATTACTGTAACTTTTAGGTAATTAATTATTTATTTCTGCATTTACCACAGGATAATTTGAATTTGTTTTGACAGTCGTGGGTTTGTCTGCAACAGGAAACAGAGGGGTTGTTTATTCTTAAGAATATTGAACGTTCTTGATCGACTTTTCCAATTAAAAATTTAAAATTTTTTTTAAAATTTCATGTGTCAATGGCAGTCATTTGATAGGTGCTACTGTAAGGGTATATATTCCATCCACCATTTTTTTTTTTTTTTCATACCGGCTGTTATTTTCAATATGATATCTGATTTTGTCCTGGATATAACAGCTGATATGGTTTTGGCCAGGTTCTGATATGACTTTTGGCCAGGTTCTGATATGACTTTTGGCCAGGTTCTGATATGACTTTTTGCTGTGAGGGAGGCATGTTTAATTTTAAGAAATATTAAGCAATAAGCAATTTTTTCTCTTGTACCAGTTAATCATTTATTGGAGCTGAAGTTTTTGTATGGATTTTTTTGGTTTCCTTTTAGCAGGGAGGGATCTTGTGTGTTCTCTTGTTGCTGGGGCCTCTGTCTGGTCTAGGCCTTTTCTTCTTAAAGAAGTTTTTTTTTTCAATGTACTTTTTCTCAAGCATCTTTGAACGAAGAATTTTGTAGGCACTAACAGGCTTCTAATCTACCAAACTGTCCTTTTTCTTCAAGTCTTTATAATTGTACATCTAGAATGTTTTCACTATCCAATTTTCTTCCTTTTTACTGGCGCTGATATGACCTAAATGTGTTGCAAGCACTGTAAAAACCTCTAAAAACAAACAAAACTAGACACTGGTCGGTATCGTGATGACTTGTGTGAAATTTCTACAACTGAATCAATAAAAGGCTCTGCGACAATATCAATGAATGAACTCTTTCAATTTTCACAAGTTTATGATTTTAATGAGATTTAAGTGAGCTATTTAAGAATGCTACTGCTCAAAGTGATACTAAGCTGCTAGAAGCTGTGGACTGTAAAAAGTAATCAAATAAAAATGAATATAACTGCTTAAAAAAAAAAAAAAAGAAAATACCTCGCACTGAATGTTTCGGGTTCAAAACCCTTCTTCAGCAAAGACTGTTTTTGTTGTTGGCTGAAGAAGGTTTTTGAGCCTGAAACGTTCTGTGTTTGGTATTCTGTATTTTTTTAAAAAAAATTTTGCAGCTGTTATATATATTCATTTTTCTTTATTATATATGACTTCTCAAAATGGGTGTTTGATATAAAGATGTGATACTTAATTCTTATAAAAATAAAGACCGAATACCATATTATGGTAATCTATCTCTATGGTTTCTGCTAATTGCAAACAATGCTTTGTCGTAATTTATTCTAACTACTCCTAGAACTACCTCAAAGAATGATAATTCATAAATAAATGTATCGTCAACATCATGTGATGGATGAGCTGTGTATCATAAAACGTAATATATAATATATTACTATTACTCTTTGCAAATGCCGTTGGTTAATGAGTATACAATCCTGAATTTAATCCAGTTTTTTTTAATTGCATTTTGTCCATGATTTAGATTATTTTATATTATTTTATTTTTCCAGTCGCATTGAGCTAACTTTTCTTCTTCTTCTTCTTCTTCTTCTTCTTCTTCTTCTTCTTCTTCTTCTTCTTCTTCTTCTTCTTCTTCTTCTTCTTCTTCTTCTTCTTCTTCTTCTTTTTTTATCTTGAGACGGGGAAAGGGTGCATGTTCAATTTGAAACAACTATAATTGCATGTTTGTTTTTGTTTTTTATTTTTATTTTTTTTATTTTTTTTTGGGGGGGGGGGGGGAGGAAACATTTTTTAGACAAAGTAGATAATCTTTTAATGGGTGTGTTTTGAACATTTTAATGAGTGTTTCGAAGATATTGACATCATCTTATTCTTGACTGTTACGTTTTCCTAATTTTTATTGAAACTTGATAATGATTTTAGTTTTTAGAGGTCTATTGATTTTGGCCCGATGCTTCAAGTTTATTAAAGAGATTAAGGTTTTAGGCTGAATTCCCCCTGGAGTGAGGTGTGGAAGGGGGAAGGATTGTGAAAGGTCCTGGAGTGTTGGTTTCTCAATCAGTCCACAGACATGCTCTCTCTTCTATCTCCCTATATCATTTGCCTTTTCTGGTTAACTGGTTAATGTTATTTTCATCTTTTATTCCTGTTGTGGAATAAGACTAGTATCGCTTAGGCCCAGGTTCAATTTTGTTTTTTTCTTATCAACTGGAAACTTATGTTTTCGTAAATGAGTTTTTTTGTTTTTTTTTTTATCTTGTAAAATATCTTTACATTACATGATATTATTGTTGGATTATATGGAACATTTTTTGATTCTTTTATTCCTTTCTGCACGACTCGCGTGCAACGTTGAATATGTAATACTTTGACTATCCCTTCATGTTTTTTTTATTTTCCTGGATCAGATATGATAATATGACCTAAAAGTGTTAGGTTTGCTGTCAAACTCGTAAAAAATATTATAGGAACCAAGTGGATGGTGTGGATTACAATTATAGATGGCTGTACTACAACTGCAACTACCTTATTGTCTGTATCTGGGTGGGGTTCCTGGCCTCCCATGGTGGGCAGGGAGGTACTTGTGTCGTCTATCCCCTGTGTCTGTTTTCCCAATTGCTTTCTGTCTTTGTCTTGGAATGAGATTATTTGGTTTTGTCCAGTCCTTGGCTAGGAGGGCAACAGTTGGGAGGTACTTGTGTCGTCTATCCCCTGTGTCTGTTTTCCCAATTGCTTTCTGTCTTTGTCTTGGAATGAGATTATTTGGTTTTGTCCAGTCCTTGGCTAGGAGGGCAACAGTTGAATGTACAGTTAACGTTTTGGGAGATGATATTTTTTTCCCTTGTAAATCATCTGTTATGTACTTTTATTTTTTTTTTTTTTTTTTTGACAACATGAATGTGTTCCTTTTAGTGGGATCTTGTGCTGGTGTCTGGGTGAGACCTTTAGGTGATCTCAAAGTACACTGATAGTGTCTCTTGGAATCTACATCTGTTCCTTATTTGAACCAATTCCCATTTTTCTTACTTTTTCCTCAAGTCCTTTTAATTGTACATCCTAGAATGTTTTTACTATCCAATTTTCTTCCTTTTTACTGGCACTGACTGATATGACCTAAATATGTTGCAAGCGCCGTAAAACCAACAAAATTGTAACTGCTTCTACCTTATTGTCTGTTTGGGGCCAAAATCAAACTTGAGTTATGGACATATTTGTTCATCAGTAAATATTTGTGTGGCAAGCTGGGAAGATTACGCTCTTCTTCCTGGCACCATTTTGGAGCAAGTCATCCTGTAAGGCATTCCATGGAAATCAATAAACAAAAAATGAATAAAACTGCTTCAAAAAAAAAAGAACTAAATACCAAAGAAGGAACGTTTCGGGCTCAAAACCCTTCTTCAGCTAACTATATATTACTTAAAAACTAGATAGACATTAAAAAAAAATTTGGGGGGATGTTTTATATCAAGGTTTTCTTATTTGTCCTAGCTTTAGATTTGCTGAATGTAACTTAAAACAAGTTTGTAATTTTATAGAGAGCTTGTTGTTGAATTTTATTTAAATCTTGGTTACGTTCTGTAAATCTAAATCTAGGACACCAGATGAAACTGCCTAATTCTACTGCTTTAAAAAAAAAAAAAACCTTCCAAAAATATGGAATTTCTCAGAGACTGATGAGATTGAAACTTCAAAGTGGAAGTTAATAAGAGTTAAGGCTAATATGCCAAATTATGAATTAATAATAGTATGAATTCATTTTCTAGGCACAAGTGCACAACTTTCTCAGCTTGCCTCAACAAAAGTATGGATAATTTTGTTTATTATACTTATTGCATTTGTGTTTTATCGAAAATACAAAATTTTTGTTTTTCCATTGTTCACAACTGATCTCTTGATTTCTAAAAATATTTTATATTATTTTGTTGTTATGTTTTGGTTATGATTGTTTTTGGTTTTTTTAATTTCAAAGTATCTTTGACTGTCTTCATACAATATGTGATCATTTTATATAAATAGTTTTCGTATAGAGAATTGTGATGTTGTTGATCATTTTACATTTGTTACGTGGCTCAGACTGTTATTTCTGGGTGGGGATCCTGACCTCCCATAGTGGGCAGGGAGGTACATTCTGTGTCTTCTATCCCCCCAAACCCTTTTTCCAATTGTTACCTGCCATTGTCTTGGACTGAGATTACTTAGTTTTGTCCTGATCCTTGCTGGAGTTCCTTGGCAGGGAGGGAAACAGTCGAATGTATAGTTATAGTTTTGGCAGATGATATTTTTTCCCTTGTAAACCACCTATCTGTTATGCATTGTATTATGTTTAGTTTACATATTATATTATATGATTGGTAAACATTTGAGTGTATTCCTCTTAGTTGGGACCTGTGCTTGTGTCTGGATGAGACTTTTAGGTGATCTCAAACTAAGTACTTTGACGGTGTGCTCTTGGAATCTACATCTGTTCCCTATTTGAACCAGTTCCCCTTTGTCTTACCTTGTCTTTTGTGCTTTAATTGTAATTCTAGAACTTTTTACTACCCCATTTTCTTCCTTTTTACTGGCGCTGATATGACCTTAATGTGTTGCAAGCGCCGTAAAACCCTTAAAAACAAACAAACAAAACAGACTGTTATTTTATCGTTTTGAAATGATACGAGTTTCAGTTGGCAATTTCGTATCTTTTATACACATGTAAACTAAACATACAAGACTAACTTCACAGTGTTTTCTGTGTTTGTCAATCTGTTTAAACACTCGTAACATTTTAACCCTCCCAAGTTTAGCATGAATGAAAATGAAACATATTTGTTAGTGGGCAGGGAGGTACATACTGTGTCTTCGATCCCCCTATATCTGTTTTCCAACTTGCATTCTGTCTTTGTCTTGGGTGGGGTTCCTACCTCCCATAGTGGGCAAGGAGGTACATACTGTGTCTTCGATCCCCCTATATCTGTTTTCCAACTTGCATTCTGTCTTTGTCTTGGAATGAGATTACTTGGTTTTGTCCTGGCCCTGGCCGGAGTCCTAGCTGGGAGGGAAACAGTCAAATGCATAGTTATTGTTTTGGGGATGATATTTTTTTCCTTGTAAATCATCTCTCTGTTATGTATTATTATTTTTATTTTGAAGGTATAATGTAAGCATTTGAGTGTGTTCCTCTTTGTTGGATTTTGTGCTTGTGTCTGGATGAGACTTGTAGGTGATTTCAAACGAAGTACATTGGTGGTTTGCTCTTGGAATCTACATCTGATCCCTATTTGTTCTCATTTCCCCTTTGTCTTACTTTTTCTTGGGTGCTTTAATTGTAATTCTAGAACTTTTTACTATCCCATTTTCTTCCTTTTTACTGGCGCTGATATAACCTAAATGTGTTGCAAGCGCCGTAAAACCCTTAAAAACAAAACTGTCTTTGTCTTGGCATGAGATTACTTGGTTTTGTCCTGGCCCTGGCCGGAGTCCTACCTGGGAGGGAAACAGTCAAATGCATAGTTATTGTTTTGGGAGATGATATTTTTTTCCTTGTAAATCATCTCTCTGTTACTGTTATGTGTTATTATATTTATTTTAAGTTTATAATGCAAGCATTTGAGTGTATTCTTCTTTGTTGGATTTTGTGCTTGTGTTTGGATGAGACTTATTGGTGATCTCAAACTAAATACCTTGGTGGCATGCTCTTGGAATCTACATCTGATCCCTATTTGTTCCCAGTTCCCCTATGTCTTACTTTTTCTTGGGTGCTTTAACTGTAATTCTAGAATTTTTTTACTATCCCATTTTCTTCCTTTTTAGTGGCGCTGATATAACCTAAATGTGTTGCAAGCGCCGTAAAATCCTTAAAAACAAAACAAACAAACAAACATACTTGTTAGACTTTCCATTTATATGAATTAGAGAGAGTTAAAGTTAAAAATAATTTTCTATGCAGTGTTCCATTGTCCGTATTGTGTGAGAATATTTTTTTTACTAACAGTACAGCAGGGTATTTTGTGTACATGGTTTTCACTGCATAATATTGGAGTTCATGAGGCTTGGTCTTAATTTCTGGGACATGTTTGAATCAGGAAAATTGACTTCAGCTAAATCCGTTTCATCTTTCTTCTTTTTCTTTTGAGTTCTTTAAAGTAACCTCTTATTTGAGTTTCCTCTTCCTCTTCTGCCTTATTGAAAATCAAAAAATTCGTGATTTTTTGAGAGATAACAATTGTAGTTGCTTTCGTTAACTTAAAAAAATTTACAGTTTCCCCTCACAAGGATTAAATAGCACTTCAAATACCTTAAAATGGTGTAGTCTGGCATCAACTTTCATTTTCAATTAGTTTTCATGACTTAAAGATGCTCATGAAGTTATGAAATTGGAACCAAAATGACGTAATTCGACGGATTTTTTTGATTTTTCGTAATAGTAGGTAAGTTTGTTATGGTTTGTCTTTTTTTGCATCAAAACTTAAGAAGTGAGTTTTTCTTTTTCCTTTAAAATGAATTTGTTCTGCAAGGCCCTGACTGGACTTTGTTGCTAAGAGAGAAATATATGTTACAGTGAATGACGTAATCAGTCGGATAGTGAAAAGCTTCGAACTGAGATATCGCCAAGTTTAGTTAGAAGGTCAATTTTTATCAAAAATGAATTGTTGTCATAAATGATTAAATCAACCCTTTTTGTACGTCTTCATGAAATATCAAAACTTAATTTCACTTCTAAAGATTTTTTACAGCTAGTCAAGTTGAAAAAATATGAAATTTGAGAAAACTTGCCGGATATCTTTCCCATACATCTGACCATAGCTTCGTGAAAAATCACCCAATTTACTTCAAATAAAGATTAAAATGCTCTTGGGAGCCTATGCTTTCAGAAAATGCAAATCCAAAACTGTCATCTTCCGACTGATTATGTCATGCACTGACATAATTTTTGTTTTAGAGAGATGAGATCTGATTTGATCTTTTTCTCATAAATCATCCCTCCACTACTAATATTTTTGCATTTGTTAATGATTGAAATGCATTTGTATCAGATTTTGACTGTACGTCCATATTGATGGAGGTTTGTTCTTCTGTGTCTGTGTTTGAACGGTCTAGTCTCAGGTTAGTTAGACACAAGGATAAAGTCATTCCTTTCAAAATGGTTCCATATCCAATTTTTGCGGGTGGTTGGATGGGAGCATCACCCTTGAATCATATACCTATGATGTTCGCATGGGTGTACGATCCGATAGTGATGTCGTTTCTTCTTCTCTTTACTAGCCTATCCTGCTTCTTTGGTTTGTGATTGTATTTTTGACAGGGGATATTTTTTTTCCTGTAAATCCTCTGCCTGTTTGTTCTTGGTTATTTATAATTTAGCTTATGATATCTTTAGGTTATGATTTTGATTGACATTTGTACTATTTTTGTTGGATTGCTTGTTTTTTTGTTTCAGCGGTCTCTCATATAACCTCAATTGTGTTGGAAGAGACCTAAAGCAACAAACAAAAAAAATATCCAATTTTTTCTCCAAAAAAACACGAAACGACGACCAGTTTCCAACTAGATTCACCACATCTATTCAAATTAAAATGTATATCTTAAAAAGTTTTATAATGAATTGGGATGATAGTGGGAGGAAGGGGTGGTCATTGGTTCATTCTTGTGTGATCCAGATGTTGTTTTTTTTAAATTATTTGTTTTCTTTTGTTTTTTGTTTTTTTGTGTGTATGTGTGTGTTAAATTTTTATACTTTACTTGTTTTTTAAATTGTATTTTTGTTTTTTCTTTTGTTTGTTTGTTTGTTGTTTTTTTTTTTTTGGTTATTGAGAGAGAGAGAAATCTTAATTCTGTGTATTTAGGTTTGCATCAGAAAATTGATGTAAGTGATTGAGAGTCTGTCGTTGATTTATGTCTGGTAGATGCTTATTTCAGTCCATCAATACGTTTTTAAAATCTGATCTCAATTGTCTTGATCTTACTAAATCACTCATGTCAATCAACCAATATATTCATTCTCCAAAATACTGCAAAAGAAAGCTTTGATATATTTTTTTCCCCCTCTTTTTTTGACCCCAAGACATGATGATACACAACATACACCGGTGCTGATGGTTTTCCTCGGATCCGCGGAAATCCGCGATTTTGGAGTCCAGAGGAGGAATTTCCTCCTTTTTAAAATTACATTTTCTCGAAACAATGTGCTAGCAATGAGAGAGTTGATGTGTGGTGGAACACACAGGTGCAGTTTCCCACTCTCCAGAAGTTAGCTAGAGTATCAATGATAGTCTATTATCTCAATTGCTCTAAAAGTGGGGTTTAGTGCAGTAAAAATGGGGCTTAAACTTAAAGGCAATCGTTCAACATTTTCCTACTTTTTCACTTTTTCTCACCATCAGCACTGATACACACACTTTACACACAGTCATGCACAGATATAAACAGACACTTCATGCATACACGCATTTATTTAAATGTCTATAATCACGCTGAAGATTTGTCCATTGTATTTCCGTCTATTTTTATCATTGACATTTTATTTTATGTATTTAACAATCTATGATATAATGTAGTTTCGTTTAATCACTGTCCACCACTGTGTAATTTATTATGTGGGAGATTAAAGAATGTTTTGTAATGAAAATATATGCATCTTCTTTTCGTGGATTATTTCTTGGTAATCGAATTATAATATTATAATATAACATTTGAACTGTATCCATTTCTGTCTGTTGTATTATATCGTTTGAGTGAATTATGTTTAGGTATTTATTGACTTGAGAAATATTGGGTATGGAGAAATGCCCGATGAAAACAGAGGATAAAAATATAGTGGTGTGGGTGCCAAACTTGGGATCTAACTGACACAGCAGCTACGTGGCTAAGAGAGAGAGAGAGAGAGGTCACACTAGCCTCTACTGGGTGAGTGTCCCTACCTCCCATAGTGGGCAGGAAGATACATTCTATGTCTTCTATCTACCTGTATCTGTTTTCCAACTGCTTTCTGTCTTTGTCTTGATATGAGATTACTTGGTTTTGTCATGACCCTGGCTTAGAGGGAATCAGTCAAATGTATAGTTAGCTCTGGGAGATGATATATTTTTCCTTGTAAAACATCTATCTGTTATGCACTGTATTATGTTTTGTTAACAGTTATATATTTGTAAACATTTGAGTATTTTCCTCATAGTGTGGACATATGCTTGTCTGGATGCGACTTTAAGATGATCTCAAACTAAGTAATCCGGTCCCAATTTGGACCAATTCCCCTTTGTCTTACCTTTTATTGGGTGCTTTAATTGTAATTCTAGAACTTTGTACTGTCCCATAATCTTCCTTTTTACTGGTGCTGATATTACCTAAATTGTTGCAAGCGCCGTAAAACCCTTAAAAATAAACAAGAAAAAACAAAAACATCCAGCCACTCAGCCAGGCAGACGGTGCCGTATCAGTTGGATCCTGAGTTTTGGCACTGACCGTAGCCATCGTTAACTTATAGCCTGACACTGACCAAAAAATGACGTCAAAATGCCAGTCTTTGGCCACGAAAGAAAGCAAATCGTGAGTTGTATTCAATAGTTCAACCAATGGGACCACTTATTTCCAGGAGCTCTACTAAAGACAACTCACTAGGCGGTGCAAAAAAAACCAACAAATAATGACGTCAAAATGCAAGTCTTTTGGGGGTTTCAGTGTCAGGCTATAACTTAACGATGGCTACGCTCTGACACCGCAATATTTGTATTATTCTCTGTTTTCATCTGTCACTTCTCCATACGCTATATCTCTCATCATCATTGATATAGATAAGTGCCCACTCCACATTTTCTCACTATTTATTATTGACTTGTAACCCTGGCCTGCATTTAATTTATTTATTAATATTTGATCTGTCAGAGGAGTCACTGGGTGAGTGGTCGTTTTTCATTTAACCCTTTATAGACTGGGGGGGGGGGGGGGGGGGATTTGATTTCTCTCTAACCTGGCAACATCGTTCGTGTCTTCCAGTTTTCGCCAAGAGAGCAGTAACAACGATGCTATTTGCTGCTTGAATGATACGTCTACTCGAGTTGCTTTCCTAGTGAAAATGGTCAGGTTTTGAAAAATTGTTAGAATAAAAAAATAGGATGGAAAGAAAATTATAATTTGAAAAAAAAAATTGTTTCGCTGCCATTAATAAGTTCATTGCCATACTCTAAAAAACAAAAAACAAATTAAAAAACAAAACAAAAAGAAAACAACAACACATAGTTAAACATTTGGCCAGAAAAACTCGTATATCAAATAACGATCGATTGAAAGACCTTCCTCTTGAGAAAATCTCTCAAACCTGGGACTTTGCAAAGTATTCAATTAAGTCCCAGGTTTGAGAGTCTTTGCCAAGATGAGGGTCATTTAAATCGATTTGATATTTGAAGGACGGGATTTCTGGCCAAATTTTTAAATACATGTTTTTCTAGAGTATGGCAGTTCACTAGTTAAGGGGTAAAGAAGACATTGTGGAAGCATAATGACAATAAAACACACTGTGTATGTGTAAATATTATACACAATTACTGGGTGGAGATCCTGACCTCCCATAGTGGGCAGGGAGGTACATACTGTGTCTTCTATCCCCTTATATCTGTTTTCCAACATGCTTTCTGTCTTTGTCTTGAAATGAGGTTACTTGGTTTTGTCCTGACCCTGGTTGGAGTCCTGGCTGGGAGGGAAACAGTCAAATGCATAGTTATTGTTTTGGGAGATGATATTTTTTTCCTTGTAAATCATCTCTCTGTTATGTATTATTATATTTGTCATTTTTAATGTATAGTGTATGCATTTGAGTATGTTCCTCTTTGTTGGATTTTGTGCTTGTGTCCGGATGAGACTTAAAGGTGATCTCAAACTAAGTACATTGGTGGTATGCTCTTGGATTCTACATCTGATCCCTATTTGTTCCTAGTTCCCCTTTTGTCTTACTTTTTCTTGGGTGCTTTAATTGTAATTCCAGAACTTTTTACCATCCCATTTTCTTCCTTTTTACTGGCGCTGATATAACCTAAATGTGTTGCAAGCGCCGTAAAACCCTTAAAAAAACAAAAAAACAATTGTATGCAAATCTGAAATCAGCGTTGGAACCCTGTGCTTGTTCTCTTGATTTCACTTTCTTTCTGAGAAATATTATGGTCAAGGAATGGTTTAAATTCTTCTTCTTCTTCTTCTTCTTCTTCTTCTTCTTCTTCTTCTTCTTCTTCTTCTTCTTCTTCTTCTTCTTCTTCTTCTTCTTCTTCTTCTTCTTACCGTTATTTCTTTTTAAAACATGATTTGTAAACATTTGAGTGTATTCCTTTTAGTGGGATCTTGTGCTTGTGTCTGGATGAGACTTTTGTGTGATCTCAAACTTAGTACACTGAAAGTGTGCTCTTGGAATCTACATCTGTTCGCTATTTGAATCAATACCCCCTTGTCTAGCTTATTCTTGAGTTCTTAAATTGTAATTCTAGAACTTTTATTCCTTTTTATTGGCGCTGATATGACCCAAATGTGTTGCAAGCGGCAAGCGCCGTAAAACCCGTAAAAACAAACAAATAAACAAACCTAACATGTAGGACGAGACATGACACCTGTTAAGCGATATTACAATTTTTTTTTTCGGATAGAGGCAACGCTGTTAACGGCCAGGGACTCATTTTACACCTGATTCCAATGAGAAAATGTGAGTAACGAGCCTTTTCCAGGACTCGACTATCCGTCACTCTAACCTTCCGGTCCGAAGGGGAGTGTCATACCCAGGGGCGTGGCAATATTGGTTGATTTGGTCCCTGGCGCCACATCCATCTTTTATAAATGGATTACAGCATTTAAAAATAAATAAAACTGAGAAATGGTATAAACCGCCTCTTATTTATTTAAATAAGTCTTTTATTCAATTCCCCCCCCCCTTTCTTTTGTATTTACAAATATAGTATGTTTTAAGTCAATTTCCTTCTGATTCTGGCCCCACCTTATACTGTAGGCATGCCACGCCACTGGTCATACAAGATCACTTAACCGCACTGTTTTTAGTCTTTAGAAATGAATGATCTTTGAATAAAATTTCTGATTTAATTTGATTATAGAAACGGCGTCTATGCAACTTTGTCAAAATCTTCATATAATGCGAGCTATCCCACTTGTCTTCAAATGGACTAGATAGAATACAATGTAATGTTTTATCGTTTGGATGAGAGAGTCGGATGTCCAATATAATATCGGTAATCATCATTATCGATTATCATTATCATCATCATATCGTCGCGTGTCATGTAACATGTTGCATCTAAGATCATGATATTATCGATGTTTCAATTTGTGTCACTGTCATTATTATCCTCTTAGTTTTCGATTGTATTGTTGTCATTTAACTCGTTTGTTCTCGTAATCTCTATCATCGTCATCATCATCATCATCATCATCATCATCATCATCATCATCATCATCATCATCTTTACCATTTTGTACATTACCACCACCACCATCGACTGGTGACATTTTGTGATATGATTACGATCCATTTCATTAATTTTTTTCAATACATGTATTTGGCGTTTCGTTCTTAGAGTGGCTTCAATTTTATAACAATAGTCACTTTTAGCAAGCGGTAAACGTGAAAGAAAAAGACAAAAAAAAAAAAAAAATGAAAAAATAAAGAAGCGACAATATGGCTGTGTTTAATCGCATCGCTAAAGATCTCGTCGTTTTGAGTTTGAGAGCACAGAATGAGTACTTTATTGTCACTTTGTCGTATGTATAGTGTGTGTTTGTGTGTGTGTATAAATTATTATGTAAGAACGTAAGCGCGGTAGTGTGTTGTATAGTGTGTTGTGTTGCAGCACATTCAGGCTATCACTGTGTGTGTTTGCTTACTCTCTATCTATGTGTACATTTTGATTTAATTCTGTATGAAAATTTCCCAATAAAGATTATACTTATAAATTATTTGCACAGTTTTTTATTCGTATTTCCACAAACAGCATGGCTCCCATAGTGGGCAGGGTTGTACTTACTGTGTCTTCTATCCCCATATTTTTATCTGTTTTCCAACATGCTTTCTGTCTTTGTCTTAGAATGAGATTACTTGGTTTTGTCCTGGTCCTGGCCAGATCCCCTGGCTGAGAGGGAAACAGTCGAATATATGGTTAGTTTTGGGAGATGATATTTTTTTCATTGTAAATCATCTCTCTGTTATGCACTGTATTATGCTTGCTTTATATTATATATGATTTGTAAAACATTTGAGTGTGTTCCTCTTAGCGGGGACCTGTGCTTGTGTCTGGATGAGACTTTTAGTGATCTCAAACTAAGTACTTTGATAGAGTGCTTTTGGAATCTACACCTGTTTCTTATTTGAACCAGTTCCCCTTTGTCTTTCCTTTTCTTGGATGCTTTATCGTAATTCTAGAACTTTTTACTATCCCATTTTCTTCCTTTTTACTGGCGCTGATATGACCTTAATGTGTTGCAAGCGCCGTAAAACCCTTTTAAAAAACCCCCAAAAAACAACAAAACAACATGCTTTCTGTCTTTGTCTTGGAATGAGATTACTCGGTTTTGTCCTGGACCTGGTCGGAGTCCTGGCTGGGATGGAAACAGTCAAATGCATAGTAATTGTTTTGGGAGATGATATTTTTTTCCTTGTACATCATCTCTCTGTTATATATTATTATATTTGTTATTTTGAATTTATAATGTAAGCATTTGAGTGTATTCCTCTTTGTTGGATTTTGTGTTTGTGTCCGGATGATACTTGTAAGTGTGGGTGGGGTTCCCTACCTCCACAGTGGGCAGGGAGGTACTTACCGTGTCTTCTATCCCCTTATATCTGTTTTCCAACTTGCTTTCTGTTTTTGTCTTGGTGTGAGATTGCTCGGTTTTGTCCCGACCCTGGCCGGAGTCCTTGACTGGGAGGGAAACAGTCAAATGCATAGTTATTGTTTTGGGAGATGATATTTTTTTCCTTGTAAATCATCTCTTTGTTATGTGTTATTATATTTGTTATTTTTAATGTATAATACAAGCATTTGAGTGTATTCCTCTTTGTTGGATTTTGTGCTTGTGTCTGGATGAGACTTATAGGTGATCTCAAACTAAGTGCATTGGTGGTATGCTCTTGGAATCTACATCTGATCCCTATTTGTTCCCAGTTCCCCTATATCTTACTATTTCTTGGGTGCTTTGATTGTAATTCTAGAACTTTTTACTATCCCATTTTTTTCCTTTTTACTGGCGCTGATATGACCTTAATGTGTTGCAAGCGCCGTAAAACCCTTAAAAACAAAAAACAAAAAAATACTTGTAAGTGGTCTCAAACTAAGTACATTGGTGGTATGCTCTTGGAATCTACATCTGATCCCTATTTGTTCCCAGTTCTCCTTTGTCTTACTTTCTCTTGAGTGCTTCAATTATAATTCTAGAACTTTTTACTATCCCATTTTCTTCCTTTTTACTGGCCCTGATAAAACCTAAATGTGTTGCAAGCGCCGTAAAAGCCTTAAAAACAAAAATAAACAACAGATTACTCGGATGGGAGCATCACCCTTGAATCATATACCTATGATGTTCGCATGGGTGTACGATCCGATAGTGATGTCGTTTCTTCTTCTCTTTACTAGCCTATCCTGCTTCTTTGGTTTGTGACTGTATTTTTGACAGGGGATATTTTTTTTCCTGTAAATCCTCTGCCTGTTTGTTCTTGGTTATTTATAATTTAGCTTATGATATCTTTAGGTTATGCTTTTGATTGACATTTGTACTATTTTTGTTAGATTGCTTGTTTTTTTGTTTCAGCGGTCTCTCATATAACCTCAATTGTGTTGGAAGAGACCTAAAGCAACAAACAAACAAACAAACTCTGTTTTGTCCTGGCCCTGGTCGGGAGTCCTGGCTGGGATGGAAAAAGTTAAATGTATAGTTATAGTTTTGGGAGATGATATTTTTTTGCTTGTAAATCATCTCTCTGTTATGTACTGTAACTTTTTAAAATTTTATGAACACATGATTCGTAAACATTTGAGTATGTTAGTGGGTTGTTGTGCTTGTGTCTGGATGAGACTTTTAGGTGATCTCAAACTAAGTACACTGATCGTGTGCTCTTGGAATCTACATCTGTTCCCTATTTAAACCATTTACCCTTTTCTTACGTCCTTTTAATTATAAATCTAGAATGTTTTTACTGTCCCATTTTCTTCCTTTTTACTGGCGCTGATTTGACCTAAATGTGTCACAAGCGTCGTAGAACTCTTAAAGACAAAAACAAAACCAAAACGTCATGGCTAGCATTTGTGGCCCAACGTGTCAAAACGGTATTATGTCGGCATGGACCAATGCTAAAAAGTCAAATTGAAGCTAAACTGGTCAAAAGTATGAAATGTTGGTATGTAGCACTCTAAAATATGATATTCCTTCTCCTCTATAAAGCATAATAAACTCAACTTAAGTCTGGTATTTCTGGCTACAAATTCCATTTTCAGCATCTGGTCCATGCCGACATAATACCGTTTTGAGACGAAGGATCACATTTTGACTGTCTTGGGTGATTTCTTTTTTTTTTACCTCCCTTGATGGGCGAGGGGGTCGCTGTTGCTGTCTTCTATCTCTATATCGGTTTTAGTTGTTGGAATGGGGTTACTTGGTTTTTGCCCTGGTCCTGGCCGGTGTCCTTGACCATGAGGAAAACAGTCAAATGCTATAAATGGTGTTCAAAGCGGTTTTGAAAGGGTCTCAAGCCAAACATGTTTAACGGGACATGACGCCTGTAGAGCGCTGTTACAATATGAGGTTCTTGAATCCCTGCGCAAGTAATTTCGAGCAAGTTTCCGATGCCGCAGTGCAACCTTAGGAACGAGGTCGACATTTCAATCGCAGAGGTCGAGGATGCTTTCCTTATACTCCTCTAATGACCTCAGCCATGATATCTCTTATCAAAATGTATTCTATTTTTCCCATGAACCATCAAGGAACTGAACATCCCCCACCAGGGCCCAATTTTATTTAAGTTGTCTAGATTTAGTTATTTACACTAGTCTAGTAAATGACTTGCTAGTCTTATGCCTAAGAGGAGTAAGTGACTTTAAAAAATCGGATTTTATTAACGTTTTCTAGACTGTCGACTAGCTGGGCTCTTGCCTAGAAGTTGGCGTTGTAAGGACGGTGACTAATTCGGTTATTTTGTGCTGGTAACATCAAGCTCTCTTGTACACGAAGGCAGGTAAGATACAAGCCTTCATACTTTCAACGCAAAAGATTTCCAAAGAGGAAATTAGCAACACATTCGGGATAGATAATATTTCGTTCCGTTTCATATTTGAACTTACTTTTGCCATGATGAATCAAATCATGTGCATGTGATATTGACTGTCGACTGTTAGACTACAATGATGTCCTTGGTTGACTGTCAATTATATTTTTTGGCCAATAAAAGTTTCATTGAAACTCAAACAAAATTGAATCCCCCCCCCCCAAAAAAAAAAAAAAAGTTTAAATCAAACAAGCAAAAGAGAAAGTGTGTTCTGATGAATCACATTATTTCAGTCAGTTACAAAGACAGCATAATAACTTTTGTCTCCACTATACATTCTAATCTTTTTTTGTTGTTGTTGTTGTTGTTGTTGTTGTTCTTTGACGCAAATCGTTCGATTTCTAGTCTCCAGTCACTCGCAACTCACGAACCGATAAGATTCATTTTTTAAGCATTTACTCACACAAATGTGTACTTTCGACGATCTGCACTTCTCTTATCGTTTTTAAAGCCCGTGTCAACAGCAACAGGACACTTTTTTTGTAACCGACGTATTTTCTTTCCGAATCGAAGCTCTCATCTAAAAATAGCTGCTATCTTGTTGACGCTATGACGTATCCTAGTTACTAGTCTCAGTCTAAGCTTGTGAATTCCTGCCTCAGCAAATGACTAAAACTTGGCCAAACTTAGTCCGAAGGTGCTGTGATTTTTGTATGGGACTTGCTTAGTCAGCTCACATGAAATCCGATTTTTTCAAGTCCTTGACTCAAGTCAGAGACTAAACGCTAGTCCGCGTTCATTAAAACCAGCCCAGAAATCTTAGATATTACAAACAACAACAAATTGATATGATCAATTATAATAAATTGAGCCTTTATATAGCGCAATATTCACTAAATGTGCTCAAAACGCTTTACAAGGGGTCCCTGGTCAAGAGCAACATTTGACATGTAGGACGGGGCATGACGCCTGTTAGGCGATATTACAATTTTTCGGACAAAGACAACACTGTTAACGGCCAGGTACTCATTTTACACCTAAGTACGCTGAGAGAATGTGAGTAAAGAACCTTTTCCAAGGACTCAACTATGCGCCGAGCGCGAGGCTCGAACCAAGAACCTTCCCATCCGAAAGCGAGTGTCATTCCACTAGACCACATAGCCGCACAACTATTAAATATTTATCTTTCAACTCAATGACACAATAATGGAGTAATTCACCATATTATTTGTATAAAATTTTCAGTGACGGATAATTCGCATTTTGCAGATGAATGCGTTGTACTTGAACTTTACTTCAATTTGTTCTCGAATTTAATGATTTAACTTAAAGAATACGATTAGATAAGATAGATAATGCTTAGGTAATTCATCGCATAAAAAGGACATTTGTTTACAAAGTGTATACTACAAGTGCGGCTATGTGGTCTAGTGGTATGACACTCGCTTTCGAATCGGAAGGTCCTGGGTTCGAGCCTCGCGCTCGGCGCATAGTTGAGTCCTTGGAAAAGGCTCTTTACTCACATTCTCTCACCGTACTCAGGTGTAAAATTAGTACCTGGCCGTTAACAGTGTTGTCTTTGTCAAAAAAAATTGTAATATCGCCTAACAGGCGTCATGTCCCGTCCTACATGTTAAATGTTGCTGTTGACCAGGGACCCCTTGTAAAGCGCTTTGAGCACATTTAGTGGGTATTGCGCTATATAAAGCTCAATTTTACAAGTATCTACATTAATCAAAATCTTCCACATACAAAGTTTAGTCAAAGAGATCGTTTTAAATCAACGTGTACATATATCCAGGTCTGACATCCGAACCCAATTAAGGGCCTAGTTTAACATTGTTGAACTGTAATGGATAATATTTTTCGTCATTTTTTTATACTGTGTCTTCTATCCCCTTATATCTGTTTTCCAACATGCTTTCTGTCTTTGTCTTGGAATGAGATTACTTGGTTTTGTCCTGGCCCTGGCCCGAGTCCTGGCTGGGAGGGAAACAGTCAAATACACAGTTATTGTTTTGAGAGATGATATTTTTTTCCTTGTAAATCATCCCCCTGTTATGTATTATTATATTTATTTTTAATGTATGATGTAAGCATCTGAGTGTATTCCTCCTTGTTGGATTTTATGCTTGTGTCCGGATGAGACTTAAAGGTGGTCTCAAACTAAGTACATTGATGGTATGCTCTTGGAATCTACATCTGATCCCTATTTGTTCCCAATTCCCCTTCGTCTTACTCTCTCTCTCTCTTGGGTGCTTTAATTGTAATTCTAGAACTTTCGACTATCCCATTTTCTTCCTTTTTACTGGCGCTGATATAACCTAAATGTGTTGCAAGCGCCGTAAAACCCTTAAAAACAAACAAAAAACAAACATCATTTTTTTTTTTTAGATTTCCATTACAACAATAGGCCCATATTGAATAACCTGTAAGTAAGGGCATGTCGTTTAAAATCATTTTGGGAGAAAATAATCTATTTATATCTATAAACCATAATCTTAAAATTTCAGAATGTCTAGACTGTGAGGCTATGTGGTCTTGTGGTATGACACTCGCTTTCGGATTGGAAGGTCATGAGTTCGAGCCTCGCTCGGCGCATAGTTGAGTCCTTGGAAAAGACTCTTTACTCACATTCTCTCACCGTACTCAGGTGTAAAATGAGTTACCTGGCCGTTAACAGCGTTGTCTCTGTTGGAAAAAAAATGGTAATATCGTCTAACAGGCGTCATGTCTCGTTCTACATGTTACGTGTTGCTGTTGGTCAGGGACACTTTGTAAAGCGCTTTGAGCACGTTTAGTGGATATTGCGCTATATAAAAGGTCAGGGGTTGTTTTTTTTTTTGTTTTTTTTTTTTTTTTTTTTTTTTGGGGGGGGGGGGTTTAGACCACATTCCTAAAAGAATTACAGATAGTATGGATATACAATTGCTATATTAATGCGTGGCTCAGCGGTACGGTCTTTGCTTCGTACCTGAACCGTACCGAGTTCGATCACCCGCCGCTGCTGCTCTGTGTGGCGTTCCAGTCTTCCCTTGGAATACACCATAGAGACAAATTTCCCCTAAGGTATGAATAAAGGGAATTTTATTAATTTTTAAAATTATTATTTTATGATAATTATAATAATAATAATTGAGCATTTATATAGCGCAATATCCACTTAACGTGCTCAATGCGCTTTACAAGGGGTCCCTGGTCAACAGCAACATTTAACATGTAGGACGAGACATGACGCCTGTTAGGTGATATTACACTTTTTCGGACAAAGACAACGCTGTTAACGGCCAGGTACTCATTTTACACCGGAGTACGGTGAGAGAATGTGAGTAAAGAGTCTTTTCCAAGGACTCAACTATGCGCCGAGCGAGACTCGAACCCAGGACCTTCCGATCCGAAAGCGAGTGTCATATCACTAGACCATATAGCCGCACAAAACAAAAAAAAAAAAGAATTTAGTTGTTGCTTTGGTTTTGTGATTTATGATCTCGAGCTTTTTCTTCTTTTAGGGAATTATAAATACTCTTCACCAGTCGTAACGTCACTTCCTTCCTAATGACGCATGGTAACTTAGTAACACTGGCTCTAAACTATCGGAACAATGGCGGACGCCCGTTAGAAATATTTATCCGGCGAGCATAAAAACGTATCTAGAGGGAAAAAAACCCCCATAAATTTGATGATGTTTTGACTTTTACACATTCTGATCACAAGGCATATGAAAAGTTCTAGCCAGCATGAAGAATAAAAAGTAATGATTTTCTTTGTTTAGAACCAAGATGGCTGCCGTTGCCGGGCGGCGTGACATCAGACCACTGAATCCAATTGTGGTCAAAACAAAATCAAAAGCTTGTTTACGATTGGTTCAGAGTTTTCTCCATTTGATTAAAGTAATATCTCAAAGAAAAATCCCCCCCCCCTCCCCAATGGAAAACAAACAGCCCACGGTAATAACAACTCGCCACGCTGACCTTGCGATAAAAACGAAAACAAATGAATCCACCTCAAGGTGACGGCAGGAAATACCACAAAAACCTGCCAAACCGTACTATTTATAGTACCCCCCTTTGAAAACTCATCAGTCTTGTTAAACAAAGAATACGAAAGGCCGATTTCATAATATTTTTTTTTCATTTACCAAGTTTAAAAAAATCACTAATACATAAAAATTGCCATGGAAAACGTGAAAAATAAAATCTGCCAAACTGCCAAACCGTTTTTTTTTCCTGCCAAACGACTTCAAATTCTGCCAAAAACAAAAAGGACATTTGGCAGAAAATCTGCCAAATTGGCAACCCTGGGTGACAGACGGGAACCCAGAAGATCGTTGTAAACAAGTTTCACAATCATAATATTATCCATTGATTTAGTCGTTGTCGTGGTGCTTTTAAAAACACGAATCATGAAATTTATAAGGAAAGAGACAGAAAGAAGATAAGGGGGAAAAAACGAAACGAAAGAAAGAAAAAAAAATTGATGAAAAACAATACTGGATTATCTTAATTCAATGTGTTTTTTATCAATGTGAGCTCTGGGCTGTGGTGAGCTGTGCTTGTATTTTACAAGCTCACGTAAATCGATAAAGTAAGACTGGAATAATATAATATGCTACTAGATCTAGATAACATTTAAAATGTGTTACTCATTATCATTGAGTTAAGGTTTGAAATTGCATAGCTTGAGAAATCAATTCAATTCTTATGTGAAGCGGTATATAGAGAATAGTATGAATTAAACAACGATTGAATCCTACATAAATACATCTATTTATTTATTTATTTATTTATTCATTATTTACTAGTTTTGGTTTATTTATAAATAAAAATAAAAATAAATAAAATTCCCTTTATCAGCGCTGCCTACTTTAAATTTCAAAAATTCGTAGTTTCCAAAAAAAATCCACTTTAAATAGCTTTGGCGCTCAGCATGATCCAAAAACGCTCCAAAGTCCTGAATATATTCAATTCAATTCAAAAGTTTATTTTTAGGCAATTGCCAATATAACTCATACAAGAATATAATATTTTCATCAACAAATCAAGTAAATAAAATTAATAATAAAGCAAGGCAAGCAA
>NC_088361.1:14032267-14034767 GCF_034508935.2 Berghia stephanieae | reverse complement strand
CTTCTTTATCTATTTCTTCTTTGTTGCGGTGGCTGCTACTGCTGCTGCTGCTGATGATGATGACGATGATGGTGATAGAGATTGTGATGATGACGATGATGATGGTGATGACATTCGATACCACCAACATTACCATCATCACCGCCATTAAAACTGAACTTTTATAATTATCGCCATAAATCAGAACAACGTCCATAACTACAATATTAACACGATCAAAGAATCCACCACATAAATAGAAAACCATTAACATTATCATATGACCCACCACATAAACCATTAACACTATCATAGGACGCACAAAATAAAACTATTAACATCATCATAGGGCCCACCACATAAAACCATTAGCATCATCATAGGGCCCACAAAATATAAAACCATTAACATCATCAAAGGGCCTACCGCATAAAACCATTAACATCATCATAGGGCCCACCACATAAAACCATTAACATCATCATAAGACCCACCACATAAAAACATTAACATCATCATGGGACCCACCACATAAAACAATCAACATCATCATAAGACCCACCACATAATACCATTAACATCATCATAGGCCCCACCAAATATAAAACCATTAACATCATCATAGGACCCACCAAAAAAACATTAGCATCATCACCAACTGTTTGAGTAAATAGATGATAGATATATAGACAAATAAAGAAAGAAAGAAATAGATAAATAAACAAATGAAGGCAGATAGATAAAGTAGTAAGTAACCATCATCATAATCTGAACTACCTCCATCATATAGATACTCTCTCTCTCTCTCTTTCTCTATCTCTCTCTCTCTCTCTCTCTCTCTCCTTCCTCCCCCCCCCCCCCCCCGCCTAAACCTCCACAAGGACAGTCAGAAACATCATCATCACCGGAACCAATTGATTCAGATGAAGAAAAAAATATAGATAAATAGATAGATAGATAAATAAGTAAATCGGACCAAAATATGTGGATCTATACATAATTGGAGCTGTATTGAGTTTCACTGCCTTGACGGATAATAAAAAGGTTAAATCATGTAATCGTGTTTTTTTTCTATTTCTGCAGTTTTGGAATTGGAACAATTATTATAGATCAAAAATAAAATTTAATGTGCAAAGGATCTCTGGCCCTTTTACGAAAAGATGTTAGAACTCAAAGGTGACACAAGTGAAAACAAATACAAAATAAAAACAGGTGTTACTTTATATAACTTAAAACAATTTTAGTATTAATCACCACCTGTATCTAATTTGTCATTTATCATTAAAAAGGCAAATCATTTTTCTATTTTTTGCTGTTTGAATCATCTCTTTATCTTATACAGTCAAAAAATTATACATGATGACGAAAAAAATAAATGAAAATCAAGGGATATCACTCATTCAAAACTTTGAAATTATTTATTATTACCGAGTTATCTCCCTTGAAATATAATGAAGACAGCGATTATTTTACGCTGCAATGTTTATTTATATACGTTACACACATTACATTTTACAGTTCACAGCTTCAAGTAGCTCAGAATCATTTCAACCTGTTCGACCATGGTTTGGGCGCTTCGTGCGGAGATGTGGGCTTGTGGTATGGCACTCGCTTTTTTGATCGGAAGGTCCTGAGTTCGAGCATTGCTCGGCGCATAGAAAAGGCTCTTTACTCACATTCTCCCACCGTACTCAGGTGTAAAATTAGTACCTGGCTATTAACAGCATTGTCTCTGTCGGAAAAAATGTATTATCGCCTAACAGGCGTAATGTCTCATTCTACATGTTAAATGTTGCTGTTGATTAGGGACCTTTGTAATGCGCTTTGAGCACATAAAGTGGAGATTGCCCTATATAAAAACTCAATTTTCAATTTGGTTGATTTTTGCATTTGTTTGAGGATCGCCATGGCGAAAATGCTTGATGATAATGACGCGTGTAGGCCTGTAATTCAAGTTTGTGCCTATTTGCCTGCGTGTCCATTTGTCAGTCTGTTTATATATATTCCCAGACAAAAGATAAAGTAGTTATTTATGGAAGGGAAATGGGTAGAAATATCCATTTCTGGACTCCTTTCTTGTCCTCGCATGGCCTGAGTATCGGTGTAGTTATGGAAGGGAAATGGGTAGAAATATCCATTTCTGGACTCCTTTCTTGTCCTCGCATGGCCTGAGTATCGGTGACACCGTGGTGACCTCCAAGCAGAGATTGGATGGCTCGTGAACCAGATGGAACTGTGGGGAAATCAGAGATGGTTGAGGTTGGTGTATGAGGGGGAAATGGAACTATTGAGTAGGACAACAAGGATTGAAATAAATGATGATGATGGTGATGATGATGATGATGATGATGATGATGATGATGATGATGATGATGATGATGATGATATTAATAATAATGATTATGATGGTGGTGGTGGTGGTGATGATGGTGATATTATTGATGATTATGGAGGTGGTGATTGTGGTGGTGATCGTGGCGATGATAGTAGTGGTAGGGTGATGATGATGATGATGATGATG
>NC_088361.1:14007267-14029767 GCF_034508935.2 Berghia stephanieae | reverse complement strand
TAAAAACTAAAATTGTGAGTATTTTTCTATTTGTAATAAATTATATACTATCACGAGGAAAGTACTTTGCGGTAGACTAGTGTATTATCCAAACGGTATCAAGCAATTATTATTGTCCATTTAACGCTACAGAAGCTGGATTAAGATACCGGAATAAAATCATCCGGCTTCTTGGGCCAAATGGCTCTGAGAGACCACTTTTTATAATACTATTTTGAGGCGATAACTTGACTTTTGAATTTGGCCTTTCCCCCATCAACGAAGGTCCTCCACTTTATTCTGTCCTGTGCCATCACTTCCAGGTCTCTCCACGTCTCTCCCGAACGCAGGCTGTCCGCTTCTTTACCTCTTCTCCTGGTGCTCTTTGGCCGGCCCTTCTTTCGTTTGCCATGTGGATTCCAGGTCAAGGCTTGCCGAGTGATGCTTGTTGTCGGTTTTCTTGGAGTGTGACCAATCCATTTCCATTTTCTCTTCAATATTTGTTTTTCAATTGGCTGTCTGTTTTTTGTTTGTTTGTTTGTTTGTTGTTTTTTGTTGTTGTTTTTTTCTTTTTTTTTTTTTGTTTTTTTTTTTTTTTTTTTTTTGGGGGGGGGGGGGGGGTTGTTATTCTGCTGAAAGGCTACTCTACAAGAAAGGTCTTGTTTACCATTTTCTGTGACGTGGAAGTCAAAGTTCACATAGAATTTATTCAACAAGGGCAAACAGTGAACTCTGAACAATATGTTTCAACTCTACAATCCTTTAAAAAAAATAGACTCGCACATGTTCGCAATAAGCCGTATTATTATATTTATCCGACTTAAGTCCTATTTCTCAGAAGTTTTAGCACCTACCTGGTGTTGGAGATTGGTGTTCATGCAGGGCTTTAGGTACAGCCTCTCTCTGGCCTGGAACAAATAATCGTTGTTATCCAGACACTTCTCGGATGCCTCGTTAGCAACCTGGAAACAAATTCCAAAAAAGGTTAAACTAACGTTTTTGCCGAACTCTGGAAAATAAACACGTATTTAAAATTTTGACCAGAAAACTCGTCCTTCAAATATCAATCGATTTAAATGACCCTCATCTTGGCAAATACTATCAAATCTGGGACTTCACAGGACATACCTCGCAGTCCCAGGTTTGAGAATTTTAGCTAAGATGAGGGTGAATTAATCGATCGATATTTGTAGGTTATATTGTTGCTATAGATGCTGTGCGCTTGGTTAAGAAACTCACAACATTACCATCCGGAAATATAACGGACCAACACAGAAAACTATGTGTAACCTTGACCGTCTATAATCTGGTTAATACAGTTTAGTGAGACCACTCATATCATAAACATGGATGGCAAAAACAATAACAAAGACCTGGGTGACGTTAACTTCCATTAACGATACAGTATTTCTCTCTGTCTCTCTCTCTATCTCTGTCTCTCTCAGTATCTCCCTCTATCTCTCTCTGTCTCTATCTCTCTCTGTCTTCTCTATCTCTCTCTGTCTCTATCTCTCTCTGTCTCTGTGTGTGTGTCTCTCTCTATCTCTCTCTCTATCTCTCTGTCCCTATCCCTCTTTGTCTCTCCCTCTATCTCTCTCTGTCTCTCTGTCTCTCTCAGTATCTCTCTCTATCTCTCTCTGTCTCTCTCTCTATCTCTGTCTCTATCTCTCTCTGTCTCTCTCAGTATCTCTCTATCTCTCTCTGTCTCTATCTCTCTCTGTCTTCTCTATCTCTCTGTCTCTATCTCTCTCTGTCTTCTCTATCTCTCTGTCTCTCTCTCTATCTCTCTCTGTCTCTCTCTCTCTCTGTGTGTCTCTCTCTCTATCTCTCTCCATCTCTCTCTCTGTCTCTGTCTCTCTCTAACCCTATCTCTCTCTCTCTCTCTCTCTCTCTCTCTCTCTCTGCCTCACTCTCTCTATCTCTCCTCCATGATGTTTTTATCGATATAAAGCACAAATAAAATTTGGTGACAAATGGGTTGGGTTTTTTTCCTCTTTCTTAAGTCCGCATAAGAAACCAAAATGGATGTGTCTATACCTGTCCCCACAGCACAACATCCTCGTCATCGTAGACACTGAGTTCTCGCCAGATATTCTTCATGTACCAGCCAAAGTCTTTACAGTGCAATCTGGCACGCAGATTAGGTCTGTCAGATAAATCGCCAACTTCTATATCCTGCCAATGATTAAAAAAAAAAAGAACTAATTCAAGAATATGGAGAGAGAGAGAGAGAGAGAGAGAGAAGGAAAGAGAGAGAGAGAGATCGAGAGAGATAGATAGAGAGATAGAGAGATATATAGAGAAAGAAAGAGAGCGAGAGAGAGAGAGTGTGTGTGTGTGTGTGTGAGAGAGAGAGAGATAGAGAGAGAGTGTGTGTGTGTGTTCGTGTGTGTGTGTGTGAGAGAGAGAGAGAGAGAGAGAGAGTGTGTGTGTGTGTGTGAGAGAGAGAGAGAGAGAGAGAGAGAGTGTGTGTGTGTGTGTGTGAGAGAGAGAGAGATAGAGAGAGAGTGTGTGTGTGTGTTCGTGTGTGTGTGTGTGAGAGAGAGAGAGAGAGATACTAGACAGTGATAATATATTGATGCCTATTGATCATGAGTTCGAGCTCCGCCTCAGACACTCACGTTTTTTTCCCTTGGGCAAGATGATTAACTCCCAATTTAGATTATTTCTGTTGACAACAAACACTTGTTTGATGGACTATCTATGTATATTCCTTCATGGAATGCCTAGGCAAAGGTATCTTATGATAATTCAGAAAAGTGAGTGGAGCAGGCACTTATGTTGGTAACAACAAGATATGAAGTGAATAGAAAAGTGCCAGAAGACAATAGAGAATAAAAAATTTTCGCGGCGGTGGTGGGGTTTGAACCTGCGACCTTATTGGTACGACAACTCCGCCTGGCAGGTGAGAGCGTGGCTCTACCGTGTGAGCTATCCACGAACACAAAAATATTCGTTTCAAACTCAAAGTCATTACTAGATCCCTCTCTCACCCACTTCTTGAGACCGCCGATTCGTTCGTACACCACCATCGCGAATAATTTTGACCAGCAGTTAAGCTTAATAGCCAATATTCTCAACACAAACATATAACATAGAAACGATTGAGACATTGAGTATGCTCCGGTGTATGGGGTGAATTTTTTAATTCAGAAAAGTGAGTGGAGCAGGCACTTATGTTGGTAACAACAAGATATGAAGTGAATAGAAAAGTGCCAGAAGACAATAGAGAATAAAAAATTTTCGCGGCGGTGGTGGGGTTTGAACCTGCGACCTTATTGGTACGACAACTCCGCCTGGCAGGTGAGAGCGTGGCTCTACCGTGTGAGCTATCCACGAACACAAAAATATTCGTTTCAAACTCAAAGTCATTACTAGATCCCTCTCTCACCCACTTCTTGAGACCGCCGATTCGTTCGTACACCACCATCGCGAATAATTTTGACCAGCAGTTAAGCTTAATAGCCAATATTCTCAACACAAACATATAACATAGAAACGATTGAGACATTGAGTATGCTCCGGTGTATGGGGTGAATTTTTTAATTCAGAAAAGTGAGTAAAAAGAGTGGGGCAGGCACTTATGTTGGTAACAACAAGATATGAAGTGAATAGAAAAGTGCCAGAAGACAATAGAGAATTAAAAATTTTCGCGGCGGTGGTGGGGTTTGAACCTGCGACCTTATTGGTACGACAACTCCGCCTGGCAGGTGAGAGCGTGGCTCTACCGTGTGAGCTATCCACGAACACAAAAATATTCGTTTCAAACTCAAAGTCATTACTAGATCCCTCTCTCACCCACTTCTTGAGACCGCCGATTCGTTAAAATTTTTTATTCTCTATTGTCTTCTGGCACTTTTCTATTCACTTCATATCTTGTTGTTACCAACATAAGTGCCTGCTCCACTCACTTTTCTGAATTAAAAAATTCACCCCATACACCGGAGCATACTCAATGTCTCAATCGTTTCTATGTTATATGTTTGTGTTGAGAATATTGGCTATTAAGCTTAACTGCTGGTCAAAATTATTCGCGATGGTGGTGTACGAACGAATCGGCGGTCTCAAGAAGTGGGTGAGAGAGGGATCTAGTAATGACTTTGAGTTTGAAACGAATATTTTTGTGTTCGTGGATAGCTCACACGGTAGAGCCACGCTCTCACCTGCCAGGCGGAGTTGTCGTACCAATAAGGTCGCAGGTTCAAACCCCACCACCGCCGCGAAAATTTTTTATTCTCTATTGTCTTCTGGCACTTTTCTATTCACTTCATATCTTGTTGTTATCTTATGATAACACACGGAAGGTCATAATTGTTACAGTGAATGACATAATCAGTCGGATTTTTTATCAAAATCGAGTTCTTGTCATAAATTATTAAATCAACCCTTTTTCCACGTCTCGGGAAATATCAAAGCTTAGTTTCACTTCTAAATATTTTTTAAAAGCTTAGTCAAGTTGAAAAAGTATGAAATTTGAGAAAAGCTGCCGGATACCTTTCCCATAGATACATCGGACCATAACTTCATGAAAAATCACCCGATTTACTTTAAATAAAGATTAAAATGCTCTGGGGAGCATTTTCTTTCCGAAAATGAAAAAGAAAAAAACAAAACAAATGCAAATCCAAAATTTTCACCTTTCGACTGATTATTTCATGCACTGACACACTTGTTTTACATACCTTCATATCCGGATGCTGCTTAAAGACAAATCTGGAGTAGTTTCCCATCCAGACAGTGACGGCCCTCTTCCAATTGTAGAGTTCCAGCTTTGATCGCCCCCCTGGGAAATCGTACGGTTGGACACGAGCCACGTGACCAATCTTGGAACATGGAAGATGGACAAGTCTTCCCCCACATAGAGTTACCTGTCGTGTTATGTAGACAATTTTATTATTTTGCATTGATTCTTTGTTATTTTGATTTTCTTTTAAGGGTTTTACAGCTCTTGCAACATATTAAGGTCGTAAAAAGGAAGAATATTGGATAGCAAGAAGTTCTAGAATTACAATTAAAGCACCCAAGAAAAGGAAAGACAAAAGGGAATTGGTTCAAATGGGGAACAGACGTAGATCCCAAGAGCACGGGATCACCTAAAAGTCTCATCCAGACACCAGCACAAGATCCCATTTACACAACAAAAAAAACAACAAAAAAACATAATACAATGCATACCAGAGAGATGATTTAGAAGGAAAAAAACATCATCTCCCAAAACTAACTATACATTTGACTGTTTCCCTCCGAGCCAGGGTATCCGGTTAGGGTTAGGGTTAGGGTTAGGGCCAGGACAATACATAGTAATCTCATTCCAAGAAAAAGACAGAAAGCATGTTGGAAAACAGATATAAGGGATAGAAGACACAGTAAGTACCTCCCTGCCCAGTATGGGCGGTCAGGAACCCCACCCAGTCACACTGATTAATTTTCTCCATAGGATATGGCATTATGGTGTTTTAAGATATCAAGCCTTTTACATATAAATAAACAAACAAAAAAAAGAACAGAAAGACAACAACTTGAGCTTGTATACAACGCAATGTCTACTAAACGTGCTTAAAATGCTTTACAAGGGGTCCCTAGCCAAAAGCAACACTTAACATGTAGGACGAGACATGACGCCTGTTAGGCGATATTGCAATTTTTTTTCCCGATACCTACAACGCCGTTAACGACCAGGTACTCATTTTACTCCTGAGTATTATGAGAGAATGTGAGTGAAGAGAGTTTTTTAAGGACTCAATTTTGCGCCGCTCATAGCGGGTTTCGAACTCAGGGCATTCCGATCTGAATGCGAATGTCATACCACCAGCACATGATGCGTCGGTAGAAAGTGTCTTGACTTGTTACATTGTCAATTTTTGTGACTACTCATGTTACAACATCAATACATTCAATAGACAAACGGCAACAACGATGTATATTTTCTACCCTCCACGTCATCTCCAAGTTTTCTCCTCCCCATATCGACATTTGAGTGTCATATCCACCGAGTTTCTGGAAGAATTTCTTGTCAATGGCAAATGCTGACCCTACCATGGTGGTGCCTCTGTGAATGGGAAATTGGTGTGTATGGTTCAATTATGACAAGCGACTTTAATCAATTATTACAAATGTCGACCTCAACTAGGCAAAAAAAGCCCCCAAGAAATAAACAAACAACAAACAACAACAAACAAACAAAACAAAATAATGTAAATAATTAAGATGAGACGTATGGGAACAATTCATTCGAAATAAAAAGGAAAAGAAAAAGAAAAGAAAAATGGCCGAATAAAAATAAAAACAATCCAAGTGATGAAATTAACAAAAGATCGAATAATGTGGCTTAAAATTATTCGAATCACCAAACCAACTAATCAATCGTTCTGGCGTGCTTTGAAAAAAATATCGACAAATATTTAGAATTTTGGCCAGAAAACTCTACCTTCAAATATCGATCGATTAAAATGACACTCATCTTGTCTAAATCTCTTAAACCTGGGACTTCGTGAAGAAAAAGTAGTGATAGTAGTAGAGGTAGTATTAGTAGTAGTAGTAGTAGTAGTAGTAGTAGTATTAGTAGTAGTAGTAGTAGTAGTAGTAGTAGTGGTGGTGGTAGTATAGTACTAGTAATAATAATAATGATAATAATAATAATAATAGTAGTAGTAGTATTAGTAGTAGTAGTAGTAGTAGTAGTAGTAGTAGTAGTAGTAGTAGTAGTAGTAGAAGAAGAAGAAGAAGAAGAAGAAGAAGAAGAAGAAGAAGAAGAAGAAGAGAAGAAGAAGAAGAAGAAGAGGAGGAGGAGGAGGAGGAGGAGGAGGAGGAGGAGGAGGAGGAGAAGAAGAAGAAGAAGAAGAAGAAGAAGAAGAAGAAGAAGAAGAAGAAGAAGAAGAAGAAGAAGAAGACAATGGCGTCTTTCACAAACTAAACATTCAAACATGAAGACAAGATGAAGAAGAAGAAGAAGAAGAAGAAGAAATATAACTTACGGACGAGCATCTGTTTCCTTCTGGCCGACCTCATCTGGCCGGAAGTAAGTCTCAAAGAACCTTAAGCTCCAATCCCATCCATACTTGACCATCCAGTGCCGGTCAAAGTGGTATTCGAACGTGTCCCATTTGATGTAGTCCAAGTGCGACATCGCCACAACTTTACTGTCATTGGAAATGGCTGCCAGCAATGGAAGCAGCCTGTAGAAGACATAGTATCAGTATGCAAACATTGATGCTTCAAGCTCGGAAAGAAAGCCTATCCCATCATAGATTTGTTTTGTTGTTTAAAAAAAAATAAAATAAAATAAACAAAATTCCCTTTATTCATCCCATAGGGGAAATTTGTCTCAAGGGTCCATTCTAAGAGAAGACTGGAATAATCCAGGCGTCAGCCGCAGTGCAGCGCCGCAAAGTGAGCTAGGGCGAGGTGACTTGCTCAATGCCACACAACGCAGCGGCGGGTGATCGAACTCGGTGCCTTTCGGGTACGAAGCAAAGACCGTACCGCTGAGCCACGCTGCCCCTTTTGCTTTGTTTATTCATCTAACAACATAATCAAATATCTTAACGTTTTTAAAAATGATTTTTGTCCAAGTCATCGTCCGCTTAGTTGCCATAGGATACACCGGCCACGCGGTTTTTTGCACAGCCTGCGGCCGCAAAATTAAGGAACATTTTCTGATTTCCATTGCAACCGCAAAATATGCAAATTTTGCAAATTTTGGACAAATTCTTTGATTCTTTTTTTTTTAAAATTCGGATAAGACCTTTTATTTAAATCAAATAAAAGGTCATATCCGAATGTTTTACTTCTTTATTTTAAAAAATTCATTGACAGCAATTGTTTAATTGTAATTTTGTTTTCCCAACTTTGTGCCTATTTCCAAATCAGCATAATTTTTGGCAAAATTTGCCATGTTTGTCCCATAATTTTGCATAATTTTGAGTTTGAAATTGTGTAATTTCGCGGGGATATTTTGTTACATGGGTTGCATGTAGTTCTAGTTGTTAGGCGTGATACAACATATTTAGAAACCTGCAAATTTTTTGCAAAATTTACTTATCTATTTCATCATTTTCTTTGCAGAATTTTGAAATATTTTTTTGCATAAAACCGCGGAGTCCGGATACACTTTAAACGCCCACACAATTTGTACACTGATAACAGATGGCGCCACATAGGTAGGTACAAGTACTTCGCATTGAAGGAGGCTGCGTGCCACAGAGGTACGGTCTTACCCAAAAGGTACCGAGTTTGACTCCCCGCCACGTAGCATGTCTGTGGTGTGTGTGTGTGTGGGGGGGGATAACTTATATTTCTTGGGATCAGTGTCAATTGTACTTTTTCTCGAATCTTGAGTTATTACTGATGAAGATTATGATAATAAGGATGGTGATGATGATGATGATGATGATGATGATGATGATGATGATGATGATGATGATGATGATGATGATGATGATGACGATGATGATGATGATGGACCTAACTGAACCGTTCATCCCACTAATCATTATCTTAAGTAGTCCAACTCAGTCCCATGGCCATATTAAGAATGATACAAATTATATTTGAAAAGACTACTGTACAATCTTGAAATTTCATTCTATTTTCTCTCGGCCGTTACATTCAAAAGACACTGTGCGTTCAGCCAAAAAAAAAAAAAAAACTTACAACATCTGCAAACCGAATATACCTTGACAACACGCAAAGCTATTCGTAACCTTGAACGTCTACAGTCTGGTTGATAGACTTTAGTGAGAACTTCTCATAAAAATGGCTGGCTAAAAACAATAACAAAGAGTTGAGTCACGTCAATACTCTTCAACAGTCGTTACGTCACTTCCTTCCTAATGACGCATGGTAACTTAGTAACACTGGCTCTGAACTATCGGAACAATTGCGGACGCCCGTATGAAATATTTCTCCGGCGAGCATAAAAGCGTATCCAGAGGAAAAAAACCCCATAAATTTGATCATGTTTTGACTTTTGCACATTCTGATCACAAGGCATATGAAAAGTTCTAGCCAGCATGAAGAATAAAAAGTAATGATTTACTTTGTTTAGAACCAATATGGCCGCCGTTGCCATCAGACATCAGACTACTGAATCCAATTTCTTTCATTCTATGGTTACTCACCAGCCGATATTCACCTCCATGTGGCTGTCGAAAAACACGAGAACGTCCCCTTTGGCCTCGTTTGCACCCACCATCCGAGCTGTGGACAGACCTTTTCTCTCTGGCATACGAATCATTCGGACAAGACCTTTGGGGAAGTGGTCACGGATGTACTTGTCTAAGGGAACTTTGACTTCCGCTGGAAAGAGTAAAAAAAGAAACAAAAAAAACTTCGATCTCGTGACACGATGATCATTCTCATTATACGTAAAATTTGTTCCACTATTCAACTTTTGATTGGATGTCGCAATTTAAACAATTCTTTGACCCATTTAAATATCGCATAGAGGAGCGGAAATACTTTTATGGTTGAGGAGAATATTGATGTGACGTATACGTGACACGTGGTGCGTGATGCGTAATACGTATGATCTACTAAAGCTCTCAATTGGATTCAATAGTCTGATGTCAAGTCGCCCAGCAACAGAGGCCATCGTGGTTCTAAACAAAGAAAATGGGTACTTTTTATTCTTCATGCTGGCTAGATGGTTTCATGTGTCATGTGATCAGAATGTATACAAGTCAAAACATGATCATAATATCATAATATTATTTATAACGTTTTTCTCCTCTGGATACGCTTTTATGCTGGTTTGGAGAAATATTTCATAAGGGCGTCCACCATTGTTCCGATAGTTTAGAGCCAGTTACTAAGTTACCATGCGTCATTACGAAGGAAGTGACGTCATGACTGGTGAAGCGTATTGTCTTTTTACTTTACACGTAAATATTACACGATCACAACGGTAGCCATCATTATCTTATAGCCTGACACTAGAACCCACTAGGACTTTTAGTTTGACGTCATTTTTAGGTTTTTGCACGGTCCAGTGAGTTGTCGTTTGTAGAGCTCAAGGAAACAAGTGGTCCCATTTGTTGAACTATTGAATACAACTCACTATAAGTTTTCTTTTGTGGCCAGATTTTTGACGTCATTGTTCGGTCATTGTTAGGCTACAAGATAACGATGGCTACGTCACAACCCACCCAGTGTGCTGTTGTCATCTACCAAGATGATCTCTTGTAAAAGACTCCTGGGTGTTCTGTTAATGATGCTGTACACTGTTCGAAGAATGAGGGACGGCCACTCGTCATAAAATGGGATGATTGTAGACACCGAAGGCAAGGATGAAATGTTGTAGGTAACATTGGCACATCTTGAAAGGAAACAAGTAAAATTATAGCTAATTCTGGAACATCTAAAAAGGATACAAGAAATATTATAGGTGATATTACAAGGAATGTTATATGTTTTATTGGAACATCTTGAAATGATACAAGAAATATTATCGGTAATACTGGAACATCTAAAAAGGATACAAGAAATATTATAGGTGATATTGGAACATCTTGAAAGGAAGCAAGAAAGGAACGGAGGAACAAGAAAATAATGAAGAAAATGACGACGAAGAGCAAGAAGTAGTGAGGAGGAGGAGGAGGAGGAGGAGGAGAGAAAGATGATTAGGAGGAGGATCAGGAGTGGGGGATGGGCGGAGAAAATTACCCTGGCAATCTGGAATCGGGCACAATCCTGTTCAAGGGAACCATGTCGCTGACTAGAATATTGACCCTGAACTTATTCACGATTTTGGTGACCTCATCATTCTGCTCGTCGGTCAAGGCCACTCCCCTGCCCATTTCGCCGGCTATTCGTGGGTCGTTGCGTCCGTATTCATCGATCAAAACGTTTCCTGTTTGACCACCGTCTCTGAAGTCTTTAAGTGACACCTGGAAGAATTTGAAACGAGTATTTGAAATGATAAACAAATAAAATTAAATCTGCATTGCTATAATAATGAATAAGACATGTTCGTTGACCAAGAGAATTACGTCCCTCGTTCTGGGATGTAACGATCGGTACCACGGGTTTGCCATCGCCTCTGTGAATCGCAGGCAAACAGTATGTGTCCATCATTCCCCGCGGTGTGGGGAAGACTAGATGCATCAAATTGTCTATTGCCGTGTCTCATGTAACGTTCAAGAATGTAGAATTGCTAGCAATGGTCCAAACGAGGGGTCTAATCTGCACTATCAAGGACAATGTGGAGAATACGTTGACGACGTGTTATCCGTCCGCAGTCTACTTTTGAATGTATCCCTCTTAGTGGGAACCTGTGCTTGTGTCTGGATGAGACATTTAGGTGATCTCAAACTAAGTACTTTGATAATGTGCTCTTGGAATCTACACCTGTTTCCTATTTGGATCAATTCCCCTCTGTCTTACCTTTTCTTGGGTGCTTTAATTGTAAGTCTATAACTTTTTACTATCCAATTTTCTTCCTTTTTACTGGCGCTGATCTAACCTTCATGTGTTGCAAGCGCAGTAAAATCCTTAAAAACAAAAACAAACAGTCTACGGCTACACAACCGGTCACCACGAGAATTGCTTAGCTTCTCCAACAGTACACGGAACTGGTGAAAGTACGCTTCTGCCTGCCGCCCGGCGTCGATCAGAGGCAACGACCCGGATATTGTTTGTTTTTGGACAAGGCACTTTGCGTGTTGGAAGACTTTATACCGTCATAAACGCCATGATACAGGACATGCACACCAAGATCGGATTTCTATATAGCCCCATATCGCACCGTAAAGACATTTTGTTGAATTTAGTGGTCAACATGGCGTCCAAATGCACGACCATCACCCTGTACAGACTTTGTTATTTCTGTCTGAACCGCGTTCAGGTCCAATACAGCTCGTCACACACGGGGTGCTACTGGGGTGCTACTGAAAGATCTTTGCACCGCGCTACATCACTTACGACGAGTCCAACAAGTCGTTCGAAGGGGTTATCACGAGAACGAGCTAGGGGTCATAAGACCGGAAGACTTGAAAAACGGGGTCAGCAACAACGTGTATAACGCCAATAACAGGCCGGCCTTCACCAAGGATTTTATACGTCACGTGTGCTGTCTGTCGACATTTATTTTACCTTCCGATCTACCAACACAAGAGGAGACGATATAGATGATATCACTCAGGTCTTTGTTATTGTTTTTTTTTTGCCATCCATGTAAATAAGTACTTCTCACTAAACTGTAAGAACCATGGTTACACATAGTTTTATGTGTTGGTCTTCCGGATGGCAATGTTGTGAGCTTATTAGCCAAGCCCATACTATCTATATTGGATCTATATGGACCCCCGAATGCCACTAATCAAAACGGCCTGCAGTAGCTCTGACGTGAGTGAAATACGTCGAGGATCGGCCTTGCTGATGTTTATGGACAGGAAGCTGTTGGGCAGTGGCGACATCAGTAACGCGTCTAAGGTCATGGAAGAATGTATTCCAGGTGCGTTACGACACTGGGGTCCAACGAACCCGAGGCCACTGTCCATGTTGGATCGAATGGTAGCAATTTTAAGAATGAAATAATCATTGAAGCGCTCTGGAAGTTCTGATTCGTTTTGGTGTGATGGCAGTAATTTTCCCCACGATCAACTGTCATCAAACCGTTCAGGACATTAATATATAATAATATTATTACGACAATCGCCATGATGGCTCTACTTACCTTCGACATGTTGACCTTGACATTGGTACTATCAATTCTATCAACGGCTGGAACGAATATTCTGTCCGAGTGGTAAATAATTCTGTTCTCGTATCCGGTCCTCAAAAGCTGGAAAACTATTTGTGTTTGTAACACCAAGAGAACAAAGCACCCCACGGCAGCGCCGTACATTAGCAGGAATCGACGAGAATAAAGCGTCATTGTTGAATAAAATATCACGAATAAACATTGAAATACAATCCTAACGATAATTTGGGGTGCCGGCTGAGTCAACAGTTCTGATCATGGCGATTATCCATTACTAATTTCAATTAGAAAAAGCAAACACTATGACAAGTATTTATAAATAAACACTTTTCCACTATTTCAATTTTTTAAAACCCACTATGGCAAGTATCTATAAACAGACACTTTTCCACTATTTCAATTTT
Source organism: Berghia stephanieae (assembly GCF_034508935.2). Classification (NCBI taxonomy): domain Eukaryota; kingdom Metazoa; phylum Mollusca; class Gastropoda; order Nudibranchia; family Aeolidiidae; genus Berghia; species Berghia stephanieae. The sequence goes on along the minus strand of NC_088361.1, from coordinate 14,016,684 downwards.
TTAAAACCCACTATGGCAAGTATCTATAAACAGACACTTTTCCACTATTTCAATTTTTTAAAACCCACTATGGCAAGTATCTATAAACAGACACTTTTCCACTATTTCAATTTTTTAAAACTCACTATGCAAATATTTATAAATAAACACTTTTCCACTATTTCAATCTATTTTAAACTCACTATGACAAGTATTTATAAATAAACACTTTTCCACGATTTCAATTTTTTAAAACCCACTATGGCAAGTATCTATAAACAGACACTTTTTCACTATTTCAATTTTTTAAAAAACATTATGGCTAGTATTTATAAACAGACAGTTTTCTACTTTTTCAATATAAAAAAAACACACTATGGCAAGTGCCTATAAACAGACACTTTTCCTAAACATTTTGATATCATATTATTGAGACGAACGCACGATAGAAAAATATAATAACAATGTGAAATTGAATGTAAGCTTCAATTTAATAAACGAAAGCAGATAAAGTGAATGTTTCTGGATTCCATTTATCAATAAAACCGGATGAATGAAACACTATAGACGAATGTGATAATGTCCACATTATTGGTTTGAGTTTATTAAATTGAAGCTTACATTCAATTTCATATTGTTATTTATTATTTCTTCGAGGTCCGAGCAGCAACATTTTCCCTTTCCCAGTATTCTTTCCCAAAGGAAAATAATCAATCTAACTTAGGATGACGAATTTCCATTCCTATTTTAATGCCTGTTAAACAATGTGTGATAAAATGGTATAAAATAGACAATAGGGAAAAAAAGTGCGACGTCACCCCTGCCTAGAAACGGCCATTTTGGTTCTACACAAAATAAAATATAAAAACGATCAAACAAAAGATCAAATTGATCGAATTTTTTTCTGCTATAATGGGCCAATAGTTTGCACTCTAATTGTCAATATAGAACCTGTCGCTTTTACCTATTTCCAATACGCTTCAACAGTCGTCACGTCACTTCCCTCGTAAAGACGCATGGTAACTTAGTAACCGGTTCTAAACTATCGGAACAATGGCGGACGCCCTTATGAAATATTTCTCCGACGAGCATAAAAGCGTATCCAGAAGGAAAAATAAACATTATAAATCTGATCATGTTTTGACTTTTACACATTATGATCACAAGACATATGAAAAGTTCTAGCCAGCATGAAGAATAAAAAGTACCGATTTTCTTTGTTTAGAACCACGATGGCCGCCGTTGCTGGGGGACGTGACATCAGACTATTGTCCAATTGGAGCGGTGGCTACTAATGGTGCTCCCACTACCATGCTATGGCGATCGACCCAATCAGCACTCGTGCACCGTCGCAAATCCACCAGGAAGCTTCGTCACAACGCACCGTTCAACTAGATTTCCAACTGTAGCCACCTTTGGTTGCCGTGAGCGTTGAAAAGAGGAAGTGACGTCACGACGTTGGAACCCTATTTACCAAAACATCTTGATATCAAATAATCATTGAGATGAACGAGCGATAGAAAAATAATCAATCTCAATTAAACGAGTGGATGAGAGAAAAACGGAAACAAAATAAAACAATTTATTCCGTGGAAGAATTGAAGGCTGATTTTCCAAAACTCGTTAAGTCAATTTTCCTACTTTCTGAGATTTTCCATCCATGAGATAAATTGAAATGTAAATTATATTTTAAGTATCAACTGATGACACAAGAATTACCTTAGATTTGTGTGAATTTGAAGTTTATATATGATAAAATGATGAGGAATTTTAGGGGAAATAATGCTCAATATCTGAAAATGGTAAAAAGTTGAGTTAGGCAGTTTTGAAAAACCAGTCTTCAATAGGATTCAATAGTCGTAACGTCACTTCCTTCCTAATGACGCATGGTAACTTAGTAACACTGGCTCTAAACTATCGGAACAATGGCGGACGCCCGTATGAAATATTTCTCCGCCGAGCATAAAAGCGTATTCAGAGGGGAAAAAAACACATAAATTTGATCATGTTTTGACTTTTACACATTCTGGTCACAAGGCATATGAAAAATTCTAGCCAGATTGAAGAATAAAAAGTAATGATTTTCTTTGTTTAGAACCAAGATGGCCGCCGTTGCCGGGCGGCGTGACATCAGACTACTGAATCCAATTATAATTGTTCATACTTGTCATGTTGTCTCGTTAGTATTTTCTCTCAGTGGAGTAACCATTAGCCAGGTAAATGTCGCACTCTCGAAAACAAAACAACTCATATTTAAATATTTGGCCAGAAAACTCGTCCTTCAAATATCGATCGATTTAAATGACTCTCATCTGGGCAAAAACTCTCAAACCTGGGACTTCGTGAAATCCCAGGTTTAGAGTATTTTGCCAAGACGAGGGTCATTTAAATCGACCGATATTTGAAGGACGAGTTTTTTGGCCAAATTTTAAAATATGTTATTTTTTGCAGGGAGCGGCAGTTAACTGGCTAAAGATGATATCGTCCGGGTTACAATTTTAGTCATTTACTTCGATACTTCGAATTATTGTGGTACAATTGATCCAAAACGGGGTCCCGATAGCTCAAATGGTAGAGCACTCGCTTCACGCACAATGGGACCATGAAAGATCCCGAGTGCAGTCGAAATTTTTTTCTGACCCCTCTATTCACCCGGCAGTGAATGGGTAGCTGAGCCTGTTAGATTTGACGGAAAGTACTTTGCGATAGACTAGCGTCCTATCCAAAGATTAGTAAGGACTTGCTATTGACCGTTTCACGCTATAGAAACCGGGATAAACTCCGGTTCCATCAGCCGAATGGCTCTGAAGGACTGCTATAATCGATCGAAATAGGCTGAATACGCTTCAACAGTCGTGACGTCACTTCCTTCATAATGACGCATGGTAACTTAGTAACTGGCTCTAAACTATCGGAGCAATGGCGGACGCCCTTATGAAATATTTCTCCGACGAGCAGAAAAGCGTATCCAGAGGAGAAAAAAAAAACATTATAAATCTGATAATGTTTTGACTTTTACACAATCTGATCACAAGACATATGAAAAGTTCTAGCCACCATGAAGAATAAAAAGTACAGATCTTCTTTGTTTAGAACCACGATGGCAGCCGTTGCTGGGCGACGTGACAGCAGACTATTGAATCCAACTAGGTGTTCAGAAAATAATATCTGGGTTTGAATACAAAGCCGCATTAAGCCAGCGTATTGAAAGTAGGTACGGTAGCTAATTCGTTTTTGAAAGCCTCTATTATGTGCTCGATTTTACCCTTACACTGTCCAACACATTCTCGTAAATATTTTAAAACAATGCGTTGAATGGCGGGCGACGTTATAGGAAACCACGAAGAGTGGTTTTCCAAAAATCCCTAAGTCCGTTTTTTCTCATCTTGAGATACTGAGAATCATTTCCCCTAAAATGTCTCATTCGGTCTATTATTTAATCATATTTAAACTGGAAATTTACACAAATCCAGGGAAATTCTTGTGTCCATTGATGCTAAAAATAAAATTTACTTTTCAATTAATTAGAGCTACATGGATGGAAAATCTCAAAAAGTAGGAAAATCGACTTAACGAGTTTTGGAAAACCAGCCTTCAATTTCATTGTGAGCTCTGATAGATAGGGGATCGTTCATACGGTTTTTATCTGGTCTAAGCATCATTGAATTGGCCTCACCTAGCATGAGTGAGGTTCAATGACCAAGCGAATGGTACGGTCGATGTCACAATTTCAAGCAAAGTTGATCAAGGTCAGTGCCTGTATAAAAGTAGCCATTCAGAGCCATTGGGCCCATGGAGCCGGAGTTTATTATTTCTATAGCGTGAAACGGACAATAATAGCAATTGTTTGCTATCCTTTTGATAGGACGCTAGTCTATCGCAAAGTGCTTTGAGCACAGGCATAATCTCAATCGACTCAGGTGCTGATAAATACCTGGCTATAACTACAATGAGTAGTGATTTCCGTATTGAATGAGCAATGACTGGTACTATAATGACTCTATAAAAAAGTAGAGTAACTGGGAGTAAAATAACTGATGGATGAAATTAAGTATTTGCGATAAAAAAAAAAAGCCATGTAAGAAATCGACCTGCCAACCATTACGGAAAATAAATGTGTATTTTGGCTCCAAATTGGATTCAATAGTCTGATGTCACGTCGCCCAGCAACGGCGGCCATAGTGGTTCTAAACAAAGAAAATCTGTACTTTTTATCATTCATGCTGGCTAGAATTTTTCATATGTCTTGTGATCAGGATGTGTAAAAGTCAAAATATAATCAGATTTATAATGTTTTTTTTTCCTCTGGATACGCTTTTATGCTCGTCGGAGAAATATTTCATAAGGGTGTCCTCCATTGTTCCGATAGTTTAGAGCCAGTTACTAAGTTACAATGCGTCATTACGAGGGAAGTGACGTCACGACTGGAAGAGTATTAAGTTTTCTCAGCGTCTCTAATTCATTGGGACTTTAAAAAAATAAAAGTTGATGCCAAACTCCACAATTTAAAGGATTTTGAAATGTTATTCATTCATTGTGAGAGTAAATTGTTTATTTTAAAAGTTAACTATGAGGACTACAGTTTTTAATCTTCTAAAATTACGAATTTTTAATATTAAAAAAAGGGGTTTTATTTAGCCCAATATCCACTAAACTTGCCCAAAGCGCTTTATAAGAAGAACAAATCCATTTATTCATCCCGAAGGGGACATTTTTCTTTAGGATCTATTCCAAGGGAAGGCTGCAATAACCCAGGCGTCAGCCGCATTGCAGCGCCGCAAAGTGAGCTAAGGCTAGGTGACTTGCTCAAGGCCACACAGCGCGACGGGTAGTCGAACTCGGTACCTTTCGGGTACGAAGCAAAGACCATTCCGCTGAGCCACACTGTCCCTGAGCAACTGTAACACTTAATATGTAGGACGGGACATGACGCCTGTTAGGCGCTATTACATTTGTTTGTACATTTGTACTGCGCTGTTAACGGCCAAACACTCATTTTACACCCTGAGTACGGTGAGAGAATGTAAGTAAAGAGCCTTTTCCAAGGTCTCGACTATGCCGCATCGAGCGAGGCTCGAACCCAGGACCTTCCGAGAGAGAGAGAGAGAGAGAGAGAGAGAGAGAGAAAGAGAGATAAAAGAGAGAGAAAGAGAAATAAGAGAATGAGAGAGAGAGAGCGACAACAGAGAGATAAGAGAGAGAGAGAGAGCTAGAACGAGATAGAGAGAGATATATAGACAGAGATAAGAGACACAGAGAGAGGAGAGAGGAGAGAGAGAGAGAGAGAGAGAGAGAGAGCTAGAACGAGAAAGATCGATCGATAGATAGATAGATAGATAGATAGATAGATAGATAGATAGATAGATAGATTGAGAGAGAGAGAGAGGAGAGAGAGAGAGAGAGGGATAGAGAGAGAGAGAGAGGAAGAGAGAGAGAGAGAGGGAGAGAGGAAGAGAGAGATAGAGAGAGAGAGAGAGAGAGAGGGAGAGAGAGAGCGAATCCTGACTCAAATTGCGGGAACAATTATCACTATTGTTTTTATTGATTGGGTCCCGTCAGTAGAATATTCTGCCGTATTCTGTAAAAACCCATATTTTAAAATTTGTCAGAAAACTCGTCCTTCAAATATCGATCGATTTAAATGACTCTCATCTGGAAATAAACAACTCTCAAGTCTGGGACTTCGCGAGGTCACAGGTTTGAGATTTTTTTTCAAAGATGAGGGTCATTTAAATCGATCGATATTTGAAGGACGAGTTTTCTGGCCAAATTTTAAACTATGGGTTTTTCCAGAGTAGGGCAGTGTTGTAGTTGTAGCCAGTGTGTGTGTGTATGACCATGGCCATCGTAAACCTATAGCCCGACACTGACCAAAAATGACGTCAAAATGCCAGTCTTTGGCCACAAAATAAAAACAAATCGTGCGTTGTATTCAATAGTTCAACCAATGGGACCACTTGTTTCCATGAACACTACTAACGACAACTCACTAGGCGGTGCAAAAACCAAATGATGACGTCAAAATGCCAGTGTTTTTGGGTTTCAGTGTCAGGCTATAACTTAACGATGGCTACGCTTGTACCCACTAGGACTTATAGTTTGACGTCATTATTTATTTTTTTTTTTTTTGCGGCGTCTAGTGAGTTGTCGTTAGAAGTGCTCAAGGAAACAAGTGACCCCATTGGTTGACCTATTGAATACCACTCAAGATTTATTTCGTTTGTGGCCAAAAACTTGTCTTTTGACGTCATTTTTTGTACAGTGGTCAGGCTATATGTTCACGATGGCTACGGCCAGACACAGCAAGAAAGAAAAATACAAGAAAAAACAAAAACAAACCCATCCCACAACATCAGTCTACTTGGCCGGGGATTGAATCTCAGACCTTCTGATTACCGGTCAGACGTGCTACCGTTACATGTAATTGTGTCAGCTTCTTAATTTCTTTACTTGATATCGTCCACTGCCTGCTTCAGAATGAACTGATAAATATCAGACAAGAAGGGTGCGAAAGTGTGCTGGACAAAACAAAGAAACAAACAAATAAAAAATAGATAAATAAATAAAATTCCCTTTATTCATCCCCAAGGAGAGATTTGTCGTTAGGATTTATTCTAAGAGAAGACTAGGATTAACCCAGGCGGCAGCTCAAGGCCTCGCATAGCGCGGCGTGTATTTGAACTCGGTACCTTTTGGATACGAGGCAAAGTCCGTACGACGGAGCCACACTACCTCCTATTTTAAATGAAATAATCCCGCCTTGACTGGGGATCGAACCGCAGACCTCCCGGGTACCGAGCAGCAGTGATTAGATAGCTCAATTGGCAGAGCACTCGCTTCACTCGCAAAGGGGACCAAGATCTATCCTGGGTGCAGTCAAGATTTTTTTTTCTGACCGCTATGTCCACCCAGCAGTGAATGGGTAGCTGATTCTGTTAGATTAGGCGGAAAGTACTGTGCGATAGACAAACATCCAATCCTAAGGATAGCAAGCAATTGCTATTGTCCGTTTCACGCTAAAGAAACCGGGATAAACTTCAGCTCCATGGGCCTAATGGCTCTGAAGGACTTCTTATATTATCTATTATATTATATTATATATTATATCCCTATATAAACTGGGATAAAGTCAGGGGCCCTAGGCCCTAACATAGCCCTATAGGGTCCGTTGTATATTCTAATTTGTGCATTGAATAACTATTGACTGTCACTGATTTTTTTCATAGCGCCCTGAGTGGAAGTGTGCGCTTTATAAATGTTTCATTATTATTTATTATTATTATTATTATTATTATTATTAGTATATAGTAGTATAGTATATTATTAGTATAGTATTAGTATATAGTATATCAGCAGCAGTATAGTAGTAGTATAGTAGTAGTAGTAGTAGTAGTAGTAGTAGTAGTAGTAGTAGTATAAATGCTACTTGCACATTTGAAAGAGATAAAATCACAGAAAATGGTGAAAGGTTTTTAGTGCTTGATCATTGAAGCGATGATGGTGGTCGATATTAATAAGGACAATGATGATGAAAGATGATGTAGTGATGAATGATGACGATGATGATGATGATGATTGGAGAAGTGAATGATGATGATGATGATGATGATGATGATGATGATGATGATGATGTTGATGATGATGATGTGATGATGATGATGATGATGATGATGATGATGATGATGATGATGATGATGATGATGATGATGATGTGATGATGATGATGATGATGATGATGATGATGATGATGATGATGATGATGATGATGATGATGATGATGGTACAAGATGCAAATACAAAATTGGAAACTACCAGGTCTTCCATCCAACATATAAATTCATTTTTACACGGAAATAGGGTTCAAAATTCGTGACGTCACTTCCCTCGTTACGACGCCCAGTAAATGGTTCTAAACTATCGGAACAGTGGCGGACGTCATTATCTCCATCACCGCCCTTATGAAATAAAAGTGTATCCAGAGGAGAAAAGCATTATAAATCTGATGATGTTTTGACTTTTTTATACATTCTGATTACATGACATGTGAAAAAGTTCTAGCCAGCACGAAGAATAAAAAGTGCCGATTTCCTATTTTTTCTAATCAAACTTCTGGTTGCTGGGCGGAAGTGACGTCAGACAATTGAATCCTATCACAATCATCACCATCTATGTTCCAATAGCACATCTGGTATAGCTATTCAATGGTCTGGCCATTGATGTTTGCATCCCGTTGTGAGTTATTCTCACAAACTGTATAACCAGACTAAAAAGTTCTGTTACACAGAGTTTGTGTTGGCCAGTTATATCCTATCAAATTTTGATCCTTGAAGGATCTATCTATACATCAAGGCGACCCATTAGCGCCAGATCAATCTGCGCAATTAATACTCGCACAAAATATTTTAAAAACAGACGTTGTCCCACAATCAATCTTAATTTAATCCGAAAAAAACAACTCAATGACCTTGCCTCAAACGGTATTAAGTCGGGTTGGTTAGATGCTGAAAATGGAATTTTACAGCCAGAAATATCAGACTTGTGTAAGTTGATTTGTTTCAATTGAGAAATGTACCATTTTAGTGCTAATGCCAACAATTTAAAATTTGACAAATTTAACATTTAATTCGGCTTTTAAGCATCTGGTTCGTTCCGACATAATACCGTTTTGAGACGTTGGGTCACAAATGCATCACCAAGGAATTCCATATGGTAAGGCATTCGACCACACGTATGAACGGACCGGGGTCAAATCCGCGTCAAAATTAATACACACTCAAAACCTGTTGAAAAAGATGATCTCTAACACACAGTCCAATCATATTGATGCTACGCGTTTATTAAAAACACTCACAAAATCTGACAGACTGATATAACATACCAATACATAAATCTATGTGCAACTTTAGGCGTTTATAGTCTGATTAATACAATTTAGTGAGAACTAATCATAATAATGTCTGGCTAAGAACAATAACGAAGACCGTTTTCGTTCCTTCTATAGATAGAACGAAGATGACGTCACTCTGGTCATTGTTATTGTTTTTTGCCATCCACGCTTATGAGTAATTCTCACTTAACTTTATTATCCAGACCATAAAAGTTTATGGTTACACATAGTTTTGTGTGTTGGTCAGTTATACTTCCGAATGGCAATGTTGTCAACTTTTTAGCCAAATACATACGATCTACATTTTATCCTGACCAAACAACAACACACACACACAGTGCACCAACCCAGAAGTTCCACGAATATTATGTGTGTTTGTGTGTGTGTGTAATTATTGTCCAAGCTGTGTAATCCCAATTAGTTGTATTGTAGCCATGGTCAGTTGTATTTGAGGGAGTGGTCAGCCTGTGCCGGCCAAAACGACGTGTCCGCAATCAAGATAAGATGAACAGCTCTGACTACACACTTTGTGATTGTGGCTGGAATCGCTG
>NC_088361.1:13994767-14002267 GCF_034508935.2 Berghia stephanieae | reverse complement strand
CTTGGGAGCTCTTCCACATTGAAGAGAATATCCGAGAATTTCACATGGCCTGGAATTACTAAAGACGTCCGAGAATATGTGAAATCTTGTGACACATGCCAAAGAAGAGTCGCAAAAGGCAGAATACCGAGATTGCCATTAGAGACAACCCCAGTTATTGAAAAAGTTTTTCAAAAAGTTGCAATTGACATTATAGGCCCTTTAACAAAATCAGATAGAAACCATACACACATACTAACACTAGTCGATTACGCAACCAGGTGGCCAGAAGCGATAGCATTGAAATCAACTACATCGGATCACATAGCTGAAGCATTGATGACAATTTTTACTAGAATAGGCATACCAAATGAGATACTGTCGGACAATGGACCCCAATTTACATCACATATGATGCATGAAACCATGAAACTCATGGGAATCCAACACTCATTCACAACTCCCTACCACCCCCAAGCAAATGGTCTTTGTGAAAGATTTAATGGCACTCTAAAGAATATGTTAAGAAAAGTGTCAGCAGAAAAACCAGATGATTGGGACAGATACTTACCAGCAATCCTATTTGCATATAGAGAAATACCCCAAGAATCTACAGGCTACTCCCCATTTGAGTTGATGTATGGACGATCACCTCGCGGCCCGATCAATATAGTAGCCGACATTTGTAAAGGGAATGAGGAGGACAATAACGAAATTATGTTTGCTTACGAATATGTAAGAAACCTGAAAGACAGAATAGAGGACACGAGTAAGCTAGCACAGGAATCCGTCACTAAAAAAGCAGAGAAATACAAGGAATACTCCGATCGAAAAAGCAAGTCAAGAAAATTTGAGATTGGTGACAAAGTACTAATACTCTTACCCGATGACTCGAGTAAACTTTTAGCTACATGGAAAGGACCATTCAGAATAACAGCAGTAAAATCTAATGTTAAGTACGAGATTAAAATTAACAACACAACAAAGACATGCCATGCAAATATGCTAAAAAAGTATTTTGATAGAGACACAGTGTCGCAACCTATGTTTACTAATATCGAAGCTTCAAATGCAGGATCAATCATACCGTTGGTCATGGGACACAGACACCCGAGACAGAAAAACAAACAAAAATCGCACAATTGCAACCACCTAAGACAAAAAAAGAAGTACGCAAAGTACTTGGGCTCCTAAATTTTTACAGGAAATACATTTACAACTTCGCGCACATCGCGACACCGCTAACAAATCTGACAAAGAATGGGTCACCGAACAAAATTGTTTGGACAGAAGCGTGTCAGAATAGCTTTAAACAATTAAAGGCATTACTCTGTTCAGAACCAATTCTTAAATTACCCGACATATCAAAAGAATTTGTTGTAAGAACTGACGCGTCTGATAAGGGCATCGCAGGTGTACTATTACAGGAGCATGAGGGAACTCTAATGCCTTGCTTATATGCAAGCAGAAAATTATTGGACAGAGAATCACGATACTCTGTAATAGAGCGTGAAGGACTGGCCATCGTCTTTGCTTTAAAGACATTCAGCAGATATCTACTACTAAAAGAGTTTGTGGTCGAAACGGACCATAAACCACTCACGTACATAAGAAATAACAAAATGAATAATAGTAGAGTACTAAGGTGGAGTCTATTTTTGCAAAATTACACTTTCAGTATCTCTCACATACCAGGCTGTGAAAATATTCACGCCGACCTACTTTCTCGATTAGTATAAACACGTGAGAAGGGTATAACTTAACCTCCCATGCATACTGTTAGTTACCTCGCAAACTATGCCAAATCAGAACGCACAATTTCGATAATTTTATTTGTAAACATGATGACCCAACTTAATGTAACATTGAGTATTGTTTGGATATATATACCATACCCATTCATGATTTGGGAAATCTTCTCTTTATCTATTATTGTTATGAATTTTCACTCATTTATGATTAATAATTGAAATGTCAATATTCCATTTACATTTTCATTCATTTCATTCAGTAAATTACCTTCATATCATCGACTTAAATCATGCTTCATTGCCATCACTATTGTTTATCACAATGATTTGTAATCACATTGCCATCATGTTGTTCATCACAATGATTTGTAATCACAATCTTTCATTGTTATTGTCACCCATTCATATACCTACGTTAATATAAACATTTCCATGTCTAGTTAATAAATAATTTAATGGTAGCACAAATCATAACAATGGATTAATGCTAGAGTATCATGATAGTAAATTTACTTCCGTTTGTAAAATCTATCTTTCCCATAATGGTTAAAGAGTATATTTTAAACGTGGGTGGGGGGTGTCACAGTAAAGGTTGTTCACAATTATCTTATTAAATTTTATTTTATTAAGAACTGAATTCATCTCACTCCAGTTATATTTCGGTAGGCTTAGATAAACTTTGCCTTCTAATATTAGATCGTCTTTCCTTTTATAGCCTTCCCTCGAATTAATTTCTAATTAGTGAATACTTTTCGTTCTACATTCTGTCACGTAGCCACTTATTATAAAAGCTGATAGGTCTAACATTTGACACTCACTTTCTCTCCACAATCTATGCCGGACGGCCAGTCGCTCCATTCCTATATATATACTGGAAGATTTTTATCTTTTGGGACTTTGTAGATATTATATCTACACCATTAAGACGCCGGAGCTTTTAACTTTGATTGTATAATCTTCAAGGATCAAACCCAAGCCCGCTGTCAAAGGACTACACAATAACCTCTTACCAATTGCCTGGAAGTGGAATTTTACGAGTCCGATCCTGTTATCAGAGGAATAGATCATCCAAGCCCATCAACTGCCTGGAAACGTAAACTTATGAACCTGACATATTATCATAAGTTACGTAAAATATTCATATCTCTATCAGGGACGGCTGGTAATAATGGGCAGGGTGGGCAAATACCAGCCTGTTTTTTCAAGTTATATGCTGTATTACCAGGTCCGAAATAATCAAATTTAAATTAGATAATTTCAAAAGTTACTACTTTAACTTGATGCTTCGTACTGAAATAAATATGTGTGTATTTTTGATAGATTGCGAATCACAATGCACCCCGTAATGCATAAAGCAGGATACGCTCCTGATCTTTTTATCACCCCCCCCCCCCCGCCCCAACCACTCCACTCCACTCCGCCCTCATCGTCATCTTATCGTCACGTCGTCTGACGGTGAACTAACTCAGATTTTTGCTGTCTGGCCTCTCTAGTACTAGGTCGGGCTAATTCAAATGAGCCCACCTTATTAACCAGTGAACACTAAATAGAGATTTTGGCAAACGAACTTTTTCTTATTTATTGCCTTACTTGTGCTGGGAAGGTTCCAGTATTGAATTAAATTTATTAATTTACTAATATTATATCAATTTAGTATTAATTTGTGTTGTTTTTATATATTTGTTTATCCATTTAAGTTATTTCTTTTTTTTTTATCGTTTTCTTTAGTGTTTCTCAAAACTCATTTATTTAAATTGTTTTCTTATGTGCTTGTTGTTGTTTTTTGTTGTTTTTTTTTTGTTTTGTTTTTTAACAAATTAATTAGTTCTTTTTTTAATTCTTAAAGTAATTACCGCAGTATTTTTATTGCCAGACTAAATCATTTTGCAAAACAATGTAATTTTCTATTGTATTCCCTTTGATAAAACAAAACACTTTTATTCAAAAGTCACGACTAAATAAATATATAAAATACAACCACCATTTTGGTTTTCTCAACAATTGAATTAGTATACGAGAAATACTCTTCTGAGAAAGGAGAGAGTTGAATTCTAACTAAGTTATAGAGGAAATAAAATACGTTTAAAGGAAGGGTGGGCAGATTCCGTACTTGCCCGTCCTGAAGCTAATACATACATAAGATGGTTCGCAATGAAGAGGTGGGAAGCTAGGGGTTGGTTGGGTAAGGAGCAAAGATAACACGGTCGTTATTGTGACGATAGTCAAACGAATGCATGAGGAGCAGTGACTTCTTATATATCTACTATCAGTAGACAATGATGAGGATAGATTGGTAACATTATTTTGTCTTAATTGTATTGTATGAAGTATTGTTTTTGTTTGTCTTATTTTGACTATGGAACTGATACTTGTCATAGAAGACCTGCCTACTTTAAATAGGAAAATAAAAATCGTAGTTTTCAGGGCTAATAAAATCGTAGATATTTTAACTACCTTTAAAAAAAATCACCGGAAATTTCGTCTGTTTTGATAGATATCAAATTTTAAAAAACGAGAAAAAATAATTGGAAACGTAATAATGATGGTGATGGTGGTATAGTGGTAGCGGTGGTGGTAGCAGTAATGATGATGGTAATATTATTATGGTTATTATTATTATTATTATTATTATTATTATTATTATTATTATTATTATTATTATTATTATTATTATTATTATTATTATTATTATTATTATTATTATTATTATTATTATTGTTGTTGTTGTTATTATTATTATTATTATTATTATTATTATTATTATTATCATTATTATTATTGTTATTGTTATTATTTTTTTCCACTTCCATGTATGTGGTCATCAAATTGTATGCTTTATTGGCGAAAGCCTAAGATTGAATAAACTTTGTAATATCGTATGGTAACCATCATCATCATCATCATTAACAACAACAACAACAATATTAACAACAAGTACAACAATAGCAATAAAAACAATATCAACATCATCATACAATTTCCGTCATCGTCTCCACAACTATCATTCTAACCAACAGCACCACCAAGACCACTACCATAATTACATCCTCCCTCACCGCCTCGTCTTCCTTCTCCTCCTCCTCCTCCTCCTCCACCACCACCATCGCTACCACTATTCCAACCACTACCACCACCGGCACAATCATTCTAACCACCAAGACAGCAGTAAAAATGATGCAATTTGAGCTCTGAATGAAACTCGAGTCATATCGCTGTTGTTGCTTCTCGATGAAAACTTTAAGGTTACTACGTACTACTGAAAACCAGAAATATGTAACCGAAATATTAATCTCGCCGTTGAGGGATTAAAGCATCTCTTTAATTTTTCGAGTGAACGAAATGGACTTGTATTGTCAAGGTGTTGTCGCATTATGTCTCGTCGCTTTAGTTTTAGTTGTATTCTCTTTCGTGATTCATTTTTGATTACGTTTGGAATAATTAAAATCTACTGGTATTGTCATTTCATTGTGAAAGTGATTATTTGTGGTTGAAATATTTTTTGTTTAAAGGTGAAAAAAAAAATAATTAAAAAAAAAAAAAAACAATAAAAAAAATTAATAAATAAAAAATATATATCATATATATATATATATATATATATATATATATATATATATATATATATATAAAAATATGTATATATATATATATATATATATATATATATATATATATATATGACCGAATCATCTTTGCCCCACCACTGTAAATAGGCTAGAACCGCCACTGATCTCTATTTGTAACTGCCACGATCACTGTTTATCTCTTTTAATTAAATTTCATCATTATTTTTATTTCATTATAAACAAATCGTTAATTGTTTTTCATTTATAGTAACTAGTAAATTCTGGGGCCTCATTCTACATATATCTTTATGCATAGTCGAGTAGCTCTTTACTCACTTGAGATGATGATGATGACAATAATAATAATAATGATGATGATGATAATAATAATAATAATAATAATAATAATAATAATATAATAATAATAATAATAATAATGATAATAAATAATAATAATAATAATAATAATAAAATATTAATAATAATAATAATGATAATAATAATAATAATAATAATAATAATAATAATAATAATAATAATAATAATAATAATAGTAATAATAATAATAATAATAATAATAATAATAATAATAATAATAATAATAATGATATATGGGTTTTACATAGGCCCTTACCCCGTATATCAACAAGCTCAAAGCGCTTAATAAAGATGATAACATTGGATGTTAAAAATCACATCACAATATTCACTACTTCACATGTCTAGAATTTATTGTCAATGTTGCTGCTGGAAGCTCGAAGAAAAAATAACAATGTGAAATTGAATTTAAGCTTCAATTTATTATACGAAAACAGATAAAATGGACGTTTCGGGTTTCTCCTTTACAAAGGAGCATACCTTCTATTTCCTGCCCTTCAATGTTTTTGTTTATTCATCGTAACAACGCCACTACCACATTAACTCATTCGCTTGTAGTGTTTCGTTCATCCAGTTTTGTTGATAAATGGGAAACCTGAAACGTACATTTTATCTATTTTCGTATATTAAAATATTGTACCAATGAAGTCCTGGATAGGAAATGTACAGGAGGCAACAACTGGCAAAAAGATAATCGACTGCTCGGTAATGGCCCTTGAGCGTGAAGAATGGCGTTCTATGACATTCAACCTCTGTAGAAAGACGGAACTCCGGTAAGGTAAGGTAAATTGAAGCTGACATTCAATTTCACATTGTTATATATTACATAGAATTAATTGAAATGTATTAACTTATATCCATATAAAATTGAAAAATCCACTAAAACATTGACAATAGGATTCAATTGTCGTAACGTCACTTCCTTCCTAATGACGCATGGTAACTTAGTAACACTGGCTCTAAACTATCGGAACAATGGCGGACGCCCGTATGAAATATTTCTCCGGCGAGCATAAAAGCGTATCCAGAGGGGAAAAAAACATACATTTGATCATGTTTTTACTTTTACTTTGTTTAGAACCAAGATGGCCGCCGTTGCCGGGCGGCGTGACATCAGACTACTGAATCCAATTGACAATCGTATCAAAGAGCAAGCGAGGGCAGATTGTTACTTGTTACACACGACGCCACATTGGAAACCAAAACAATGGGAAACATTCTATATTCATGTTTTCATCCAACCTAGTCATCGATCACATGATTTGTTGCTGTACAACGATTGGACATTTCTCAATAACTTAATGCAAACACGCTGCTGTGTTTATGAAAATTGTAAACATACCCATGAGTCATGCTGATCAAAGTGACCAATTGTGACCCTTCGCCTCAAAACGGTATTAAGTCGGGATGATTAAGTTACTGAAAATTGAATTTGCGGCCAGAAATTAAATATCAGACTTGCGTTGAGTTTCTATGCTTTTATGAGAAGAATGAATGTCATATTTTAGAATGCTAAATACCAGTAATTCATTATTTTAGACCAGTATAGCTTGAATTTGACGTTTTAGCATCTGGTTCATCCCGACATAATACCGCTTTGAGACGCTGGATCACAATTGTGATGTTGGATATTTCTCAAACTGTGAACGCTTTTCACTGTGTGGGTAATTTTGAGCGCATATTCCAATGTGACCAATGACCTAGAGCGCATGGAAATGTAATATAGATCGCTCCCACTGTGAGTGTCAACGTGCATCGGATAGAACTAGAAACCTTTTGATCAAATTAATATGAACACTTTTTGACCAATCAAAAACCCGCCCAGG
>NC_088361.1:13982267-13984767 GCF_034508935.2 Berghia stephanieae | reverse complement strand
AGAATCAACATACCGTTACTTTAAATTAACTTCGAAGTCAACAGTCTTTAACATTGTTATCATTGTTTAGATTTTGTAAGAAAAGAAAAAAAAAACAAAGAAAAAAAAAAACAAGCCACAAAATCATGTTTTGAAAATTAATGAATTTATTGTTTCGGCTGGTGTAACAAATTGATTAAACAAACTATAATTTACTATAATTACCGTAGGGGTTGTTGACAGCGTGTTACATTATTCAAGTAGAAAGCGGAGGGGCTGTCTGAAACCTGAGATCGTGAAAATACAAACGAAAGAGGTGATAATGCAGAGGGTTCGGGTGGTCTATTGTTCCCTTTTGAAGCCTCTACATTATTCAAGCTCACTTACTTAACTAGGCTTCATCCAAATAAAATTTAACCGTAACGAAATAATATCCACTATTCTCCGTTTAAATATTGTTACACGCAATCTGTGTTGGCGTGAATCTTCTTTTTTTTTTGGGTGCGTGTTAACCAGTTAACTCCTGTACTCGAGAAGGGCACGTATTTCAAAATTTGGTCAGAAAACTCCTTCAAATATAGATTGAACTAAATTTCGTGCATTCAATCAATCTGAACCAACAATTTGATGACCAAAAACTGGTTCCAATCTCGTTGGAAGTATAAAACACTTATCCGTAGGACTGGATAGATACCTTAGGTATTTGATCTTCTGGGTTCAGAGTGATCACATCTTATTTTCTAGTCGAAATGTGTGTTGGTAATTTTAAAAGATCCCGTCTATCCTCCCTCTTTTACGTTCAGTAATCCTAACAATCGGCCAATACACCCTGCAACTAAATTAGTTATACCGCCCTATGATTCAATGTGTAACCTATTCATTATTAGTCCTCCGAAGGACTGGTTTTACATACACACTTCCAAGGATTTTGGAACCGGAAAAATATTAGGTGTGACGTCACAACTGTTCTATCCTATTTCAAAACAGATCCCATGCATTATTATCATTAACTTATTGCAAAGTGTCGTTCATGGCCACATCCATTTTTGCATTCTTTCAATCCGAGCCAATAGAACTAATGTTGTAGGTTGGTGTATTTATGTAAATGTCTTATTTTCCAGGGCGAGCTGGACGAGAATGTTGTGATTGAAGACATCCGACTGATCTCTGATGATAAAAAGGACTTTAGAAAGAAAGGAGAAAGAAGCAATGAGGAGATTTTAACCAAATATCAACCTCTAAATGACGAGGGAATGAGGAACATAAATTTGTCTTTGTCAGCGGATGATAATGGAAACTTCCCAGTGGATGGTAAAAGGGATGCTGCCCATTCTCAACGTCCCAAAGAAATACAGCGTCCGACCCTGCAACGCGTCAAGAGAACTTCCTTCAACACCACCAAATTCACCTGGTCCCATCGTATTCCTTACATTGTCAACTTTACTGGACGTTAGTAGCCATTCATCTTTTTATAATCCTATATTCCATATATATTATCATTATATATATATATATATATATTATATATATATATATATATATATATATGTGAGTGAAAATTTGCATTTTATATTAGCTCTAACCATCATTATCGAGCACTTTCGTACCTACAAGTACCCACCAACACTCATATATATATATATATATATATATATATATATATATATATATATATATATATATATATATACGCACCATCAGATCTTATGAGGACGCCGCAAGAGACATTTAATAGGCTGTCGACTCATCTCATTGTCTGCATTTCTTAAAATCTGATTCCCATTACTCGTCGACGGCGACCAAAAGAAAGTAGACAGCCGAAGGAGAGACAAAAATACAAGAAAAAACATCCCAAAAACATCAGCCTGCATCGACTGTGGATCGAACCTCAGACGTCCTGATTGTACGGCTATGTGGTCTAGTGGTATGACACTCGCCTTCAGATCGGAAGGTCTATGGGCTCGGCGCATAGTTGAGTCCTTGGAAAAGGCTCTTTACTCACATTCTCTCATCGTACTCAAGTGTAAAATAAGTGCATGGCCATTAACAGCGTTGTCTCTGTCGGAAAAAATGTAATATCGTCTAACAGGCGTCATGTCTCGTTCTACATTTTAAGTGTCGCAGTTGGGCAAAGACCTCTAGCAAAGCACTTTGAGCACATTTAGTGGATATTGCTCTGGATAAAAGCTCAAGTTTTGTTGTTGTTTTTTTCTACTCAAACAAGGCTGATTTTTAAGGGTGTTTTTTTTTGTTTCTTGCATTTTCTTCTTTCCTCTTTGTCTGGCATTGTCACTCATCTTTTCATATTTCTATCAAATACTCTAGCCTGTTTCTTAGTTGATTATTATATTGAGATGTAAGCAGTAGTACAGCACATGAGATCATTTGTGATCGTAAGCTCTTCACCAAAGACAACTAACTATTTACTTTTGTCCTGTTATCTTAAGCTCTTCATCAAAGACAACTAACTGTTCATTTTTTGGTCATGTGATCATAAGCTCTTCATGAAAGACAACTAACT
>NC_088361.1:13964767-13977267 GCF_034508935.2 Berghia stephanieae | reverse complement strand
TTTAGCACGACAAAATAAGATATTCTTTCTCCTCTTTAAGCATAGAAACTCAACAGTAGAGAGAGAGAGAGAGAGAGAGAGAGAGAGAGAGAGAGAGAGAGAGGGGGGGGGGCGTGGCTCAGCCGTACGGTTTGTGCTTCGTACACGAAAGGTACCGAGTTCGATCACCTGCCGCTGCGCTGTGTGGCTTTGAGCAAGTCACCTCGCCTTAGCTCTATTTGCGGCACTGATATGCGGCTGACGCCTGGGTTATTCCAGTCTTCCCTTGGAATAGACCCTAAAGACAAATTTCCCCATGGGGATGAATAAAGGGAATTATTATACCGACTTAATACCGTTTTGAGGGGAGAGGTCACAAATGGTCACAAGTCCTTGATTCTGATTTTCAGATTTCCATGCTCCACGAGACTCTTCATTCCCTCGGTGGGCTTCATTCCCAGAAATATCCACAGAGAGACAAATACCTTACCATTCACAACGCTGACATCTACGAGGGTCAGTGAGTAACTTTGTTGTTTGTTCCCTGTCCAACATTGCTTATATATAGAATGAAGTTGACGTCATGTCTTTGTTATTGCTTTTTGCCATCCATGTTTATAAGTAATTCTCACTAAACTGTATTAACCTGATTATAAACGTTTAAGGTTTCACATAGTTTTGTGTGTTGCTCGTTAGACTTCCGAATGACAATGTTGTGAGCTTCTTAGCCAAGCACATTCTATCTATAGACAGTATGCGCTTGGCTAAGAAGCTCATAACATTGCCATCCGGAAGTATAACGGACCAACACACAAAACTGTGTGTATCCATGAACGTTTATAGTCGGGCTAATACAGTTCAGTGAGCATTACTCATAGACGCGGATGGCAAAAAACAATAACAAAGACCTGAATGACGTCATCTTCGAACTATCTATATAAACTGAAATCATGTAAAAATTGAGCTTTTATATAGCGCAATATCCACTAAATGTACTCAGAGCGCTTTACATGGGTTCCTTGGCAAACAGCAACACTTAATATGTAGGACGGGATAAAGACGCCTGTTTGTCGATATTACAATTTTTTCGGACAAGAGACAACGCTGATAACGGCCAGGTACTCATCTTACACCTGAGTACGGTGAGTGAATGTGAGTAAATAACCTATTTTAAGGACTCAACTATGGGCCGAGCGAGACTCGAACCGAAAGCGAGCGCCATATCACAACGCCACATAGCCGGTTTGGGGGGGGGGGGGGGAGGACAAGAATTAAAATTACAAGAAGGCAGTGAAATTTTTTTTTAATCCAACAAAACACAGAGAAGTGTAATAATTAAAATATGTAGAGCCCGACGTTCACTTATTTTCAGGTCTGATAACCCAATTCCTTATGGGCTCATTGTGGTCTTGGAAATCTCAAATAAATAACGCAAAATATTTTCCATTACAACAATGTAAAACTAGGTCCATAATTAGCATCATGTCTCGTTCTACTTGTTTCGTGTTGCTATTAGTGACCCAACGTCTCAAAACGGTATTATGTCGGGATAGACCAGATGCTATAAAGTCAAATTATAGTTAAACTGGTCAAAAATAAGAATTATTGGTATTTAGCCCTCTAAAATATGATGTTCCTTCTCCTATATAAAGCATATAAATTCAACTTAAGTCTGATATTTCTGGCTATAACTTCCATTTTCATCGTCTTAATGATCCCGACTTAATACCGTTTTGAGGCGAGAGGTCACAATTAGTCAGAGTCCCTTGTAAAGCGGTTTGAGCACGTTTAGTGGATATTTCGCTATATAAAACCCCTAGTTTTACCTTTGTAATACAATAATGGACATATATATTCATGTGAGCATGCATGTATCCTAATAGACCGGTAGATAACCACGCCTCTCGGACAATCGTCATCATGTAAACAATGGCAGTGATTGGTAGACACAGCAAACTACACATGTTTTACTATCGATGGTTTGTGATTAAGTAAAATACTCACTGTTCTACCGCTTGATCAATAGAACCAACACAGAAAATTATGTGTAAACCTAGACGTTTCTAATATGATCAAGAAAATCATGTGATAACTAGTCACCCATTTGACGGTATAAAAACAATAACAATGATCAGAGAGGGGTCGATTCCATTGACCTTACTGTTTATAAACAACCAACTATGAATGTCCGAGCACGCGTGAGGGTGTGTCACAAATTTCATGTTTTGATTGGTCAAAAATCTACTGGTTAACTGGTTTCAAACTGGAGGCTTTCCTTTCCTTCAGACAGACACAAAGAATACAGTAGCACCCCAAACAAAGGACAGGTCAATTTCCAATTCTTCGATCCAGCCTCTATCGTCATGTATGGCAATCATGTGAGTATGCAATGTACACATCACAAAAACTTTGATTATAATGGTGATGATGTTGATTATGATGATATCATCATCATCATCATCATCATCATCATCATCATCATCATCATCATCATCATCATAATTCTTCTTCTTCTTCTTCTTCTTCTTCTTCTTCTTCTTCTTCTTCTTCTCTTCTTCTTCTTCTTCTTCTTATTATTATTATTATTATTATATTATTATTATTATTATTATTATTATTATTATTATTATTATTATTATCATTTATCATTATTATCATTATTATTTTTATTATTATTATTATTATTATTATTATTATTTTTCATTATTATTATCATCATTATTATTATTATTATTATTATATTATTATTATTATTATTATTTATTATTATTATCATTATGATCATTATTATTATTATTATTATTATTATTATTATTATTATTATTATTATTATTATTATTATTATTATTTATTATTCATTATGATCATTATTATTATTATTATTATATATTATTATTTGTTATTATTATTATTATTATTATTATTATTATTATTATCCACCACCATCATCACCATCATCATCATCTTCATCATCATCATCATCATCATCATCATCATCGCTATTCTTCTATTATTTCCATTTTCTTGTTAAAATAAGACATCCAGAACCTACAAGTCAATGCGCATGAATACAAGCTGCCATAATTAAGATATTTGCAAAATTCAAAATGCATTTTGTCCAGAAATAGTGCCTCTATTCGAATAATATGTAATAATATTTGATTCCAATGTTTCCGACATCCGACGGGTTTTGCCAGATCACCGCACAATTAATTGAACTTTTTTTTAGCTTTATATAGCGCAATATCCACTTAATGTGCTCAAATCGCTTTACAAGGGATCCCTGGTCAACAACAACATTTAACATGTGGGACGGGACATGACGCCTGTTTGGTGATATTACAATTTTTCGGACAAAGACAGCGCTGTTAACGGCTAGGTACTCATTTTACACCTGAGTACGGTGAGAGAATGTGAGTAAAAAGCCTTTTCCAAGGACTCAACTATGCACCGAGCGCGAGGCTCGAACCCAGGACCTTCCGAACCGAAAGCGAGTGGCATACCACTAGACCACATAGCCGCACAATAATTAATACCTTCCTCATTACCGCAATTGATATGCAATGTAACGGTCCAGTGTCAAAGCCTAATAATTTAAGAAATCGGGCAGTCCGTACACTGTGTCTCTTGTCCATCAACTGATTGTTATTCAAATAGCACGCCGTTCTGCTTTCCCGATAAGCTGGTTCGTCATTAATTATTATACAGTCGAAGCCGGTGATTTGAACGTCGCTTAATCGGAATACGCACTTAATTGGAACGATTTCCCCGTGACCGAATCTTTTGTATAGTACGAATTCTACTGGATATTTGGATGCTCGTAGGTTGATTGGATCGACTTCAGAGTTTCATTCAAATTTAAAACAAAAATAAATTTAAAATATGTCTGTAGTAAGAGGAATAATAATAATAATAATAATAATAATAATAATAATAATAATAATGATAATATAATAATATGATAATAATAATAATAATAATAATAATAATAATAATAATAATAATAATAATAAAATAATAATAATAATAATAATAATAATAATAATAAATAATAATAATAATAATAATAATAATAATAATATAATAATAATAATAATATAATAATAATAATAATAATAATAATAATATAATAATAATAATAATAATATGACGGAATAGGTTTCATGCACCGTCTATTTATACTAAGGGGCATAACTGTATTACATTCATGACAATGATAATACTCTTCAACAGTCATGACGTCACTTCCCTCGTAACGACGCATGATGACTTAGTAACTGGCTCTAAACTATTGGAACAATGGCGGACGCCCTTATGAAATATTTCTCCGACGAGCATAAAAGTGTATCCAGAGGAGAAAAACAATATAAATATGATTATGTTTTGACTTTTATACATTCTGATCACATGACATATGAAAAGTTCTATCCAGCATGAGGAATAAAAAGTACCCATTTTCTTTATTTAGAACCAGGCTTCTCGCCGTTGCTGGGCGACGTGACAACCGACTTGTGAATCCAATTACAAGTAACTAATGCTTTGTCATCAGCTATGGTCAATCAATATTTATTTTCAATAAATGTTGTCATGGTGACAAGTGATAAAGACAAATAATATGAAAAACTTTTCTAGACAATTAGTGAAAAAAGTAATCAAGAAAAATGAATGTAACAGCCTCAATAATAATAAAAAACAACAAAAATCCAAAACAGGAACGTTTCGGACTCAAAACTCCTTTTCAGCGAACAAGAAAAACAATATAAAACATAAATAGATTACTTAAAAACCAGATATACGGTCGTCTAATTTTTTTTTTTTTAAAGTAATGCATTTTTGTTTTTGTTTTTATTGTTGGCTGAAGAAAGGTTTTGAGTCCGAAACGTTCCGTGTTTGGTATTTTGTTCTGATTTTGAAACTGTTATCTTCATGTTTGTTTATTACTTTATAAAATTCCACAGCTTCTAGCAGCTTTGTATCAGTTTGGCAAATGATTGAAGGGAAGCTTTGTATCCATTTTGTTACAACCATCACAATAAACAATTTGTGTGTCTAGTCTTGAAAGGTTGTTTCAATTATAATGTCTATGGGCGGAATATGAGTTTTGTTTTGTATTTTGTTTTTGTTTTGTTTGTTTATCCTCTCTCTCTCTCTCTCTCTCTCTCTCTCTCTCTCTCTCTCTCTCTATCTATCTATCTATCTATCTATCTATCTATCTATCTCTCACTCTCTCTCTATGTGTGTGTGTGTGTGTGTGCAAATATTTTTTTTTGTTTTGTTTTTATTTGTTTAGTTGTCTTATATAGGAACGCCGCGGGCAAGCTGGAATCATTTGAGTAAGGTAACTGGAGTTATGTGTGACAAACGAATTTCCGTAAAGCTGAAGGGGAAAATATATACAATAGTTGTGAGACCAGAAATGTTGTATGGACTAGAGGCAGCAGCTACAACAAAGAAACAAGATAAAGAAGTTGAGGTGGCAGAAATGAGGATGTTGAGATGAAGAGATTGAACTGTTTCGGACATGTAAAGAGACGAGAGAGGGAGTACGTGGGAAGGAAAGTATTGGACTTACAATAGGATTCAACAGTCGTAACGTCACTTCCTTCCTAATGACGCATGGTAACTGAGCAACACTGGCTCTAAACTATCGGAACAATCGCGGACGCCCGTATGAAATATTTCCCCGATGAGCATAAAAGCGTATCCAGAGGGGAAAAAAACATAAATTTGATCATGTTTTGACTTTTAAACATTCTGATTACAAGACATATGAAAAGTTCTAACCACTTGAAGAATAAAAAGTAATGATTTTCTTTGTTTAGAACCAAGATGGCCGCCGTTGCCGGGCGGCGTGACGTCAGACTATTGAATCCAATTAGCGGGAAAGAGGAAAAAGACACGCCCAAAGACTAGATGGTTGGATAGGGTAAAGGATAATATGAAAGAACTGGGCGTGGAGGAAGATGACGCTATGAACCGAGATGCATGGAGATGTGGCATTCATAATGACAACCCTGCAAAATGCGGGATAAGCTGAAAGAAGAAGATTTTAGGAACGCCGCTTAACTGGGACGATTTATGCGTAACGGCGCTGTTTCAATTAAGCGGTTTCAACTCTGAACTATGACAGATCACTACAGGCGTGTTGGTCCCATCCAGACAGAGGAAAACCATTCTGATAAATAGAACATTCATTTTCATTTTTTTTCTCCATTAAAAAAGACGATTGATTGACTATGCAAGTCAGACAGACTGTTAAATCGGGCAATGTTGCATTTCGCTCGGCGGATCAAAACTCTGTCTGAAGCCTGAACCGTCCAAAATTAAATAAAACACGGTGCGCAAAGGTCGTATGTAGATTTCAGAGTTTTGATCCGCCGTCGATCGTGATCATGGAAATTTCAGAGGTTTAATCTGCTGACCATTGCTATCCGAAAAAAAAAAAAAAAAGAACGAGAAAAAAAAACCAAAAAAAAAAAACGAACAAAAAAATAAACAAAACAAACAAGCAAATATCAATTAAAAAAAAAAATAAAAAAAATGTCAACTCTCGCCTCCAAACGGTATTAAGTCGGGATGATTATGATGCTGAAAATGGAATTTGTAGCCAGAAATATCAGACTTAAGTTGAGTTTGTTATGCTTCATAATAGAGGAGAAGGAATATCATATTTTAGAGTGCTACATACCAATAATTCATACTTTTGACCGGTTTAGCTTTAATTTGACTTTTTAGCATCCGGTCCATCCCGGCATAATACCATTTTGAGACGTTGGGTCACATATTGCGTCCCACTGCTACAAAACACAGAATCACCTCGGGATATTTAGATACTAAAAACTTGAATTTATGATCAAAACATGAAATGGCAGTTTGGTTACATTTGAATGTTTCATTTGATAGGATGATGAATGCCGATACTTTAAGTGGTAATTAACAGAGAAAAATATTGAGGTTTAAATTTCTCCTCACCAGCCATTTTCCGGATTTTCCCCAAAACTTCACACCAAACCTAGAACAAAAATAAATTTATTTCACTCAAACACAAAATCTGTTAGTTCGTGATTTACATATTTTTGTTTCAAAACGAGCTCTTCAACACGGTGTTAATATACTTTAACTAAAGCAAACAGTTTTGTTCATATAATATGATCTACAAAAGAAATTTGAATGACAAAATTGTTGGCTACATCGTAACGAATGTGACGATTTTACTATGGGTGGTAAGGAGAGGGTTAACGTAGCGTAATATCCACTAAGCGTGCTCAAAGCGCTTTACAACGGTCCCTACCTAGCGAATAGGAACGTTTAATATTTAGGACGAGACATGACGCCTGTTAGGCGCTTTACACTTTTATTTTCCGACAGAGAAAACGCCGTTAACGGCCATGTACTCATTTTATACCTGAAAAATGTGAGAGAATGTGATTAAAGATATACGTTTAGGTAAAATACGCACAACATCCGCCAGTAGTATATAGTTTATAGTCTGATTGATATCATTGAATGAAAAGTAATCACTTAAATGGCTGACAATAACAAAGAACTAAGAGACGTCAAATTCGTTCCTTCTATATCCAGCCAACGGATATGTGAGTATTTTGCCTAAACGCAATCATCAATAGTATGAGAAAGAATTACAAAGGATTTTATTACTTTGGGAAGATGTTAGAAAGTGTAATTCTGTAATGCAGACATTGTGGCAGATAACAAAGGAATGAATGGATTGCTTCAGTCAGAAAAGATTGCTGGGAACAATCAACATTTTATAGGAATTGAATGAGTCCTTCGGATTAAATCAAAAAAAAAAAGAAACTAAGAAACAAAAAAATGTGAGCTTTTATAAAGCGTAATATCCACTAACGGTTCTCAAAGCGCTTTACAAAGCAATTTATTTTGTACATCACAAATTTGAAGAATAATCTTTGTATAATTCATAATAACTTAATGTTGTCTTGTAGAGCTTGCTTTGCACACAAAATTATGGTCAGCTTGCTTTAAGGGTAGGCATGAAATGAAGTGAGTTGGAAAGTACCAGAAGACAACAGAGAATAAAAACTTCGAGGCGGGGGCTCAAACCCCCGACCTTACTGGTACGACAACTCCGCCAGGCCTGGGAGATCGTGACTCTACAGTATAAGCTATCCACGACCCCCTAACAAGTCGCTTCAAACCGTAGTCTAACTAGAGCCTCTCTCCTCGACTTCTTGAGGTCACGGGTGCAACACACACAAACGCCGCGAAGTTAGTTGGCCAGCATTTAAGCTTAATAGCCAATATTCTCAACACATACATGTAACATAGAAACGATTAAGACATTGAGTATGCTCCGCTATTTAGGGAGAATTATTAATTCAGAAAAGTGAGTGGAGAGGGCACTTATGTTGATAATAACAAGAAACGAAGTGAGTAGGAAAGTACCAGAAGAAAATAGAGAATAAGAACTTCGCACTAGGGTAGGCATGACATTAATAATAAATAATAATAATGCTGAAAACTTATATAGCGCTATAACTCCGAGACACCAGACTCTAAGCGCTTAAATTACAAATTACTTTGGCTGAAACATAATCATTTACACACACAAGCACACACACACACACACACACAGACACACACACAACACACAACACAAACCAAACCTATCATGCTTCTCATACCATCTACTGAAATCGAAACAGATATGTTTTTAGCGAACGTTTAAAAATAGACAAAGATTCTTTTTCACGAATGCTCTGCGGTAAGGCGTTCCAAACAGAGGGTCCGAAATGAGAAAAGGATCTCATTCCAGCATTTTTCCGAATTCGAGGGACAACTAGTTTTGTGGAATCACTGGCCGAACGTAAGGGGCATTGTAGGAAATACTGAAAATGGCCAGTAATGAGAGAGTTAGGAGATACGTCTTTTCGTGGTTATCCATGTCTTTAAACCGTTTTGTGCGGCTATGTGGTCTAGTGGTATGACACTCACATTCGGATCGGAAGATCCTTGGTTCGAGCCTCGCTCCGCGCACAGTTGAGTCCTTGGAAAAGGCTCTTTACTCACATTCTCTCATCGTACTCAGGTGTAAAATGAGTACCTGGCCGTTGACAGCTTTGTCTCTGTCGGGAAAAAAAAATTCAATATCGCCTAACAGACGTCATGTTTCATTCTACATGTTACGTGCTGCTGTTGGTCAAGGACCCTTTGTAAAGCGCAATGAGCACATTTAGTGGATATTGCGCTATATAAAATCTCAAGTTTTATAAAAGCTCCAGTTCATGATTGTAGGATAGGCATGACATGGTAGGCAGGAAATACTAAAAATGGCCAGTTTTCGTGAATATCCATGTCTTTAAACATTTTCCTTGATTACCACCCACCCTCATCTCTCTCCCAACCCCGATCACAAATCAGTTTTACAGCTCCGGAGGTCCGACATACGACTACGTCCGTCCAGAAATGGGCCATCTGTCAGGAATGAGGTCCATCAAGACACTCATGTACGAGATGACACAGAACTACAAGTGTGCTGGTAAGACTTCGTGGTGTGTGGATAATTTTAGACATAATTTTAATAATAATAAAATAATTGAGCGCCTATGTGGTCTAGTGGTATGACACTCGCTTTCAGATCGGAAGGTCCTGGGTTCGAGCCTCGCGCTCGGCGCATAGTTGAGTCCTTGGAAAAGGCTCTTTCCTTACATTCTCTCACCGTACTCGGGTGTAAAACGAGTACCTGGCCATTAACAGCGTTGTCTTTGTCCGAAAAATTGTAATATCGCCTAACAGGCGGCATGTCCCGTCCTACATGTTAAATGTTGCTGTTGACCAGGGACCCCTTGTAAAGCGCTTTGAGCACGTTTAGTGGATATTGCGCTATATAAAAGCTCAATTTATTTATTATATAGCGCAATATCCACAAAAAAAGCTTGTAACTCTCTCCTTACCGACCATTTTCAGGATTTTCCCAAAACTCTCACCCAACTAATACAAAAATATATTTTTGATCACCCAAACACAATAGTAGTTACGCTCTTGTGATTTAAAATTTCTTTAGCAAAACATTTCTCTACAACACACTGTTTATTTTCTTTAAATTATATGATGTACAAGAGACATTTGAATAAGAAAGATGTTGGTTGTATCGTAACGAATGTGACTATTTTCCCATTGTTGTTCCCTTGTTCCCATTGTTACCGACCATTTTTAGTATTTTCCCAAAATGTCAGGCTTACAAAGGAGAAAAATTGATTTTTTTGAACTCAAACAATCTCTCTACAAAACGACTTTATGTTCTTATTAATTAAACAAAGATCATTGGGATGTACAAAATAAATATGAATAAGAAAAAATGTGTCGTAACAAATGTGACGATTTTGCTGTAGGTGGTAAGGAGAGACTTGAAAGCGTCCCTGATCAACAGCAACACGTGGCATATTGAACGAGACATGGCGCTGTTGAGGCTATATTATTACATTTTGTCCCCGACAAAGACAACGCTGTTAACGGCCAGGTACTTATTTTACACCTGAGTACGCTGAGAGAATGTGATTAAACAGCCTTTTCCAAGGAATCAACTATGCGTCGAGCGAAGCTCGAACCCAGGACGCTCTGATCCGAAAGCGAGTGTCATACCACCAGACCAAATAGCCCCACGATGGAAAATGTTCCATTATAGATTGACGTGCACATATTAGCAGGTCAAGTAGCCGAACGTAAATCTGGGCTTGTTTTAGCATTGCTGTAACGGACACAACTCTGGGTTGATTTGATTGTGTTTTCATGAAAACAACGAGCCGACGTGCACATATTTGCAGGTCTAATAACCTATCAATTATGGACTCGTTTTAGCATTGTTATAATGGACAATATTTTTCGTTGGTCTGAGAGTATTTCCATAACAACAGTGAGCCCAACAACAATTGGGTTATCAGACCTGCACAAAAGAAGACGTCACAATGAGCCCAGAACAAATCGGGGTATGAGTCCCGCAAATAAGTAGGCGACACGTCGATACAGATAAATAAATAAATAAATAGATAGATCGATACATAAATAGATACATAATTGAAGGAATAAATAGAAATATTTGTTTATTGTCTAAATGATAAATGAAATATGTAAAAAAATAAATCCAAGGTAAATATTTGCAACTAATAAGACTAAAAAATATTTTATCCCAAACATTGCCCAAAGTGCAACCAAGCACCACAAGATGCAAACCACCTCGTACTAGATTGCCCTGAGACAAAACTGGAAGGGGGATTTGAAACCATCAACAAATGTGATGAAGACTTCCGAACCTGAATTGATACCTTGAACATAGAAGTGTAGCCGAACGATACTACTACTATCCCAAACATTCTTCGAATCACATTTAATCTAATCCAATCTAATGAATTCTTATCGTCACATCTTCATAAAGGAAAAGATCATCTCAAACTTGCTGTTTTTGTCCTTTTAAAATAACGGTAAACTGTTTGGAAGATGAGGGATTTTTAAACCGATCGATATATATTTCTGGTCAAATTTTTAAATACGAGTTTCCAGAGTACGTCAGTTAACTGATTAATTATCAATTTTGAGCATTCTGTCTTTAACCCGCTTCATAACAAACATAGGAAAACTGTCACATTTGTTACATAACGAATCCACGTGTTACTTTTCTGTGTAAGAGAAATCTATTTTTGTGTTGTGTGGGTGTGAAGTTTTGAGGAAAATTATGAAATGGATGATAAGGAGAAAGTTACATTGCATTTAAAAAACAAAATGAATTCCCTTTATTCATGCTGTAGGGTAAATTTGTCTTTAATGTCTATTCCAAGGGAAGACTGGAATAACCCAGACTTCAGCCGCCGTGCAGCGTCTCAAATTGATCTAGAGTGATGTGACTTGCTCAAGGCCACACAGCGCGGCAGGTGATCGAACTCTGTACCTTTTGCGTACGGAGCAAAGACCGTACCGTTGAGCCACGCTGTTCTTCATCTAGATAGTTCATTCGGACATATTTACAAGCGTGATACGGTTGTTCACATAATATGTGAGACTGGCTGAAAAACCCGGGAAGATGCGGCAAGCTTCTATTTGAGATATGAGCCAAAATCGAAGATAAAGTGTTTCTCATAGCAACAAATTTTATTCAGAAAAAAATCATAACTTGGGTTCTAATAAACATAGAAAGAAAATTTAAAGTGGTAAATGATCAGAAAGATGTGGTCTACACCACTGCGCACATAACTCAATTTATGAAATTTGTCCATCTTTCCGGATTTTCTCAGCCAGCCACACACATTTCATGTTCTATTCATTCCAGAGACATTCTGTAAAGGCACATCCAAGGACTGTGGTCCAGGCTACCTGACTTTCGTACGGGACGAATGTGTGTGTATCTGCCCAGATCAATACGATCCCGATACCAACTGTGCGACTCTCATTGACAAAGGTAACGAACGATGGGCCAGATAAAGATCGGAAAAACTTGTGTATGACACAGTGCTAGACAAAACAATGTGATCCAAAGATGCTCGAAGCTGTGGACT
>NC_088361.1:13949767-13959767 GCF_034508935.2 Berghia stephanieae | reverse complement strand
CTGGGTTATTCCAGTCTTCCCTTGGAATAGACCCTAAATACAAATTTCCCCTTAAGGATGAATAAGGGAATTTTATTTTATTTTGTTATATAATTTATCTATCAATCAATCTATTTATATATCTGCCCATCTATCTCTTTTCCTTTGTTTCTCCCCACCCTTTCTTCTCTCTCACTCACTCTCTCTCTCTCTCTCTCTCTCTTCTCTCTGTCTCTCTGTCTCTTTTGTCCTCCTCTCTCTTCTGTCTCTCTTTTTTCTGTCTCTCTCTCTCTCTTCCCTCTCTCTCTCTGTACTCTCTCTTTTGTCTCTCCTCTTTCTCTCTCTCTCTGTATCTCTGTGTGTGTCTCTCGCTCTCTCTTTCTGTCTCTCTTTCTTCTCTCTCTCTCTCTCTCTCTTTTTACTCTCTCTCTTCTCTCTCTCTCTCTTCTCCTTTCTCTCCTCTCTCTTTCTATCTCTTTCTCTTTCTCTCTCTCTCTCTCTCTCTCTCTCTCTCTCTCTCACACACACACACACACACACAGACACCCTTCCCCCTCCCCCTGTCTAATTGATAATTGATCACAATCTGCCCATTCATCACCAGACATGTTTCAGACATACTCCTTGACAACCAGGATTTCACAATACCTTATTCCATCTGAATTGTGGAGGGCCGGCTCTCGTCTCTTCATAAAACCACTTGTTGTCGGCAAATTCATCCTATAATCCGATTACCTTGTCCTCTTTATTCATTTATTCATCTATTTATTTATTCATTTATTTATTTATTTATTGTTTGCTTGTTTGTTTGTTTCTTTATTTATTAATCTGTTTATTTATTTGTTTATTCATCTATTTATTTATTTATTTATTTATTTACTTGTTTGTTTCTTTCTTTCTTTCTTTATTTATTAATCTATTTATTTAATTGTTTATTCATCTATTTACTTATTCATTTATTTATTCATTAATTCATTCATTCATTATTATTCATTCATTGTATATTTTTTTAAATTTGTCTATTATTTATTCATTCTAGCCTGTCTTTACATTCATTCATTCATTGATTATTCATTCATTATAATTCATTGTTTATGTATTATTCACATCTATTATTTATTCATTCTGGTCTGTCTTTACATTTATTCATTCATTCATTCATATATTCATATATTGATTGGTATATTTATTATTCGCCATTATTTATTATCTTAGTCATCTTTACATCAACATCCTTGATTATATTTATTTATTCATTCATTCATTCATTCATTCATTCATTCATTCATGTATTAATTCATTGATTGATATATGTATTTATTCATCTATTTATTTATTCATCTAGTCCTTTACATCAACATTCTTAATTATATTTATTTATTCATTCATTCCATTCATTCATTCATGTATTAATTCATTGATCGATATATGTATTTATTCATCTATTTATTTATTCATTCTAGTCTTTACATCAACATTCTTGATTATATTTATTTATTCATTCATTCATTCATTCCATGTATTAATTCATTGATCGATATATGTATTTATTCATCTATTTATTTATTCATTCTAGTCTTTACATCAACATTCTTGATTATATTTATTTATTCATTCATTCATTCATTCATGTATTAATTCATTGATCGATATATGTATTTATTCATCTATTTATTTATTCATTCTAGTCTTTACATCAACATTCTTGATTATATTTATTTATTCATTCATTCATTCATTCATGTATTAATTCATTGATCGATATATGTATTTATTCATCTATTTATTTATTCATTCTAGTCTTTACATCAACATTCTTGATTATATTTATTTATTCATTCATTCATTCATTCATGTATTAATTCATTGATCGATATATGTATTTATTCATCTATTTATTTATTCATTCTAGTCTTTACATCAACATTCTTATTATATTTATTTATTCATTATTCATTCATTCATTCATTCATGTATTAATTCATTGATCGATATATGTA
This sequence comes from Berghia stephanieae, assembly GCF_034508935.2. Taxonomy (NCBI): domain Eukaryota; kingdom Metazoa; phylum Mollusca; class Gastropoda; order Nudibranchia; family Aeolidiidae; genus Berghia; species Berghia stephanieae. The sequence continues at coordinate 13,957,788 of NC_088361.1, read as the reverse complement.
TTTATTCATCTATTTATTTATTCATTCTAGTCTTTACATCAACATTCTTAATTATATTTATTTATTCATTCATTCATTTCATTCATTCATGTATTAATTCATTGATCGATATATGTATTTATTCATCTATTTATTTATTCATTCTAGTCTTTACATCAACATTCTTGATTATATTTATTTATTCATTCATTCATTCATTCATTCATGTATTAATTCATTGATCGATATATGTATTTATTCATCTATTTATTTATTCATTCTAGTCTTTACATCAACATTCTTGATTATATTTATCTTCATTCATTCATTCATTCATTCATTCATGTATTAATTCATTGATGATATATGTATTTATTCATCTATTTATTTATTCATTCTAGTCTTTACATCAACATTCTTGATTATATTTATTATTATTTATTCATTCATTCATTCATTCATGTATTAATTCATTGATTGATATATGTATTTATTCATCTATTTATTTATTCATTCTAGTCTTTACATCAACATTCTTGATTATATTTATTTATTCATTCATTCATTCATGTATAATTCATTGATTGATATATGTATTTATTCATCTATTTATTTATTCATTCTAGTCTTTACATCAACATTCTTGATTATATTTATTTATTCATTCATTCATTCATGTATTAATTCATTGATTGATATATGTATTTATTCATCTATTTATTTATTCATTCTAGTCTTTACATCAACATTCTTGATTTTTTATTTTTCATAGCATTCCAGATAAGCTCCTTCAAAATGAAGATTGACGAGTCTGCTGACCCGAGAGGACATGTCGGTGACGTCACAATACAGGATGGTTACGTCACAATAAAGTTCTGTTGTATTGAGGAGGGCCCGACCAGAATGCAATCAAACTGCCCACTGTCCAGCCATTCAGGCTACTCATGGCCAAAGGAGCCTGTCAGGAAGTCCAGGGTTTGATTTTTAAAAATGTTTTTAAAATATTTCTGACGATGATATGATCATAATAATGATGATAATAATAACGATAATGATAAGGATGATGATGATGATAATAATAATAATAATAATAATAATAATAATAATAATAATAATAATAATAATAATAATAATAATGATAATAATAATAATAATAATAATAATAATAATAATGATAATAATAATAATAATAATAATAATAATAATAATAATAGTAATAATAATAATATTAATAATAATAATAATAATAATAATAATAAGAAGAAGAAGAAGAAGAAGAAGAAGAAGAAGAAGAAGATCAGCAGCAACAACAACAACAACAACAACAACAACAAGAATGATGATGATGATGATGATGATGATGATGATGATGATGATGATGATGATGATGATGATGATGATGATAATAACAATAGCAACAATATCTGTATCAACCATTAAAGGACTTTAATATGTGATCTACCCAGTCCATCTGGTATTATGTAAGATGGAAATAGATGAGGAAGAGGAAGTTGTTTTTTTTTGGTTTTTGTTTTTTAGCTTTATACAGCGCAATATCCACTAAATGTGCTCAAAGCGCTTTACAAGGGGTCCCTGGTCAACAGCAACATTTAACATGTAGGACGGGACATGCCGCCTGTTAGGCGATATTACAGTTTTTCGGACAAAGACAACGCTGTTAACGGCCAGGTACTCATTTTACACCTGAGTACGGTGACAGAAAGTGAGTAAAGAGTCTTTTCCAAGGACTCAACAATGCGCCGAGCGCGAGGCTCGAACCCAGGACCTTCCGATCCGCAAGCGAGTGTCATACCACAAGACCACATAGCCGCACAGTTTTCCAGTCAAAGTGATAGGAAAGTAACAGCTTATTGAATTTGTGGCCTGTCGACTCAAATAGGTGTTGTGTTGGATTTGTCAAATTGACGACAACGAAAAAAAAATTAAATATGGATTTATAATCATAAGTTTGAAACTGGGATTATGTTTATATAATTAAGTAATAACTGACGTTGCTAACTATAAGCAATACACAGGGTGTCGAAAAATTATTTCATTGTTTAATAATTGCTTTAACAAAATATGTTATGGCCAATAACTTTTTACCGGGACATACATGTGTACATAAATGTGCTACATTTTGCTCACCATTTTGTTCCAATCAATGCGCCTCAATATGGTTGCCATAGCTACCTACAAGCAAATTCACCCTATTTTCGAGTTATGTCCATGTGTTTTTTAATTCAGAAAAGTGAGTGGAGCAGGCACTTATGTTGGTAACAACAAGATATGAAGTGAGTAGAAAAGTGCCAGAAGACAATAGAGAATAAAATTTTTTCGCGGCGGTGGTGGGGTTTGAACCTGCGACCTTATTGGTACGACAACTCCGCCTGGCAGATGAGAGCGTGGCTCTACCGTGTGAGCTATCCACGAACACAAAAATATTCGTTTCAAACCCAAGTCATTTCTAGATCCCTCTCTCACCCACTTCTGAGACCGCTGATTCGTTCGCCCACCACCATCGCGAAGTATTTTGACCAGCAGTTAAGCTTAATAGCCAATATTCTCAACACAAACATATAACATAGAAACGATTGAGACATTGAGTATGCTCCGGTGTATGGGGTGAATTTTTAATTCAGAAAAGTGAGTGGAGCAGGCACTTATGTTGGTAACAACAAGATATGAAGTGAGGAGAAAAGTGCCAGAAGACAATAGAGAATAAAAAATTTTCGCGGCGGTGGTGGGGTTTGAACCTGCGATCTTATTGGTACGACAACTCCGCCTGGCAGGTGAGAGCGTGGCTCTACCGTGTGAGCTATCCACGAACACAAAAATATTCGTTTCAAACCCAAGTCATTTCTAGATCCCTCTCTCACCCACTTCTGAGACCGCTGATTCGTTCGCCCACCACCATCGCGAAGTATTTTGACCAGCAGTTAAGCTTAAAATTCACCCCATACACCGGAGCATACTCAATGTCTCAATCGTTTCTATGTTATATGTTTGTGTTGAGAATATTGGCTATTAAGCTTAACTGCTGGTCAAAATACTTCGCGATGGTGGTGGGCGAACGAATCAGCGGTCTCAGAAGTGGGTGAGAGAGGGATCTAGAAATGACTTGGGTTTGAAACGAATATTTTTGTGTTCGTGGATAGCTCACACGGTAGAGCCACGCTCTCACCTGCCAGGCGGAGTTGTCGTACCAATAAGGTCGCAGGTTCAAACCCCACCACCGCCGCGAAAAATTTTTATTCTCTATTGTCTTCTGGCACTTTTCTACTCACTTCATATCTTGTTGTTACCAACATAAGTGCCTGCTCCACTCACTTTTCTGAATTAAAAATTCACCCCATACACCGGAGCATACTCAATGTCTCAATCGTTTCTATGTTATATGTTTGTGTTGAGAATATTGGCTATTAAGCTTAACTGCTGGTCAAAATACTTCGCGATGGTGGTGGGCGAACGAATCAGCGGTCTCAGAAGTGGGTGAGAGAGGGATCTAGAAATGACTTGGGTTTGAAACGAATATTTTTGTGTTCGTGGATAGCTCACACGGTAGAGCCACGCTCTCACCTGCCAGGCGGAGTTGTCGTACCAATAAGGTCGCAGGTTCAAACCCCACCACCGCCGCGAAAAATTTTTATTCTCTATTGTCTTCTGGCACTTTTCTACTCACTTCATATCTTGTTGTCCATGTGTTTTGTAACTTTTGTGGCGTGGTGGGTCAATATACGCTCTTTTAAAAAATCCCCTTTACCCATAGCTGAAATTTGTCTCTTGGGTCTACTCCAAGGGAAGACTGGAATAACCCAGGCGTTAGCCTCATAGTGCAACGCCGCAAACTAAGCTAGGGCGAGGTGACTTGCTCAAGGCCACACAACGTATCGGGTATTCGAACTTGGCACCTTTCGGGTACGAAGCAGAGATCGTACCGCTGAGCAATGCTCTCATGGTAGGCGTTTCATCAGCTCACGCCAACTGATTGGGAACTGAATAAACGATATCCTTGATACGAATAAATTTAAATGATGGTTGTCGACAACAGGCGGCATGATGGTTGTTGACAACAGGCGGCATGATGGTTGTTGACAACAGGCGGCATGATGGTCGTTGACAACAGGCGGCATGATGGTTGTTGACAACAGGCGGCATGATGGTTGTTGACAACAGGCGGCATGATGGTTGTTGACAACAGGCGGCATGATGGTTGTTGACAACAGGCGGCATGATGGTTGTTGACAACAGGCGGCATGATGGTTGTTGACAACAGGCGGCATGATGGTTGTTGACAACAGGCGGCATGATGGTTGTTGACAACAGGCGGCATGATGGTTGTTGACAACAGGCGGCCGGGAAATCCTGTCAGGAAACGTGTCGTGTAGAAATCAGCTTCTTCTTCTTCTTCGTCTTGTGGAAACCTCCAATATTGTCGAGGATCACTCCACAGTTTGTAGGGTTTTACATTTTAAACTTGCTAAAACTCTGCACATAATACTAATTTAAAATAAAACAAACAAAAAAACACACAGATTAAAAAGTCACGTTGTGATCTCTAGCAATCGCGTGAAGGCATGTTGGCAACCGTTTTCAGCCACTTCAGCTGGGAGGCTATTCCATAGTCGGGGAGTGGAAGGGAAAAACGAATACATGTGGGCGTCTCATTTTGATGTTGGGATGGTTACTCTTGCTGTGTGTCCCCTCGTATTTCTTGTGCCGATATCTTTGATGTCGTTTGGAAGTTTAAGGCACGAATTTTTGTAGTAGATCTTGTGGAACAATTTAAGTTTATCTATCTTTCTTCTCTTTTCCAGAGGTTCAGCTAGCGGCCTGTGGTCAATATTTGACACTTTTTGTCTCTGAAAATCTTAAATATCAATTTTTTTTCATCTTCACATCATGTAACGCTCTGCTAAACATCAGAAAAAAGTGTGGAACGGGCACTTGTATCAATAATGATGAGAAAAATAAACTAGGAACGTTACCGTTGGCGATTTTGTTTCATGAAGCCAAATAACACAGAGATTTTGGACGCACAGTTGGTGTTCCGAAATAGAAGGAGATCAAAATGCGATCTTTTAAAATCATGATCATTTTGCTCACTTGTGATGAAATGTGAGCTGATGACTTATGGACATAAACGGATTTTTTTTTCTTTTTCTTAGAAGATGGTAAAAACCAGATTTAAATATCCAAAATAGTTTTAGAATATTAAGTCTTCAAAATAAGTGAAAGGCTTTAGGAAGACCCTGTATTATTTAACTCCTACTTCGTTTATATTTTGTTTGACTGGAGTTTTGAAACAAGAATCAACATCTTCTGTTTCACCGAATCGCATAAGAATTAGCATGAATTCACAGACTGGTAACATAATATTGAAAACAAAATTATCCCTTGCATAAGAGACAATAATATAGAATACTGACCTTCTGTGACAGATCAACGCCAATTCCTTTTTTTTTTTCTACTTACAAATGAAGAGTGGTTTTCCAAACATTCCTATCACCGTTTTCCCCATTTTGAGATAGTGAGGATTATTTCCCCTAAGACTTCTTAATCGGTCTTTTATGATTATATCGTATTTTAACTTCAAATTCATACAAATCTATGGAAATTCTTGTGTCAATTGATGCTTAACTCTCTCCTTACCGATCATTTCCAGTATTTTCCCAAAAAATGGCAGGCTTACCAAGCAAAAAAAAAAAAAAAAAAAAAAAAAAAACAATCTCTCTACAAAACAACTGTATGTTCTTATTAATTAAACAGAGATCATTGTGATGTACAAAATAACTCTGAATAAGAAACACTGCATACAATGTCCTGGAGGGATAGCATATTGTATCGTAACAAATGTAACGATTTTGCTGTAGGAGAGGGTTAAAATAAAGTTTACATTCCCATTTATCTCATGGATGGAAAATCTCAAAAAGTAGGAAAATCGACTTAACGAGTTTTGGAAAACCAGCCTTCAAATACTAATGTTATGTTTTTACCAGAAGGCAATATGGATCAAATGTCCACCCCCATTTAGTTAACTGCCTTATTCTGGAAAAACATGTATTTAAATATTTGGCCAGAAAACCTGCCCCTCAATAATCGATCGATTCAAATTAGCCTTAATCTGAAAAAAAAAAACAAAAAAAACAAAACAAGGGACTTAGCGAAATGTTTCTTAAAGTCCCAGGTTTGAGAGTTTTTGCCCAGATGAGGGTCATTTAAATCGATCGTTATTTTTGAGGACGACTTTTCTGCTCAAATATTTAAATACGTGTTTTTCCAGAGTACGACAGTTAAGCGCTTAGAGTCTGGTGTCTCGGAGTTATAGCGCTATATAAGTTTTCAGCATTATTATTATTATTATTATTATTATTATTATTATTATTATTATTATTATTATTATTATTATTATTATTATTATTATTATCCAAGTTCCTGGCTGTTTTCATTCTTTTCACTTCTCTCATTTTCACCCACTCAATGTTGTTGTTTTCCAGCTCTCTTGTTATTTATTTATTTTCCATTCTCATTAACCATGTAACTGCCGTACTCTGGGAAAACACGTATTTAAATATTTGACCAGAAAAGTCGTCCTCAAAAATATCGATCGATTTAAATGACGCTCATCTTGGCAAACACTCTCAAACCTGGGACTTTAAGAAACATTTCGCCAAGTCCCTTTATTTCCAGATTGAGAGTAATTTGAATCGATCGATAATTGAAGGGCAGGTTTTCTGGCCAAATATTTAAATACGTGTTTTTCCAGAATAAGGCAGTTAACTTGAAAAATCATATATGTAACCCACTGTTAGAAAACAATGTTATGTTGTGTGGCTATGTGGTCCTCGAGTTCATACCGGAGGGTCCTGGGTTCGAGACTCGCTCGGCGCATAGTTGAGACCTTGAAAAAGGCTCCTTACTCACATTATCTCACCGTACACAGGTATAAAAATGAGCTTTACAAAGGGTCCCTGACCAACAGCAACTCGTAACAAAAGAACAAGACATGACACCTGTTAGGCGATAATATAATTTTTTCCGACAGAGATAACGCTGATAACGGCCAGGTACTCATTTTACACCTGAGTACGGTGAGAGAGTGTGAATAAAGAGTCTTTTCCACGGACTCAACTATGCGTCGAGCGAGGCTCGAACGCAGGACCTTCCGATCCGAAAGTGAGTGTCATACCACAAGACCACATAGCCCCACCCTATCTCTCTCCTCTCTTCCCCCTTCCCAGGTATGTTTAGTGTCCCTACCACCGTCAAGACTCAAACCAAGACAACCGTGTCCGGATACAAACCGGATGTCAAGATCTATAGGAATTATTTTACTCACTCCTCGTGTCTCTATATCCCTCCTGTATACGGTGAGTTCATAATCGGCATTATCGTTATCACCATCATCTCCATCGTCACTACCATCATTATCATCCTCATTATCATCTTTATCGTTACGTTCTTCCTCCTCTTTTTCTTTTTACTTTCTCTTTTTCTTGTTGTTGTTGTTGTTGTTGTTGTATATGTTGTTGTTGTCTTCGTCGTCGTTGTTGTTACGATTAAAAAAACAACACTTGAGCCTTTATAAAGCGCAACATCCTCTAAACGTGCTCAAAGCGCTTTACAAAGTGTCCCTTATCAACAGCAACACGTAACATATAGATGGAGACGTGACGCCTGTTAGGCGATAACACCATTTTTTTTCAGACAGAGACAACGCTGTTAACGTCCAGGTACTCATTTACGGTGAGCAGAGAATGTGAGTAAAGAGCCTTCTCCAAGGACCCAACGACAAGCCGACCGGGGCTCAAACCCGTGACCTTCCGTGCCATTCCACAAGACAACATTGCCGCATTGTCATATTATTTGTTCAAACGTGTTTTCCATCCCATTAGCTTTTATGCTGCCCTACACCCCCCACGAGTCCCTCAACGATTCCCCCCAATTTTTTTCCAGGTTGAGCAAAAGTTTCACCTCAGCTCCTCCACAGAAGGTGTCTTTCTTCATCTCAGTCCCCTAGCATTCAATTCCTCCCCCCTCAA
>NC_088361.1:13934767-13947267 GCF_034508935.2 Berghia stephanieae | reverse complement strand
CTACTACTACTACTACTACTACTACCACTACACTACTACTACTACTACTACTACTACTACTACTACTACTACTACTACCCTACTATACTACTACTACTACTACTACTACTACTACTACTACTACTACTACTACTACTACTACTACTACTACTACTAACTACTACTACTACTACTACTACACACTACCTACTACTACTACTACTACTACTACCACTACTACTACTACTACTACTACTACTACTACTACTACTACTACTACTACTACTACTACTACTACTACCACCACTACTACCACTACTACTACTACAGATAGACACATTATATAGATATGTTAGGCAAGCCACTGATGCCTAGAATGCCCAAGTTTTAATTCGTGCCTAGGTCATAATTAAAGTGATATCACTTTATTTGTTCTTTTCATCTATGACCTACATATCTGATTCTGTGTCAGCACCTTCAAGGCCAAATACTAAAAAAAAAAACATTTTTATAAACTTATTTGTTTACGATTTCGGTTAGAAAAAATGCAAATTGCGCAATTTTGAAAATCATATTTCGAATGTTTGGCTTGCTGTTGTGTTTAAAAAAAATAAAAAGAAGGTTGACATAGATCTACACTATTGTTGAAAATAAACAAAGAAAAATCATAGAACATTTCTCCGTAATGAAGATTATCGGCGTTGACTGGACTCTAGACACACTACACACCTAGCAATGTGTCAATTGTGTGTGTGTGTGTGTGTGTGTGTGTGTGTGTGTGTGTGTGAATGCAATCAATCTAAATCCCCATTATCCCCAGATCATTCTTGTGATGGAAAGGAATGTATTGTTGTCTTTTGAGAGACAACAAAATTAATCAAAACAAATTCAACATCATCTAGATACACACACACACACACCCACACCCACACACACACCCACACACACACACACACACACACACACAATTCCTTGACTAATCATTCTTTGTGATGAAGTAAAAACTGAATCTCGGCTGGCAAAAACCTAATTTAATTACCGAATAATTACAATATGAAATTTATACACATACAATTTTACCCGTTATTTATCACAAAGTTCCCCACTGTCAAACAATGACATACTCTCTCTCTCTCTCTCTCTCTCTCTCTCTCTCTCTCTCTCTCTCTCTAACTCTCTCTCTCTCTCTCTCTGGCCCTCTCTCTCTCTCTCTCTCTCTCTCTCTCTCTCTCTCTCTTCCTTCTCTCTTCCCCTCTCTCTCCCTTCTATCTCTATCTATCTATCTATCTATCTATCTATCTATCTATCTATCTATCTATCTATCTATCTATCTGTTCATCTATCGATATATCTATCTATTTATTAATAGGGAAACTTGCAACAAACGGGTAACATCTTTGATATTCCCGAAAATGGACTACTGCAATGCAGTGTTTGTTGGTCTCACAAAGGACAAAATAAACAAACTCCAGAAAATACAGAACATGGCAGCCCGCGTTGTACTGCAGAAAGACAGGAAAACTGCAGCTCCCGAATTACTACAGCAGCTGCATTGGCTGCCAGTGGACCAGCGGATTAAATATAAATCTTCAACTATCGTTTTCAAATGCCTGGGAGGGCTCGGCACCAGCTCAGCATATCTCTCAAGAAGTGGGTAAGAGAGAGCTCTAGAAATGACCTGAGTTTGATACGAATATTTTAATGTATTCGTGGATAGCTCTCACGGGAGAGCCACGCTCTCACCTGCCAGGCGGAGTTGACGTACGAATAAGGTCGCAGGTTCAAACCCCACCACCGCCGCGAAAAAAATTTATTCTCTATTGTCTTCTGGCACTTTTCTACTCACTTCATCTCTTGTTGTTACCATATCTCTCAAACCTCGTTGACGATATAACCCACAGCGATCGCTTCGATCAACGAACGACCTCAAATTGAAAACACCCTGCTGTCGAGTGAAGGCTGGTGAACGCGCCTTTCAGTATTCTGGTCCAAGGTTGTGGAATTTACTACCACTTGAGATACGTTCTTCGTCTTCACTTGAGGAATTCAAACGTCGATTAAAGACATTCTTATTCCGACAGGCTTTCTTTTGATTATTTGTATAATTAGCGTTGTTCGTGTACTGTGTTAGGGCTTAATGATTAAGTTAATCTATGTTATGCACCCAGAGCCCTCCTGATGAAGGGATGTATGGCGCACTATAAATCTATACCATTATTATTATTATCTATATACCTCTCTACCCATCCACCTATGTATCTAGCTTCTCTCTCTCTCTCTCTCTCTCTCTCTCTCTAATATATATATATATATATATATATATATATATATATATCATGCACTCTCCCCTTTACCCCTCTCAAAACCCGGACAAAATATAATTTTCGACCACTAAAATAGAAACGTTTACATTACCATTAATATTTAACAATATCATCTGGCTACCAATTTATCTATAGAGTGAAAAAGTTAAAATGTGTCATTATTAAACTGCTCGGTCACATCAATGACTCGTACTAATAACTATCTATAGATAGAATGCGCTTGGCCAAGTAGTTCACAACATTGCCATCCGGAAGTATAACGGACCAACACACAAAACTGTGTGTATCCATGAACGTTTATAAATAGAATGCGCTTGGCCAAGGAGTTCACAACATTGCCATCCGGAAGTATAACGGACCAACACACAAACTCTGTGTAACCATGAACTTTTATAGTCTGGTTAATACAGTTTAGTGAGAACAACTCACAAACGCGGATGACAAAAACAATAACAAAGGCCTGAGTGACGTCATCTGCATACTATCTATATTTTTATTTGTATATCAAAACATCACTTTATAAATGAAATATCTCATTCTTATAAGCTTAGCGAGCGTTGTTTTTGTTTGGTTTTTGTTTGCTTGTTTTTTGTTGGCTTAAATTTTGTTTGGTTTCAGGCTCCTGCTCGGAGTCGACTTCGTCTGTCCTTCACCAAATTCAGTATTCATCACAATGATAAGTTCTATGTGAAGAGGTTCCATCCCTGGACCAACCCGTATCGGTAAATATGGCTCGCGGATTCTATCTTCTTCTTCTTCTTCTTCTTCTTCTTCTTCTTCTTCTTCTTCTTCTTCTTCTTCTTCTTCTTCTTCTTCTTCTTCTTCTTCTTCTTCTTCTTCTCCTTACTTCTTCTTCTTCTTCTTCTTCTTCTTCTTCTTCTTCTTCTTCTTCTTCTTCTTCTTCTTCTTCTTCTTCTTCTTCTTCTCTTCTTCTTCTTCTTCTTCTTCTTCTTCCTCTTCTTCTTCTTCTTCTTCTTCTTCTTCTTCTTCTTCTTCTTCTTCTTCTTCTTCTTCTTCTTCTTCTTCTACTCCCTCCTTTTCCTCCTCCTACTACTCCTCATCCTCCTCCTCCTCCTACTCCTCCTCAACCACCACCACCACCCGAAGTGCTAAATCATATAAAATACTTACTTACAACCTCATCATTTCCCATTCTTTCATTAACAATTAATTCAAAGCTTCAGTCTGCTGCAATGTTGACATCGAACCAAGAATGGCGTCATCCCAGGGGACAAACTACCCAAATCTCTTATGGCTAGTAGTAGTAGTAGTTTCGTATGGCTACAACTCCACGTTGTTTCGCTTCACCCAATCCGCGAAAGCACTGTCCGCCTCATGAACCATTTGGTAGCCGCCTGGGGGTGCTGTTGCTGGGGCACTTCAAAATGATGTGGTCCGTGTATTCATTGCAGTGGAGTTGTGGATCCGGGAGTACGATGAGTCAGAGACAATATCGACGTTCGGATGCTGGTTGTGGATCACTCTTAGTCGAAAGCCCCTGCACGACGACAACGTGGTGAACCATCGCAGGGGCTCTTATGGCTGCTGAAGTATAAATATTACTGAATTTGCGCAAACGGGGCCGATTAGAGACTAGACGACGATTGGGATTGTTAGGAAGCTTTAGCTCCGCCCACTTGTCATGACGATATTTCTTGGAAAACTGTATATATATATATATATATATATATATATATATATATATATATATATATATATATATATATATATATATATATGAGCCAAGGTCAAAAGGTGCCCGCCTGATACCAGTGTTAAGAAAATTTGATTTTTACTTAATTATGGGCTGTTTTCATTGGGTTAATGCTTGTAATCAATTGATAATATGAAGAAGAGATAAAATGAGATAGCTCAACATACTCTGTTCAACAGGATATAAAATAAACAACTTGAAAGTCAAATTTGAATGCTGTTTGGCATGTACTTAAAACAAGGTCAACGCATCACCTTTTTAGAAATCATGTAGAAATTAAATGTGATGTTTTAGCTCACGTGATTTAAATTTGACTAATAGTATAAAGTCAAAATTTACTTTTAAACGCAATTGCAGTATATTACATATCTGATTAAGTTTCATATAGAGTTCTTAAAAAGTTGGTGTTGCTTGTGACCTTTGGTGTCATCAAACACAGCACAATACTAAGTCTCGACACGAAACTTTAAAGCTCATGATTAATGTTTATAACTTGTTTTATTATGAGAAAAAAGCATAGATTTACTATCTGAATTCAAATCTTGGAGTAAATGTATATCGTTTTGCCGATATTGAGGTTTATTCGTTTTGGTGTCATTTGTCACAAGCAACACGGCATGCGTGAACACGTGGAAGTTTGTTTCGTTAAATGGCGATTCGCAATTTTGATCCACCCTTCTTACCAGTCTTTGAAGTGCAGCACTTTCATTTGCCTTTCCAGCGTGGCTCCAGGCAGAAAAGGTAAGTTGAACTTTGGTGTCATCGCTATTTTACATTGTCACAAGCAACACTTGATATTGGATATTACAAAGTGCCACCAAAAAATTATGTTTTCATCTGTTATTCTGTTTACAAATATGATATTATGACATCTCACATAAGACTGATTTTGACACAATTAATTATTTCCTTGTAATTCTAATTTTTTATGCTTCAGGGTTGTATCAATCAAGAAAAAGACAAAACTCAAGCTTTTGACGAATCCAGATAAAAGAAGGATTGTCAAGAAATTTGATTTGATTTACTATTAACACACTAAATTACTAGAAACTAGCAGATTTGAGCAGGAGGGCGGATGTTACGGTATGGTTACATGAATTCATTACCATGGCTGATATTTATCTAGTGTTTGTGTGACTTCTGGTACTTTTTGTGACCATTGGTGTCATTGGTTAAAATGTCACAGGTGACACTTAAGTTTGAAGTTTCTAATGTATTTCTGTTTTCATGTTCTTCAAAGCTTGAAATGTCATTGAATTACATTTTAACAGGCTATATTACATGTGTTCAGTTGCTATTCTTGATTTATTGAGGCAAAATTGCGTTCTAATGCCGATTTTGACCAAAGTAATAGCAACAATGGTATTACTAATTTCTAAGTATATTTCCAAGTTGAAAGTATTTGGTTTCTTAAAATATTATTGAATTTCATTTTAGAGTAGGTTATTCTGCTTTTTTGACTGAAAATAATGATATATTATGGACGAAAGTGTGATTTGGTGTTGCTTGTGACATAAGTAATGGTGTCACCGGTCTTATGTCACAAGTCACATTCAGATGCTCTAATTTCCATGTAGATTTCTATTTTTGAAGTCTTTGGTTTCTGAAATATTATTAAATTCCATATTTAACTGTGGTTATTACACTGGTTTGACTGAAATTAATGATATATTGTCGAAATTGCAATTTGGTATTGCTTGTGACATAAGTAATGGTGTCATCGGTCTAATGTCACAAGTGACACAATGTCGCTAAATAAGATATGCTTTGGTCACATTATTTCCTAACATTTTATTTCAAAAGTTTCTGAACATTGCTGGTAATAAGCATATGCAATATTGTTGTTGTTGTTAATGCACAAAAATGTTTTTATGAAATAATATATTTGCATTCTATGTTGCTTGTGACCGATGACACCAAAAAGCAACCTTTTCTCCAATAGTTGGTAATATTATTGTACTATGATTGTTGTTGATTGTGTCTTTTTGTCTATAACTTACTAAATAAAGTTTGATACTCAACAAAAACCATTTGGTTATTGAGTTTTTTGTCTCATTTTTGGTGTCACCGGTCACAGGTGACACCAGCAACCTAAAGGCATTGTTGACGATATTATGCTGCGTTAGACCTTAAAGTTATCTAAAGGGCCTTTGATTCATGAAGTACAGGGTTTTTGCTACACATATAGAAACATGAATGGACTATTATGTCACTTTTATTTTGAGAAAAAAAATTGGCACCTTTTGACCTTGGCTCATATATATATATAATATATATATATATATATATATATATATATATATATATATATATATAGAGAGAGAGAGAGAGAGAGAGAGAGAGAGAGAGAATGATTTCTATTTGTGATATGTTGAATCTGTAATCAAATTCATTTATTTTGATCGATCGTTTTTCTGTAGACTTCAGATCTCCTTCATGATAAAATTGCTTTTATGTCCAAGTTTATTTCATTATTTAAATATTGCATAATATATTTTTTCTGCCTGTTTTGTCTGTTTTCTGAGCACGGTCAAAGGTCAAAGCGCCGGATTTCGAATTGTTTCGATATATTATGTGATCCAAATTTACGTCTATATTTTATATATTTATTGTATCATTCGCTGCTGTTTGTCCGACATGTTTGGTCTGTGTGTTTTGAAATAATAATATATTCTCTAATTAAAACTAAATCCAATCAAATTTAATCCAATCCAAAATAGTTGCAGCTTGATGGAGATTGACGGAACTTACGGCTATGTGGTCTAGTGGTATGACACTCGCTTTCGGATCGGAAGGTCCCGGGTTCGAGCTTCGTTCGCTCGGCGCATAGTGGAGTCCTTGGAAAAGGCTCTCACCGGTCAGATGTAAAATGAGTACCTGGCCGTTGACAGCGTTGTCTCTGTTAGGAAAAAAATTGTAATATTGCCTAAAAAGCGTCATGTCTCGTTCTACATGTTACGTGTTGCTGTTGGTCAGGGAGCGTACTTGCTAAAGAGTCATTACTTTGAGCAAGTTTAGTATGATGTGTATTAACGACTATACAGTAGTAGATACCATAAGGCGCTTGGCTCAGAAAGCTCATAACATTGCCATCCGGAAGTATAACGGACCAACACACAAAACTGTGTGTATCCATGAACCTTTATAGTCAGGGTAATACAGTTCAGTGAGCATTACTCATAAACGCGGATGGCAAAAACAATAACAAAGACCAGAGTGACGTCATCTTTGAACTATCTATAGTAGCTCAAGCTTTTTGTATTTATTTAAAAAATAATTTTATCCTTTTATCATTTCTATTCAGAGTGTTGTCAGACAGCAAGCCCAGTCAGATGATGACCGAAAGGAATTATTTGTTTGTGGAATTTTGGAGTCACTACTATGAAGACATCCGATACACGGGGGCAGAGTTGACTGTGGATTTACTATTGGGTGAGAGTGGAAAAGGAACACAGAGAATTTGAGATTTAATAATAATAATAATAATAATATAATAATAATAATATAATAATAATAATAATAATAATATAATAATAATAAATAATAATAATGATGATGATAATAATAAAAAAATAATAATAATAATAATAATAATAATAATAATAATAATGATGATAATAATAATAATAATAATAATAATAATAATAATAATAATAATAATATAATAATAATAATAATAATAATAATAATAATAATAATAATAATAATATCTTTATTGTCCTAAAAAAAGTGGCAATTTATCATTTGGTGACACATTTATAACAATACAATATTGACATAGACACACTCGCACAGATGCACACAAGTAACATCGTAGTCATCGAAAAAAAAATGTTTTAATTAAAATTGAGCAATATCCACTAAACGTGCTCAAAGCGCTTTACAGGGGGTCCATGGCCAACAGCAACACTTAACATGTAAGACAGGACATGACACCTGTTAGGCGATATTACATGTTTTTTTTCGGACAGAGACAACGCTGTTAACGGCCAGGTACTCATTTTACACCTGAGTACGGTGAGAGAATGTGAGTAAAAAGTCTTTTCCAAGGACTCTACTATACGCCGAGCGAGACTCGAACCCGTCGTGACGTCCCAGGTTTGAGCGTTTTTGCTAAGATGGGGGTCATTTAAATCGATCGATAATTGAAGAACGAGTTTTCTCTGGCCAGATTTTCAAATAAGTGTTTTTCCAGAGTACGACAGATGTACCCAGGCTTTCCGGCTGATGAGACAATATTGTGGTCTAGTGGTATGACACTCGCTTTCGGATCGGAAGGTCATGGGTTCGAGCCTAGCGCTCGGCGCATAGTTGAGTCCTTGGAAAAGGCTCTTTACTCACATTCTCTCACCGTACTCAGGTGTAAAATGAGTATCTGGCCGTTAACAGCGTTGTCTTTGTCCGAAAAATTGTAATATCGCCTAACAGGCGTCATGTCCCGTCCTACATGTTAAATGTTGCTGTTGACCAGGGAGCCCTTGTAAAGCGCTTTGAGCACATTTAGTGGATATTGCACTATATAAAGCTCAATTTAAAAAAAAATGTTTAAAATTATGTCCAGAAAGTTCGCGAAATCCCTAGTTTGGTAGTTTTTGCTAAGATGAGGGTCATTTAAATCGGTCGATATTTGAAGGAGTTTTCTGACCAAATCTTTAAAATAAATAAAAAATAAAATTTCCTTTATTCATCCCCAAGGGGAAATTTGTCTTTAGGGCTATTCCAAGGGAAGACTGAAATAACCCAAGCGTCAGCCGCAGTGCAGCGCCGCAAAGTGAGCTAGGGCTAGATGACTTGCTCAAGGCCACAACACAACGGCGGGTGATTGAACTCCTTACCTTTTGGGTACGAAGCAAAGACCGTACGGCTGAGCCCTTGCTGCCCCACAAATGTGTGTTTTCCTAGCCTATGCCTGTTTACCGGTTAATCACGTAATAATCCTTACACAAATCGCCTGGCCAGCAAAGAGATAAGCTAAGTAACTGACTAATTTTGAACAAATATCAACAAATTCTTGTGTTAAATCTAAAAAAAAAAAATAATTATGTTTGTTTTGTGTTGTTTCTTTATACACGAGTCATATTTACTCACTTTATCTCTCTCTCTCTCTCTCTCTCTCTCTCTCTCTCTCTCTCTCTCTCTCTCTCTCTCTCTCTCTCTCTCTATCTGATAAATTCTGTCAATCCTCTTTAAAAATTATCATCTGGGGAAAATGTATTTCCCAGCAGTTGTCATCATTTATTAGTCTAAATTTTAATCAAAATTTAAATCAAATATTACAATTTCCAAGAATTGGATATTATTCTGAATCATTTTAAAGAATGGTGTTAATGAATACATTTTCACACTCAAGAAAACGCAAGGCAATGTTTATAAATTATTTTGGCGTTTGCCAGAATACAAATTATCTTCACAAAAAAATGTTAACTGATAATGATCATTGTTGACAGATAGGCGTCACCTTCAGAGGAAAATAGTGTATTTCATTGACGCGCACTATCTTTTAATGATTTTATTTTCCCTTTAAAATGTTAATGAACTATTTGTATAATTTGATCATAGGAAAAATTCCATCAATGTGTACCAGTTCATATTTTATGATTTATTCCTGGAGGAAAATTAAGTTCTGTAATGCGATTTTCTGACTGAGATCTGTAATTTATTGACATCCAGCAAACACTTCATAACCTCAATGATTCGATCTTGGGTAAATAAATACACATTATTCCCGTTATTGGTCAAATATTCTATAGATAGTATGCTCTTGGCTAAGAAACTCATAACATTGCCATCCGGAAGTATAACGGACCAACACACAAAACTCTATGTGTCACCTTGAACGTTTATAGTTTGGCTAATACAGTTTAGTGAGAATTACTCATAAACGTGGATGGCAAAAAGCAATAACAAAGACGTGAGTGACGTCAACTTCATACTGTCTATAATGTTGCCTCGGAATGATGATGACTTAACTGAAATAGTTGCCAAGCAAAAATGTCAACTTTCAATTACAAAAAATATAGAAGACTTTTCAGAGCTATTCGGCTCATGTTGCCGGATTTTATCCCGGTTTCTATAGCGTGAAACGGACAATAGGAGTAGCTTGCTACCCTTTGGATAGGAAGCTAGTCTATCACAAAGTACTTTCCGCCAGATCTAACATACCCAGCTACCCAATCACTGCTGAGTGGACATTTGAGGGGATCAAAACCCTTCTTAAGTCAACGACAACAAAAGAGTCCACAGCTACTAACAGCTTAGTACAGTAGAACTCGGAAATAGCGAGTTCGACGGGTCCACTCCTGATTACTCGCTATTTCCGAGTTCTCGCTATTCCCGAGTTGCCAGGAAAGGTTATAATATTGCTGGTTATTCCCCTCAGTGTGTAATTCGAGTAAAAGCCGTCGCCCCTATTTCAATTTCTTCACAGAAGTGGCAGAATGCTTGGTTTTTTGTTGTTTTTTGTATTTTTTTTTTCAAGTAAAATCATGACTAGAAAAAAAACAAGAACATAGAAGTGTGTGTGTGTGTGTGTGTGTGTGTGTGTGTGTGCGTGTGCGCGCGAGTGTTTGTATGCACTCGGCATGTTTGATGAGGTAAGCAAGCGCATCACTATATCACTGACCCATTGAAATAATGGTTCCACACTCCCCTCTCTCGCTGATCGTGTCGTTCGTTAACGATGCTACTCGCTGACCAATGCTGCGAAGTGAGGCATGTTGACATGTGCTTACCTCGCGTGGCACCACATTGGGTGAATAATTGACCCCCACCCCCAATACACACACACGCACACAAACCCAACCCCCACCCAAATTTGTTTCGCCTATTATGTACTACTACAGACTAGGCTACTATGTAATATTACTCGTAACGAAAAATAAGAAAAGAAAAGAGGCTAGGCTAAAAATATTTAAATTGTCATTGTCTCTTGTTTTGCTTTACTTCGTTCGCAGTCCTAGGCTGGGGCAGGAAATGCTCGTTATTTCCGAGTTGACCTCTTTTTCATACTCGCTACTTTCATGCTAATTTTATTGACTCAAATAAGGGGAAAAAACGGGGATTTAGATTTTACTCGCTATTTCCGAGTTCTCGTTATTTCCGAGTACGTTACTTTCATGTTCTACTGTATCTCGTCAACCTTCAATTACAAACGATAAGAAGAATAAAAATAAGTCATAAAAGACATTTATTTTTATCATGAAGGTTAAGTTAAAATATTATATTTTGTAGACACCTGAACCTTTTTACAGCTGAGTTGGAGGTCCCAGGTTTGAGAGTTTTTGTCAAAATGAGGGTCATTTTACTCATATAACATATAAATAAGGAGTGGTTTCACAACCTGACAATCTGGTTGTGAAACCACTCCATATTTATATATATATTATATATATATATAGACATATATATTATGACATATTCTTTGATTTATTATCTAATTATTCTACTATGTAAATTATAACACGTCTGTACAAAAAAAATATCCTTTTTTGGGATGCAATAAAGTATTAGTAGATATTAGATTAGATTTAACTCGATTTATATTTGAAGGATCAGCGTCCTGACCAAAATTTTGAATACGTGTTTTTTTTCTAGAGAACGGCAATTGACTGTATTAATAATAATAAATAAATAAAATAAAATTCCCTTTATTCATCCCCAAGGTGAAATTTGTCTTTAGGGTCTATTCCAAGGGAAGACTGGAATACCCCAGGCGTCAGCCGCAGAGCAGCGCCGCAAAGTGAGCTAGGGCGAGGTGACTTGCTCAAGGCCACACAACGCAGCGGCGGGTGATTGAACTCGGTACCTTTCGGGTAGGAAGCAAAGACCGTACCACTGAGCCACGCTGCCCCACATTCGTTTGGAATACAAATAAAAAGAACAAGAAACCCTTAATATTATATATTTCTGTTTACTATACAGTTTGCCAATCAAATTTTATTGATTGTGTCTTATATTATCTTATTAAAGGCTGACTATAGGAATTTTCCTTTATTGATAGAACGAAGTTGGCGTGACTCGGGTCTTTGTTATGAGTTTTTGCCATCCACGTTTATGAGTAAGTCTCACTTAACTGTATTAACCAGACTTTAAAAGTTCAAGGTTACACATAGTTTTGTGTGTTGGTCCGTTATACATCCGGATGGCAATGTTGTGAGCTTCTTAGCCAAGCGCATACTATCTATACAATAGTTTATAATTACAAAATCTCATATAGATAGTTCGAAGATGACGTCATACAGGCCTTTGTTATTGTTTTTTTTTTTTTTGCCATCCGCGTTTATGAGTTATGCTCACTGAACTGTATTAACCTGACTATAAACGTTCATGGATACACACAGTTTTGTGTGTTGGTCCGTTATACTTCCGGATGGCAATGTTATGAGCTTCTTAGTCAAGCGCATACTATCTATACAATCGTTTATAATTACAAAATCTCATATAGCTTGCATTGTATCATTCACATACAGTTTTACACAACTCTT
>NC_088361.1:13914767-13929767 GCF_034508935.2 Berghia stephanieae | reverse complement strand
CATGGCCTTCCGATCCTAAGTTAAATGTCATACCACCAGACCACATAGTCGCATCAATGGCTACTTCTTCGAGTCCACTTCAAATCCTTTCCGTCGTATTGAAAGGTTGGTTCAATTATTTCATTATTATCATTACTGATAAGCGGATTCTACTTTCCCTGACAGTGGAAGTTCAATAGTCTTTTCCATCCAATGGAATACGCCAATTATTTTCCTCTTGATAAATCATAAATAATTGGATATTTGTATATCCTTCCCAAAACGCTGAGCAATGGACAAACAGATACCGATATATATATATAAAGTATAATATGACATATTACCATCTTAAATAATTTTCAAGCATGTTTTTGAGTTATGATGAATTATTATCCATAAATTGATATCTATAAAAATAAATAAAAAATAATTTTAAAAATAACATTCCCTTTATCAACCCATAGCGGTAATAATCTGTTTATAGGGTCTATTCCAAGGGAAGACTGGAATAACACAGGCTTGCTCGCGACCGCACAACGCAACGGGTATTTGAACTTGGTACCTTTCCGGTACGAAGCAAAACTCATACCGCTGAGCCACGCTGCACCCCCCCCCCCCTCCTCACCCCACCCAAGTATACAGTTGGTTAAATGCGCCTCTTACTTCGACAGGTACCATGCATATAGTTTTTCATTGGAAAATTGTCAATAAAAGTGCTACGAACATGTGAACTGGGCTTCAATTGATTTCTGTCACTACAAGCTTTGCATAATTAAGTTGATATTGCTTTGTGGAGATAATTAACATATTACTCGTATTATTATTATTATTATTATTATTATTATTATTATTATTATTATTATTATTATTATTATTATTACTATTATTATTATTATAATTATTATTATTATTATCCTTATTATCATTACTATTATTATTGTTATTATTATTATCATATATTATTATTATTATTATTATTATTATTATTATTATTATTATTATTATTATTATTATTATTATTATTATTATTGTTATTATTATTATCATTACCATTACTATCATTATTATTATTATTATTATTATTATTATTATATATTATTATTATTATTATTATTATTATTATTATTATTATTATTATTATTATCATTATTATTATTATTATTATTATTATTATTATTATTATTATTATTATTATTATTATCATTATTATCACTATTATCATTATTATCATTATTATCACTATTATCACTATTACCATTATTATTGTTATTCTCATCCTTACAGGCAGCATTCCCTGACCTTGTTCAACAGCGGCAACAAGTGCCGCAATCTGGACACCCGGGACATGCTCCAGCCCTGGTGTTACAGTCACGTGGTGGGTCCTGTTTGTGTACGGCGATACTGCGACGTCTGCAACGAAGGTTAGGTCCGAAACGTGTTTATCCAACCCTCTCAAAACGGCATTATGTCGGCTGGAATAAAACACACAAAACTAAATTTGAAATTTAGATTATGAACTCTAAATGAGATTTATATGTGTCATCCTTTAAAAAAAGAGCTTTATATAGCGCAATATCCACTAAATGTGCTCAACGCGCTTTACAAGGGGTCCCTGGTCAACAGCAACATTTAAAATTTAGGACGGGACATGATGTATGTTGGGTAATATATTACCTTTTTTACGACAGGTACTCATTTTACACCTGAGTACGATGAGAGCCTTTTTCAAGGACTCAACGATGCGCCGCTCTGAGTCGGACTCGAACCCTGGAAACCTCTAGACCTAAAGGGAGTATCATACCACAAGACCACATGGTCGCATGACAATGCTTAATTTCAATACCGCCCATGATAATCGTTTTACAACAGACAACAATTATTGATCAAGAAAGCTCAATGAACTTTATTTCATTATATATTCTCGTAGCGGAGCCTAAAGACTTGATTGAGGGATGCCTTGACAAGATGAAGACTAACACAGAGGCCTGTAAGGATCCCTTCTTCAAAAACAATTGTTTTAAGTCTTGTGGACAATCGTTACAACGTTACAACAAAGATAATGGTAAGAGGGGTTTATTTTCCTGTTACTGAGCTCTTTATGCAGGGTAATATCTACTAAACGTGTTCAAAGCGCTTTACATGGGGTCCCTGGCCAGCAGCAACACGTAACATGTTGGACGAGACATGGCGCCTGTTAGGCGATATTACATTTTTTTTCCGACAGAGCCAACGCTGTTAACGGCCAGGTACTCATTTTACACCTGAGTACGATGAGATAATGTAAAGAGGCTTTTCGGAGGACTCAACTATGCGCCGGCGAGCAAGGCTCGTCTCGAACCTAGAACCTTCCGATCCGAAAGCGAGTGTCATATCATACCACTATACCACGACATTGCAGCACACATAGCCGAATATAAATAGACCAATTTCTGATTAGTTGGAAAGGATTTGGAATAAAATCAAATTAGGGGCCATTGGTCTGTGTCGAGAACGGCTCGAAATAATAATAGGAAGGTTTTCGGGAAAACAAAATAACTCTAAAGGTCACGTCGGCCTTGGGAACCCATCACGTGATTTGGACACCCTTGCAGACCTGCCAAGCTGAAATTTTAGAAATTCGTAATTTTTTAGGAGTTTAACTCTGTCAGCGCTGAGACTATAATATTCGCATTTCCGTCACAAAATGGCTGACATCTGATTGAGGCAGCATGAGAATGACAAGCCAACATTCTAATTTGGCGCAAAATCTTATTTAAAATACCCCCAATTGAATGTTCTGATGAAAGAAATAATACCACTAGTTCAATTCATAGTACTTTTGTAGAAAGTGTGATTGGATTACATTATTGTTTTTGCCTTTCAAGACCGGCCACACTGTGCGGCCATTGGCCAGTAGAACAGATTCTGCTCTGACCGCACAGTGCCGCCATTGACAATAAAAGAATTAACTCTCTCCTTACCAATCATTTTCAGCATTTTCCCAAAAAGACAGGCTTACCCAGCAGAAAAATTGCTTTTTTAAACTCAAACAATCTCTCTACAAAATAACTTTATGTTCTTATCAATTAAAGAAAGAGCATTTTGATGTACAAAATAAATCTGATTAAGATCAAATGTATAACAAATGTGACGATTTTGGTGTAGGTGGTAAGGAGACAGTTACAATCGTAGTTAGATTTATAGGTCCACGATCTATCCTTACAGGGATTAAATACCACTTCAAAATCAAAATAATTATATAATGAGCTTTATATTGAGCTTTATATAGCGCAATATCCACTAAATGTGCTCAAAGCGCTTTACAAGGGGCCCCTGGTCAACAGCAACATTTAACATGTAGGACGGGACATGCCGCCTGTTAGGCGATATTACAATTTTTCGGACAAAGACAACGCTGTTAATGACCAGGTACTCATTTTACACCTGAGTACGGTGAGAGAATGTCAGTAAAGAGCCTTTTCCAAGGACTCATCTATGCGCCGAGCGAGGCTCGAACCCAGGACCTTCCGATCCGAAAGCGAGTGTCATACCACTAGACCACATTGCCGCACACAATAAGTTTTAATGACTTAGAGATGCTCATGAAGTTTTGAAAACTTGGAGCCGAAATTTCGGAAATTTTTACGAATTTTTCGTAGAATTAGGCAGGTATGAACTTGTCTAGTCTTAAGGGGAGATAATCTATTGTCATGGCGACCGCACACGCATGGTGGGTAAAAAGAGAACGAGTACGTGATTGAAGGCGGAAGTGTGGGTATTTACGAGATTGGTCAAGAAGAGTGAAGGTGTGAGGAGGGGGGGGGGGAGGGGGTAGGTGCTCCTAAGGACGACGGGTAAAAAAAAATTGTATCCGATTTGAAGCGGAAGTGTTGGTGTTTATGATATTGGTTAAGAAGAGTGAGTGGAAGAAGGGGGCGCTCCTGCTGAGGACGATGGGTAAAAATAAATGTATTTGATTTGAACAGGAAGTGTGGGTGTTTTGTTTGGATTAACCCCCTCCTTACCAGCCATTTCAGAATATTCTCGTAACTTCACACCCACCCAACACATAAATAGATTTTTCTCACTGAAACAGAAAAGCAACAAGTACATTCTATAAATTATACTGTTCATCAAAAAGAGCTTTAATAATAATAATAATAATAATAATAATAATAATAATAATAATAATAATAATAAGAAGAAGAAGAAGAAGAAGAAGAAGAAGAAGAAGAAGAAGAAGAAGAAGAAGAAGAAGAAAATAATAATCATAATAATAATAATAATAATAATAATAATAATAATAATAATAATAATAATAATAATAATAATAATAATAATAATAATAATATACTTTTTTCATCCAAAAAAAATGGAAATTCGTTAACAGACGTGACATGCATAAAAATGTATAAACACAAAGTTGATAATCTATGGCGACAATGTATACATATAATATGCAAATGCACAAAAATGTAAAAAATATACAACCAAGAACCAATAGCGACACTTTATATATTAATTTGATAAGTTGAGATAAACCATACCTCTGGCCTCTAGTCCGGACACTGTTAAACTTTTACAGCTTTAACCAGAAACTTCTCTTAATTTTGTGGTGTACAAAAGATATCAGAACGATAATAGTATTGGTTGCATCGTGACGAATGTGACGATTTTCCAATGGTTGGTAAGGAGAAGGTTAAGGTCTGAGATTGTTTAATTCATTATTACCAGCCATTTTCAGGATTTTCTTCAAAACTTATTAAACTAACACAAAAATAGTTTTTAATCAGTCAAACACAACAGCAGTAAGTTCTTGCTATAAATAATTTCTTTAGTAAAACATCCTCTACAACACACTGTTCATTTTCTTTAAATGTTATAATGTACAAAACAAATTTGAATAAGAAAAATGTTGGTTTTATCGTAAAGAATGGGACGATTTTCCTGAAGTTGGTATGGAGAGGGTTAATACGAGTGAGAGGACAAATGAGGCGCTTGTGAGATACCATGAGCACTGGCGGTCGGTCTGTTGAGCGAAGTTGTTTTGTGCCGCCCTATATTTTTCAAATTAAGCAGATACTGCTTTTCGTCTCAGTTTTTGCATATGCTGCTTTTCGTTAACACTCGCGCATCTCTCCTCGAGCCGTGATAGATACATACGAAGGTTGTGCGTCATCACAGACGGCTCACTTTTTCTTGTTGCCCCACGCGATGCGAGATGACGTGCGACAATGAGCTGAGGGTGGGGTATGGGGGCTACCATGAGCCAAAAAGTCAACAGGCCGCCCAAGTATTTTATATAAAAGACTGTTTTTTTCTGTTTTAAAACTACGGTTATCCACCTCCCCCGACAAACAACTGATACTCTTTACTGCTAAAATGAACAGAGGTGTGGGTCCAGGAGAAAGCAAGCCTTGTCTGGACGCCGGGTTGGATTGTTCTTTGTCTGGCCTCTCGTCTTCGGCTGTCCCAGCATGATTGGATCTTGGCTAGTATCACCCTTAGAGTCATTGTAGCACTCAAGCCCTTGCACGGCGACAACGTGACAATCCATTGCAACATTTCAACCTGAAAGAGGAATGGATGTCAATGTGGAACCAAGACAGCCCCAGGGGAGGCGACATCATACCCGACCCAACAGAAAGAACACCTGGCTTTCTCTGCAATAGTCGAAAATGCTGGGTCACCTCCAACCGCATTTTGACAGGACATGGCAGAACCGCAGCTAACATGCATAGATGGAATCTGAGAGAATCAGATGCATGCCGTCATTGCCAAGGAGGCCCTGAGACAATGGACCACATCGTCATCCACTGCCCAATGACAAGCCTATCAGGAGGCTACGAGACAGCCTATAAGGCAGGATAAGAATTTGAAGAATGGATTAAAAGATTCAAAATAGAGCCATTCGATACTACTACTACTGCTAAAATAACTAGGTCAGGCCGGCAAATTTAGTTTGGCACACCTTGAGGCCTGACTTTGGAGAAATCAAAACCATATCAGTTTTATCATCGGAAGAACATGTTTGTTGTAATCAAAACATACGAATGGAGAAAATTACAATAAATATCTAGATTTTATTGCTATTTGTTTTGCTCAAATGGATTTTAATCATCAATACGAATATTACACAAATCATTCACCGAGTAGAGCCCCATGATGCTATAAATAATAATCCCAGTCCATTAGCCATAAACCCGACAAACAGAGCAGTTCAACTTGTAATGCTATTGTCTTTGGAGTAGATAAGTAGTGTATTGAGGTTGGATTTTCTATCCTTCTATTATTGACTGTTATCACAGTTGATATTCAAAGGAAGAAATTTTATATGGCAGTCTATTTGTTGTTGTTATGTTGTTCTTCGATTCATGTCGCCTTAAATAAACAGCCAGCAATCGCCCCTGTATCATCTGCATATCTCAGATTATTTATCCTCCTACCTCCAATAACAATACCTGGAATGTGCTCGGTTTTACGGAAGATAAACTTTGTGTACAGGTTAAATAGATATGGAGAGAGGATACATCCTTGACGAACTCCTCTTTTAATTGGCGTGAAAGGTGACAGATCGCCCTGAATCCTGATGGCTGCTTTTTGATGCCAATATAGATTTGTGATTAGCCGTATATTTTTGCCATCAATGCCTACCTTTTCCAGACATGTCATTAATTCTCCATGCTGTACCCTATCAAATGCTTTTGCGTAATCGATAAAGCATGCATAGATTTCGTTTTGATGATCAAGGTATTTTTGTGTGATATTATTTAAACAGAAAATTGCTTCTCTTGTCCCATTATTTTTTCTAAAGCCAAACTGTACATCGCAAACTTCATTATCGATGGTAGACCTGATTCTTTCTAGTATGATCTTCAATAATATTTAGTTACATGGGGCATCAGACTTATTGTGCGGAAATCACCGCAAGTTGTCGCCTTTAGTTTTTTCGGTAGCGTGATGTAAACCGATTTGGCAAGTTCGTCTGGAATATAGCCTGTATTGTAAATACTATTAAAGAGATCTGTTAGTTTTACAATTGAGAATTCTTTCAAAATTTTTAGCATTTCTGTTACAATGCCATCTTCACCCTCAGCCTTGCCATCTTTCATATTTTTCAATGCATTTTCTATCTCACATGCGAGTATTGAAGGACCGTCAGTGTTGCTTGGCAAAGGTATTTGGGGCCTGTCATCATCAAATAACTCGCCAATGTATTGACACCATCTTTCCTTTATATCCTCTTTCTCAAATAATATTTTACCATTCTTGTCTTTAATACAGTTATTGTTGTTAGTGGTGCGTTTTTTGCCCGAAATTTGTCTTATTTCCTCGTGGGCTGCTTTTCCATCAAGGCCGAAATATTTCGATCATCCTGCATTTGTGGTTAAGCCAATTTTCTTTTGCTATGCGACATTTGTGTTGGATTTTCTTATTCAGCGCTTCATACTCTGGTTTGTTCTTCATTTGTTTACGTTCTGACATGAGATCCAAAATTTCTGATGTCATCCATTGCTTTCTTGTTCTTTTCTCCTTCTTTGGAATATCCTTATTACCGAATTTTGTGCTGTCTTTGAATATGTTCCATTTTATATCAATTTCTTCAATTTCATTTGCTTGTGAGAATTGTTCTTGTGATTCAATAAGTAGTTCATCATATCTGTTCGAAACAGAGA
Source organism: Berghia stephanieae (assembly GCF_034508935.2). Lineage (NCBI taxonomy): Eukaryota > Metazoa > Mollusca > Gastropoda > Nudibranchia > Aeolidiidae > Berghia > Berghia stephanieae. The sequence continues at coordinate 13,922,133 of NC_088361.1, read as the reverse complement.
CATTATATTTCTCCTGCAATTCTGATGACCATTTTACAACTAGTTAAGTTTAAAAAGTATGAAATTTGAGAAAAGTTGCTGGATACCTTTCCCATACATCTGACCATAACGTCATGAAAAATCACCCGATTTACTTCAAATAAAGATTAAAATGCTCTGGGGAACAAATTCTTTCAAAACATGCAAACAATGCAAATCAAAACGTTTCACCTTCCGATTGATTATTATGTCATCAGTAGAAATTCTCATATCGGCTTCTAGCCGAAATGCAAAGCATTGTCCCAACAGATGCTTCACTCTCTTGGTGAAAGCGGGCATGTAACTATAATCTGATAAATTAATTTATGAAAAGACCATAAGTTAGAAGACATTTAGTCTGCCATTAACGAATAAGACATGTATTTTCCAAATTTTCAATGCGGCACGACTTCTAATAGTTTATGTTATTCCCATTGCTTAAATTCCACATTATCATTTATCTATTCTCCTTACCCCAGGTGCATACATTTGCAGGTCTGATAGTCGGAGGCAATTATGGTCTTCATTTAAAACTATTTTGAAATGGAAAATATTTTTTCGTTGGTTTAATGATATTTCCATAACAACAAAGGGCCCATAACAATTTCGGTTCACAGACCTGCATATAGGTACACGTTGTTCTTATCCCATTCTCAGTTTCTCTCAAGCCATTTATTCAAATCTCCATCCAGTGAGATGTTCCAGACCAAAGATTCCGTCACAGATGATTGCCCGGCAGAACCTCCGAGACCACTACCCCGTAGGATCAACAGTGACCATCTCCTGTGGTGGACATTCTACAGTGATAGAGTGTACCACCCACGGGTGGACGCCCTTTGACCAAAAGTGTACTGGTAAGAATATTTACACATTTTCTATCAAACAAAGTGCGCTACAAGAAAAAGCTCAACCATCCCAAAAAATAGGTCTTCTTCAACTACTTACTTCAGAAAAGTGAGTGGAGCAGGCACTTATGTTGGTAACAACAAGAGATGAAGTGAGTTTTTTGTGTTGGTTACGATAGTTTTGGTGGCAGGAGTGGTGAGTATTTTACTTAAATTTGATTGATTTAATAGATAAGTAGGTACTTATGAGTGTGTATGAAAGTGAATACTAGACATTACATTCAGGAATTAGGGAGCGAACTCTGGTATTAGATAAAGATCTGAAAAGTATTTGTTAAACTGTGTCAGACGTAAAAAGCAAGAACGTTGAATATAACAAGAGATGAAGTGAGTAGAAAAGTGCCAGAAGACAATAGAGCCAGGCCAGGCGGAGTGTTCGTACCAATAAGGTCGCGGGTTCAAACCCCCATCACCGCCGCGAAAAAAATAATTATTCTCTCTTGTCTTCTAGCGCTTTTCTACTCACTTCATCTCTTGTTATATTCAACGTTCTTGCTTTTTACGTCTGACACAGTTTAACAAATACTTTTCAGATCTTTATCTAATACCAGAGTGCGCTCCCTAATTCCTCAATGTAATGTCTAGTATTCACTTTCATACACACTCAGTAAGTACCTACTTATCTATTAAATCAATCAAATTTAAGTAAAATACTCACCACTCCTGCCCACCAAAACTATCGTAACCAACACAAAAAACCGTGTGTAACCTTTAATGGTTTTAGTCTGTAAGAAAAAAAAATTAGTGAGAACTCATTCCCTAGCTGGAGATCAAAACTGATAACAAAGAGCTGAGTAACGCCAACTTTAGCCCACTTTTTTGTGCAACTATATGGTCTAGTGGTATGACACTCGCTTTCGGATCGGAAAGTCCTGGGCTCGAGCCTCGCTCGGCGCATAGTTGAGTTCTTGGATAAGGCTCTTTACACTCATTCTCTCACCGTATTCAGGTGTAAAATGAAAATGAGTACCTGGCTGTTAACAGCGTTGTCTCTGTCCGAAAAATTGTAATTTCGCCTAACAGGCGTCATGTCCCATTCTACATGTTAAATGTTGCTGTTGGCTAGGGACCTTGTAAAGCGCTTTGAGCACGTTTAGTGGATATTGCGAGATATGAAAGTTCAATTTGTTAAAACTCATTCTAGGAAAGCGTCTCGAGAGTTGCTCCCATAGGTTGTCTACGGAGTGTAGTATGCCTTATTGTACACAACCAATCAGAGAGATTATTTTGATGTTTGCCGCATTTTGATTGGTTGGCATAAAAATAAACGTCTCAAACCTTCCCGTAGACAACTACCTTCGAAATTTCAAATGAAAAATCTAGGCACGTCTCGACCTTAACAAACACCCTTAGCAAACATTACTTCTCAGTTATTTTCTTGAGTTATTTGATGGGATGTTTAGTAGTTAACATTAAAACAGTTAACTGTCATATACCATATAAAAACAATTAAAAATTGGTCAGAAAATGCGTCCTTCAAATATTGATCGATTTAAATGAAGCTCATCTTGGAAAATCCCTCAAACCTGGGAGTCTTAAGTCTAGGTCAAAGTTTGAGAGCTTTTGCCAAGATGAGGGTCATTTAAATCGATCGATATTCGAAGGACGAGTTTTCAGGCCAAATTTTTAAAAACAAGTTTTTCCAGCGTACGGCACTTAACTGGTTAAAAAGTCCTGTAATAAGGCCCTTGAAACACAAGTAATTCACCGTTAGGAAGTGCAAAATGTCTTTTATAATTGGCTAGCTGCCGAACAAATAAAATGGTGATACATTTTAGGGTACCTTCGCCAGTGTAAACCATGGGTCCATGGCGTAAACAGGTGCACCTATGTGGTCTTGTGGTATGACACTCTCTTTCGGATCGGAAGGTCCTGAGTTCGACCCTCGCTCGCGCATAGTTGAGTCCTTGGAAAAGTCTCTCCAAATTTGTCGGGAAATAAATGTAATATCCCCTTACAGGCGTCATATCTCGTTCTACATGTTACATGTTGCTGTTGGACAGGGATCCCTTGTAGCGCTTTGAGCACATTAAGTGGATATGGCGCTAATAAAAGCTCAAAGCTCAAAACAATTAAGAACATTGAGATCAAACGACTCCTTGGTTTTTGCAAAGAACCATGATTCAGATTGATTAAAGTTTAACTCCTTTTTATGTACTTGGTTACTAAAACTGTACTTTGGTAAAAAGTGAAGTTTATAGATTTATGAAGTTGATGTCACTCAGGTCTATGTTATTGCTTTTTGCAATCCGCGTTCATGAGTAATTCTCACTAAACTGTATTAACCAGACTTTAAACGTTTAAGGTTACACAGAGAAGCTTTGTGTGTTGGTCCGTTATATTTTCCGGATGACAATGTTGTGAGGTTTTTAGCCAAGCGCATACTATCTACGCTTTGAGAACGTTTTGTGAATATTGCGCTATGTAAATGCTCTATACTTATTTTTTAGTTATATCATTTAAATAATCCAATTTCAGCTTCTTGCATCGACGCATCTCAGTCCTGCCAAGAGACTCTGACCAACTTCCCAACATTCTGTTCGAATGCGAAGTCTCGACCTTTGGCCAGAACCTTGTGTCAAAGGTCATGTGGATTTTGTGGGGCTGGTAAGTGAATCATTCTAACACAATATTGCAATAACAAAAAATCTGTCTAAAATGCTCAATGGGCATGATCTATATTAACTTTCCATGTACTCGAGGTCATTGGTCACATAGCAAAATGTGCTCAAAATGACCCACTTAGTGAAAAGTTTTCACAGCTTTTTAAATATCTAACATCACGATTGGTCATTTGATTCAGCTTGACACATGATTATGTTTATAACATTTGTAAACAAATCAGCGTGTTTACATTTGTTAAGAAATATCCATCGTTGGACAGCAACAAATCATGTGATTGATGACTTGGTTGGACAAAAACATTAATATAGATTGCTCTCATGATATGTTTATAGTTTAGATACACAAATGAAATCATCTCAGGGTTAAGCGCTTTGATTTGTTTTGTTTAGTTGAGTTCTTTTTGTTTTGGTTTTTTTTTTGTTTGTTTGTTTTGTTTTTTTTTGTTTTGTTTTTTTTTTTTGGGGGGGGGGTCTTTTAGTGTTGTTTATTTTTACTTTTTATTATGTTTGTTTTTATTGTTTTGTCGTGCTTTGGCTTTTTTTTTGGTAATTCTAAAAACCTTTTATTTTATTTTGCCATTGACCTAGAACCCAGCGCTTATTTTCGCGAGCGTTTTCACACGTGATGGACATCGTAAATTTAATATAGATAGAATGCGCTTGGCCAAGGAGTTCACAACATTGCCATCCGGAAGTATAGATAGTATGCGGTTGACGTCACTCAGGTCTTTGTTATTGTTTTTTGCCATCCGCGTTCATGAGTAATGCTCACTGAACTGTATTAACCCGACTATAAATGTTCATGGATACACACAGTTTTGTGTGTTAGTCCGTTAGACTTCCGGATGGCAATGTTGTGAGCTCCTTAGCCAACGCATACTCTCTCTATTTTTCTTCTGTTTACATCATTAGATCATTTGTGTGATTTTGTGTTCAAGTGTAGATCTTGCCGTCTTGGACACCGTCATATTTTAATAGGAGCCATCTTTCTTCATGTTTTCGTCCAACCAGGTCATCAATCACATGATTTGTTGCTGTCCAACGATTGGATATTTCTTAACAAATATAAACACTTTGCTTTGTTTACAAATGTTATAAACACGCCCATGTGTCAAGCTGAATCAAATGACCAATCGTGATGTTAGATAATTAAAAAGCTGTGGACACTTTTCACTAAGTAGGTCACTTTGAGCACATTTTGCAATGTGACCAATGACCTCGAGCACATGGAAAGTTAATATAGGTAATGCCCATTGGCTGTTTTCATCTTCTCCATACCCCATATTTCTCATCGCACAGCACCATCAGCGCGTTTAGTGGATATCAGCGCTTTATAAATACTCCCGTTTTTATTATTTTGAATCTTAATAATAATAATAATGACAATAATAATAATAATAATAATAATAATAATAATAATAATAATAATAATAATAATAATAATAATACCATTAATAATAATAACAACAATAACAACAATAATAATGACAATAATAATAATAATAATAATAATAATAATAATAATAATTAATACACTTAATAATAATAACAACAATAACAACAATAATAATGACAATAATAACAATAATAATAATAATAATAATAATAATAATAATAATAATAATAATAATAATAATAATAATAATAATGTACATTTCTTATAGTGCTTTCTATGCAATTTCACCTCAAATCGAATCTTGACGAAAATAGAGATGCAGTGTTTATTCACCATTTAATTTAATTCCAGGAACATGTCAAGTTTCTCACAGTCCATCATCGCACTACAAGATATCGCCGCCCAGCGGAAGAGTGGTGACCACTGGTCAACCGGTGACCTTGACCTGTCACGATGGCTTGACCCTGGTTTATGGCGACCTCATCCGAGCATGCTCTGTGACAGGAAATTTGTTGGGGAGAGAGCCTCGTTGTCTAGGTAACGTAACAAGCTAACCACTTACAACAGCAATGATGGAACAGGGCATCCGATTGTTTAGGAATGTCTTTAATAGTTCGAAGATGACGTCACTCAAGCCTTTGTTATTGTTTTTGCCATCCGCGTTTGTGAGTTGTTCTCACTAAACTGTATTAACCAGACTATAAAAGTTCATGGTTACACAGAGTTTGTGTGTTGGTCCGTTATACTTCCGGTTGGCAATGTTGTGAACTCCTTGGCCAAGCGCATTCTATCTATACTTAAGCTAATAGTGCGGTATCTGATCGTAGCGATCTTTAACTTATAGCCTTGCAATGACGGAATAATGACGTCAAAAGACAAGTCTTTATAATAATAATAATAATAATAATAATAATAATAATAATAATAATAATAATAATAATAATAATAATAATAATAATAATATAATAATAATAGTAATAATAATAATAATAATAATAATAATAATAATAATAATAATAATAATAATAATAAATAATAATAATAATAATAATAATAATACTTTATTGCATCCCAAAAAGGAATATTTTGTACAGACATGTTATAATTTACACAATAAGATAAAAAGATAATGGAAATAGGATGTACATATATAAACAAGGAGCGGTTCCACAACCAGAGCAGCGCTTTATATGAATAATTTCACAAAAGAAAACAAATCGTGAGTTGTATTCAACAGTTCAGCCAATGGCATCGCTTGTTTCCTTGAGCACCACTACGACAACTCACGAGACGCTGCACAAACTTTAAAGATGACGTCAAACTGTAGTCCTAGAGGGTTCTAGCGTAGCCATCGTTATGTTATAGATAGTATGCGCTTGGCTAAGAAGCTCATAACATTGCCATCCGGAAGTATAACGGGCCAACACACAATACTGTGTGTAACCATGAACTTTTATAGTGTGGTTGTTACAATTTAGTGAGAATCCCTCACAAACGCGGATGGCAAAATACAATAACAAAGGCTTGAGTGACGTCATCTTCGTTCTATCTATAGCCTGACACTGAAATCCAAACGGACTGGCAATTTGACGTCATTATTTGGTTTTTGCAACGTCTAGTGAGTTGTCGTTAGGAGAGCTCAAGGAAATAAGTTATTTCATTGGTTGAACTATTGAATACAACTCACGATTTGTTTTCTTTTATGGCAAAAGACTGGCATTTTGACGTCATTTTTTGGTCAGTATCAGGCCATAACTTTACGAAGGCCACGGTTCTAGTGTCTGGCCGTAGCCATCGTTATCTTATAGATAGAATGCGCTTGGCCAAGGAGTTCACAACATTGCCATCCGGAAGTATAACGGACCAACACACAAACTCTGTGTAACCATGAACTTTTATAGTCTGGTTGATACAGTTTAGTGAGAACAACTTACAAACGCGGATGGCAAAAACAATAACAAAGGCCTGAGTGACGTCATCTGCATACTATCTATAGTCTGACGTCATGCATTAGGTTTGTGTAGCGTCTAGTGAGTTGTCGTTAGTAGAGCTCAAGAAAACAAGTGATTTCATTGGTTAAACTATGAATACAACTCACGATTTGTTTTCTTTTGTAGCCAAAGATTGGGTAACTGGGTCAATTAGATCTGACGGAAAGTACTTTGCGATAGACTAGCGTCCTATCCTAAAAATAGTTAGCAATTACTATTGTCCGTTTCACGCTATAGAAACCGGGATAAACTCCGGCTCCATTGGCCTAATAGTTCTGATGAAGAGAATTTAGATATATGTCAGAATGATTGGAGTTGGGAGATTTTCAATTAAAAAAAAAAGTTTATGAAACGAAACACAAATTACTCAATGAATAAAAATAAATAGGTGCATATAGACTATGCGGCTATGTGGTCTAGTGGTATGACACT
>NC_088361.1:13907267-13909767 GCF_034508935.2 Berghia stephanieae | reverse complement strand
TTCAAACTATCTATACTATTTCAGACCTGCCTAATATTACGAAAAATTCGTAGAATTATACGAAATTTTGACCCCAATTTAAGAACTTTATGAACATCTATCTCTAAGTCATTTAAACTCATTGAAAATGACAGTTGATTCCAGACTATCTACACAGTTTTAAGGATTTTAAATTGTTATTGAATTTAATCCTCGTGTGAGTAAATCTATAGATTGAATGCGCTTGGCCAAGGAGTTCACAACATTGCCATCCGGAAGTATAACGGACCAACACACAAACTCTGTGTAACCATGAACTTTTATAGTCTGGTTAATACAGTTTAGTGAGAACAACTCACAAACGCGGATGACAAAAACAATAACAAAGGCCTGAGTGACGTCATCTGCATAATATTTATAGATAGAGTACTCGAAGAAATCGTGACAATTTACTGATAATTGCGCCAGACCTCTTGGTTCTGTCTCTCAAGTCACGTCTGTTTAGGTTTTTGGGAAAGAATTATTTGAACAAGGACGAATTTTCTTTTTGTATTGAGTTGACAAGAAGAGAAATATTTTCAATTATCATGTTTTTGTTTTTAAGGTTTTTACGGCGCTGCAACACATTAAGGTCATATCAGCGCCAGTAAAAAGGAAAAAAATGGGAAAGTAAAAAGTTCTAGAAATACAATTAAAGCACCCAAGAGGAGGGAAGACAAAAAGGGAATTGGTTCAAATAGGAAACAGATTCCAAGAGCACACTATCAAAGTACTTAGTTTGAGATCACCTAAAAGTCTCATCCACACACAAGCCCAGGTCCAACTAAGAGGGATACACTCAAATGTTTACAAATCATATATAATATGTAAACAAAACAGTGCATAACAGAGAGATGGTTTACAAGGAAAAAAATATCATCTCCCAAAACTAACTATACATTTGACTGTTTCCCCCTCAGCCAGGGTATCCAGCCAGGGCCAGGACAAAACCAAGTAATCTCATTCCAAGACAAAGACAGAAAGCGAGTTGGAAAACATGTAGGAGGATAGAGAAGACAGTAAGTACCTCCCTGCCCACTATGGGAGGTCAGGAGCCCCACCCAGTTCAATCATTATAAAAGTACATCTATCAGGGTGTCTCTTTTTTATGAAACCGGTCGAAACCCGACAAAACCCGACAAAACCCGACAAAGTTATGGAAAGTAGGTAGCAGTGGGGATTGAAACTGGGACTCAGGGAAGTGTAAACCATTGGGGAGTGAACCTGGGACTGGGTTTCGGCGTGTTTAGTAAAAAAGCAATTATGCCAAAATATGCTTTTTTACGAAACCCGCCCAAACCCGCCGAAACCCGACGTAATCTGACAATATCCGACAAAGTTATGGGAAGAAGGCAACACTGGGGAGTGAACCTGAGACTAAGGGAATTGTACACCAGTCGGCAGTGAACCTGAGACTATGGTTATCGGCGGGTTCGTAAAAAAGACATACTGCATCCATTATAGCAAATATGTAAACATCCACAAATTACAAATAATAATAATAATAATAATAATAATAATAATAATAATAATAATAAAATAATAATAATAATAATAATAATAATAATAATAATAATAAATAAATAAAAATAAATAAATAAAAGACAAGATAAAGATCTGGTGGTGTGCTGCTATGTGGTGTTGTGGATCAATGACCGTACCGCTTCGCCATGCTACCCTCTTAGAAGACATAATAATATTCAGCTTAGCTTATATTGAGAGTATGCGCTTGGCTAAGAAGCCCACAACATTGCCATCCGGAAGTGTAACGGAGGACCAACACACAAAACTATGTGTAACCTTAAACTTTTATAGATAGTATGCGCTTGGCTAAGAAGCCCACAACATTGCCATCCGGAAGTATAACGGACCAACAGACAAAACTATGTGTAACCTTCGTAAAGTTATGGCCTGACACTGACCAAAAATGACGTCAAAATGCCAGTCTTTTGCCACAAAAGAAATCAAATCGTGAGTTGAATTCAATAGTTCAACTAATGAAATGACTTGTTTCCATGAGCTCTACTAACGACAATTCACTAGGCAGTGCAAAAACCAAATAATGACGTCAAACTGCCAGTCCTTTTGGATTTCAGTGTCAGGCTATAACATAACGATGGCTACGGTATAGATAGTATGCAGATGACGTCACTAAGGCCTTTGTTATTGTTTTTGCCATCCGCGTTTGTGAGTTGTTCTCACTAAACTGTATTAACCAGACTATAAAAGTTCATGGTTACACAGAGTTTGTGTGTTGGTTCGTTATACTTCAGGATGGCAATGTTGTGAACTCCTTGGCCAAGCGCATTCTATCTATAATACAGTTTTGTGAAAATTACTCATAAACGAGGAAGGCAAAATATGATAACAAAGGCGTGAGTGACGTCAACTTCGTTCTATCTATAAAATCCTGATTGCCCCATTATCTCTTCTCAATTGGAAATCTTTATCAATTTCCCGTGACGAATTCACTGCCCTCCTC
>NC_088361.1:13857267-13902267 GCF_034508935.2 Berghia stephanieae | reverse complement strand
ATCAGAATGCGTAAAAATCAAAACATGATCAGATTTATAATGTTTTTACCCCTCTGGATACGCTTTTATGCTCGTCGGAGAAATATTTCATAAGGGCGTCCGCCATTGTTCCGATAGTTTAGAGCCAGTTATTAAGTTACCATGCGTCACTACGAGGGAAGTGACGTTAAGACTGTTGAAGCATATTTAGCTTGTTTTGCTTTCATTCTTCAATGCACTACCGTAGCCTGTCCAAACCGTAGCCTGGGCTAATCGTATCTATGTTGACTCCCATCCCTCTAGCAACGTGTATCATCTGGTGGGGTCAAACCCTGCTACGTGTCTGAAGGACCGCCCGTGGACCCACTGGGTTCCCCTTGACCAGCAACTGACCGTGAAGCAAGGGGACATCATAGGAATTCATCAGCCGACTTTGTCGTTCGCTCACAGTGACTGCTCTGGACAGGTGTCGCCTGTGGTGATTTCCAAGGTAAGCATCAAGTGTCACCCATCCTCCCAAAACGATATTCTCCGTTGTCTTCTGGTGCTTTCCTACTCACTTCATTTCTTGCAATACACTTCAACAGTGGTAGCGTCACTTCCTTCCTAATGACGCATGGTAACTTAGCAACACTGGCTCTAAACTATCGGAACAATGGCGGACGCCCGTATGAAATATTTCTCCGGCGAGCATAAAAGCGTTTCCAGAGGGAAAAAAACTCCATACATTTGATCATGTTTTGACTTTTACACATTCTGATCACAAGGCATATGAAAAAGGAATGAAAAATTCTAGCCAGCATGAAGAATAAAAAGTAATGATTTTCTTTGTTTAGAATCAAGATGGCCGCCGTTGCCCGGCGGCGTGACATCAGACTACTGAATCCTATTATCAACATAAGTGCCTGCTCCACACACTTTTCTGATATGTGACCCCTCGCCTCAAAACGGTATTAAGTCGGGATGATTAAGATACTGAAAATGGAATTTGTAGCCAGAAATATCAGAGTTAAGTTTGTATGTATTATAGATAGTATGCGCTTGGCTAAGAAGCTCATAACATTGCCATCCGGAAGTATAACGGACCAACACACAAAACTGTGTGTATCCATGAACGTTTATAGTCGAGTTAATACAGTTCAGTGAGCATTACTTATAAACGCGGATGGCAAAAAACAATAACAAAGACCTGAGTGACGTCATCTTCGAACTATCTATAGAGGAGAAGGAATATCATATTTTAGAGTGCTACATACCAACGTTTCATATTTTTGACCGGTTTAACGTTAATTTGACTTTATGGCATCTGGTCCATCCCGACATAATACCGTTTTGAGACGTTGGGTCACTTATCAAGTGGTTCAGCTGTAGGGTCTTTGTTTCTTGACCGAATTCGACTACTCGCAGCACAGTGTGACCTTGATTGAGCAAGTCAACTCGCCTTGGTCATTTTGAGGCGCTGTTCTGCGTCTGGTTCAATCCAGTCTTCCTGTAGCAAAGACCCTAATGAAAATTTCCCCATTTATTTATTTATGTATTTATTTATTAGATACTGTAAATTGACTTTTAGACCTTATTACGAATTTGTTTTGTTTGGGTTTTTTTCTGTGTGTGTTCTTTTTGTTTAATTTTGTTTGTTTGTTTTTTGTATGTTTTTTTTTTTTTGGTTTTATTATTGTTTTGCTTGTTTCTCTTATGTTTATTTTTGTTGTTGATTGTGTGTGTGTATGTGTGTGTGTGTGTGTGTGTGTATGTGTGTGTGTGCGTGTGTGTGTGGTTTGTATTGTTTTTGGGTTTTTTGGTTTCATTGTTTGTTTTTGTTTTGTTTTGATTTATGTTGTATCCCCCATTTAGAAGATCAGAATGAATGTCTCAAACATCTTAAGAGTCAAATTGTGACCCAACGTCTCAAAACGGTATTATGTCGGTATGGACCAGATGCTATAAAGTCAAATTAACGTTAAATTGGTCAAAAGTATGAAACGTTGGTATGTAACACTCTAAAATATGACATTCCTTCTCCTCTATAATACATACAAACTTAACTTAAGTCTGATATTTCTGGTTACAAATTCCATTTTCAGTATCTTAATCATCCCGACTTAATACCGTTTTGAGGCGAGGGGTCACAATTGTGTAAATTTAACCCTTTTTCTATTCCCAACTTTCATATTCCAGTTGGCCACGAGATTTTACCGAATCGAGGCGGTGGGGCATATATGTTATCACACTTATAAATAGTATTCGCTTGGCTAAGCAGCTCACACCATTGCCATCCTGAAGTATAACGGGCAAACGTAAAACTATATGTAACCTTAAACGTTTTTAGTCTGGTTAATACAGTTCAGTGACAATTACTCATAAACGCGGATGGCAAAAAGCAATAACAAATACCTGAGTGACGTCAACTTCATTCTATCTATAAAAATTTTAAAAAGTAGTCCTTCAGAGCCTTTCAGACCGATGGAGCCGGAGTTTATCCCGGTTTCAAGGGCGTGAAACGGACAATAGCAATTGTTTTCCACTCTTTAATAAGACGCTATCTTGTCTATCGCAAATTACTTTCCACCAGGTCTAACAGACACTGCTACCCATTTACTGCTGGGTGGACGGAGGGGGGGGGGAGTTGGACAAAAATCTTGACTGTACCCGGGATTGATAATGGCGTGGTCCTTTTGTGTGTGTGTGTGTGTGTGTGTGTGTGTGTGTGTGTGTGTGTGTGTGGAAAGAGAGTGCTCTACCAATTGAGCTATCGGCACCCCCTTGTTAAAAAGATAGATATAACTGACAACCAATATGGAGTTGTAATTGGATTCAATAGTCTGATGTCACGTCGCCCAGCAACGGCGAGCAGCCTGGTTCTAAACAAAGAGAATGGGTACTTTTTATTCTTCATGCTGGCTAGAACTTTTCATATGTCTTGTGATCAGAATATGTAAAAATCAAAAAATGATCAGATTTATAATGGGTTTTTTTTCTCCTCTGGATACGCTTCTATGTTCGTCGGAGAAATAATATTTCATAAGGGTGTATGCCATTGTTCCGATAGTTTAGAGCCAGTTACTAAGTTACCATGCGTAATTACGAGGGAAGTGACGTCACGACTGTTGAAGAGTATTTAGCTTATTGACATGCTGGAAGATCCCAAGGATGTCGTGAAGATATAATAATATACTTAAGTACCTACAGTAAGCCTTTTCGTGGCTTCAACTTCTTTAATACTCCTTTTAAGGCTTCGTTCATTCTTACACAAGGCAGGTCATTTTGATTCACTTAATTCATACCTATGTGACCCAACGTCTCAAAACGGTATTATGTCGGGATGGATCAAATGCTATAAAGTCAAATTAACGTTAAACCGGTCAAAAATATGAGACGTTGGTATATAACACTCTAAAATATGACATTCCTTCTCCTCTATAATACATACAAACTTAACTTAAGTCTGATATTTCTGGCTACAAATTCCATTTTCAGCACCTTAAATCATCCCGCCTTAATACCGTTTTGAGGCGAGGGGTCACCTATAAACTTGAGCTTTTTAACTTGATCTTATATATAACGCAATATCCACATAACGTGCTGAAAGCGCTTTACAAAGGGTCCCTGACCAACAACAATACGTAACGTGTAGAACGAGACATGACGTCTGTTATGCAATATTACATTTTTTTTCGGACAGAGACAAAGCTGTTATCGGACCGGTACTCATTTTACACTTGATTACGGTGAGGGAATGTGAGTAAAGAGCCTTTTCCAAGGACTCAACTATGCTCCAAGTGAGGCCTGAACCCAGGACCTTCCGATCCGAAAACGAGTGTTATACCACTAGACCGCATAACACATACCGCTGGATGGACAGATGGATTTTTAAAAATCTAGACTGCACCCGGGATCGATCTTGGTAGTCCCTTTGTGTGTGTGTAAAGCGAGTGTTCTATCAACTGAGCTATCGGCACTCCCTTGTTAAAAAGATAGATATAACTGACAACCAATATGGACTAGTTTTTTCTCTTATTGACATGCTGGAAGATTCAAGGATGTCATGAAAATAGATATTTGAATACATTATAAAAATCTTATACAGCAATTTCATGGCTTTGACTTCTTAATAATGAGCTTGTTATATAGTGCAATATCCACTCAATGAGCTCAAAGCGCTTTACAAAGGGTCCCTGACCAACAGTAACACGTAACATGTAGAACGAGATTGTTAGACGAGACGAGACGAGACTGCCTGTTAGACGATATTACAATTTTTCGGACAGAGACAACGCTGTTAACGGACCGGTACTCATTTTAGACCTGATTACGGTGAGAGAATGTGAGTAAAGAGCCTTCTCCAAGGACTCAACTATGCTCCGAGCGAGTCTCGAACCCAGGACCTTCCGATCCGAAAGCGAGTGTCATGCCACAAGACAACATTATAGCCGTTTGGTCTAGGACTTCATAATATACTCTATATACTATATATAATATACTCTCTCTTCATAATATACCCTCTATAGATGTCACTGCGTTTTGTTCATTGACATGCTGGAAGATTCAAGGATGTCGTGAAGATAACATTTAACTTAAGTACATTATAAAATTCTTGTCCAGCGTTTTCATGGCTTCAACTTCTTCAATATTCCTTTCATGGTTTCTTTCATTCTTACACAAGACAGGTTAGAGAGAGAGAGAGAGAGAGAGAGAGAGAGAGAGAGAGAGGGGGGGGGGGAAATAAGTAGGAGTGAAATATCTGTTCAATGTTATAGTTATCATTTAACGTTATAACAAGTGTAACTAAATGACAAATTGCCATATTTATGGACAATGAAGATCTATTATTATTATTATTATTATTATTATTATTATTATTATTATTATTATTATTATTATTATTATTATTATTTATGATGATGATGATGATGATGATGATGATGATGATGATATTATTATTATTATTATTATTATTATTATTATTATTATTATTATTATTATTATTATTATTATTATTATTATTATTATTATTTAGACCCGTGTTTCGATCCACTTATTTAATACTTCTACTTCAAGTCACTTGTTTCACGCCCTCTTTGTACTTGAACTGTGACCCAACGTCTCAAAACGGTATTATGTCGGGATGGACCAGATGCTCTAAATTTTATAAAGTCAAATTAACGTTAAACCGGTCAAAAATATGAGACGTTGGTATATAACACTCTAAAATATGACATTCCTTCTCCTCTATAATACATACAAACTTAAGTCAGATATTTCTGGCTACAAATTCCATTTTCAGTATCTTAATCATCCCGACTTAATACCGGTTTGAGGCGAGTGGTCACAGAAATATCGGTCCTGGTCAATAACCATGGGTTCAATCAAAAAAAATAAATAAAATTTCCTTTATTCATCCCATAGGGGAAATTTGTCTCTTGGGTCTATTCCAAGGGGAGTGTGCAGCGCCGCAAATTGAGCTAGGGTGACGTGACTTTCTCAAGGCCACATTGCGTAGCAGCGGGTGATCGAACTTCCGGGTACGAAGCAAAGACCGTACCGCTGAGCCAAATTATTCCATTTTATTGTTGTCACATAATGAATTAATGAACTTTCTTTTCCATTTTATTTTTGTCACATAATTCATTAGTGAACTAAAAAATTAATAGCTCTTTGAGTTTAATCAAAATGAGGCACATATAATTAAATTTGGAATAATGTTAATTGAACACAGTTCGTTTTGCGCCACCGCTGCGAATTCCAGGAAGTGACGCAAACTAATTAAATATGGCGCTGATTAGATTCCGACCCCCCCCCCCCCCACCCGCACCCCCCCCCCCCCCCTTTGTTTGAAAACAAATAAGCTCACAATCTGATTTAGGTTTAGGGCCTACTTCCTCTTTTGAGTGAAACAAATTTAGTTAAAGATAACGAAATTCCGGATCTTATTTTTTAAAATAAAATGAAACATCCTAAAACAGAAAACAAAAAAATGGAGCTCAAAGCGCATTACAAGGGGTACCTAGCCAACAGCAGCGCTTAACATGTGGAATGAGACATGACGCCTGTGAGGCGATAAATACAATTTTTTTCCCCGACAAAGACAACGCTGTTTACGGCCAGGAACTCATTTTACACATTATCCAAGGACCTAACTATTCGCAACTCACAGCCGGGTTCGAATCTAGGACCTTCCAATCTTAAGGCGAGTGCCATACCACTAGACAACATTATAGCCGCACAATTTAGTGTCAGGAAATACTTCCGTCTTTTTGCAAAACAAATTTTGCTAAAGATAACTAAAACCTTAATCTTATATAAGTTTATAGATTTGTATACACACATATATATATATATATATATATATATATATATATATATAATATATATATACATATATATATATATATATATATATATATGTGTGTGTGTGTGTGTGTGTGTGTGTTAATTATAGATAGTATGCGCTTGGTTAAAAAACTCACAACATTGCCATCCGGAACTATAACGGGCCAGCACACAAAACTATGTGTAACCTTAAACGTTTATAGTCTGGTTAATACAGTTTAGTGAGAATTACTTTTAAAACGCGGATGGCAAAAACAAAAAAACAATAACAAAGACCCGAGTGACATCAACTTCATACTATCTATAGATAGTATGCAGATGACGTCACTCAGGCCTTTGTTATTGTTTTTGCCATCCGCGTTTGTGAGTTGTTCTCACTAAACTGTATTAACCAGACTATAAAAGTTCATGGTTACACAAAGTTTGTGTGTTGGTCCGTTATAGTTCCGGATGGCAATGTTATGAGCTTCTTAGCCAAGTGCATTCTATCTATACAAGACCCGAGTGACATCAACTTCATACTATCTATACAATGTCATTTTTATATTTCAGAAAATCTCAACCAGCACTCTGCTCGGCACTGCTGAAATGTCTTTCCCCGAAGAGCGATATCTTCGTATAGCCCTGGGAGCTCGAGTTGAACCTTCCTCATCGTGAACTCTTTGATAATATGTGACCCACCGTCTCAAAACGGTATTATGTCGGGATCCACTCGGTGAGGGAAATTGAATTCATAGCCACAAATATCCAACTTGGGTTTAATTTCTGTACGTTGGGGTGGAGTATAAAGATTATTTCTTGCATTGAAAAAACTTCTGACCTCCAATTTCTCATCATTCTATCTCTGTATTCACTTTTTGGGGTCTGAATCATCCCGACATAATACCGTTTTGAGACGGAGGGTCACATATGTGATCCAAAGTCTCAAAACGGTATTAAGTCGGGATTATTAAGATTCTGAAAATGGAATTTGTAGCCAAAACTATCAGACATAAGTTAAGTTGGTTATGGTTTATAGAGGAGACGGAATATCATATTTTAGAGTGCTAATGTTTCATAATTTTGAGAAACTATAATTTGACTTTATAGCATCGGTCCATCCCGACATATTACCGTTTTGAGACGTTGGGTCACATATGGTATACATCGTACCGTATCGTATCGTTTAAGAGCTAATAGGTTCTAAAAATCTTATAAATGTTCTGTGTAACTTTTATCCATAGATACAATTTATCTATTATATAGATAGTATTCAATGTCAATTAATTGATAACATTATTGAGAATTAAATTTCTTTTACATAAATAAGTGTCATATTCAATATTCGTAGTATAATTTATTCTATTTACATTCATTTGACATGTCCAACTTTAAATTTTAAGAGTTTCAAATAATTGGTATACAAAATACAATAATATCCAATGTCATGTTACATTATTCGTCAAAATCAAATTTTTTGTTGGTTAGTTCTTTACAAATTATATTCTTAACAATATTGTTTTGTTTTGTTTTTTGGGGGTTTTTTTACGATAACTACTATGTTACTAGTGTGCATCTTGTGTGAGTGTGTCTATGTCAATATTGTATTGTTATAAATGTGTAACCAAATGACAAATTGCCACTTTTTTTTGGACAATAAAGATATAGTATTATTATTATTTATTGAATTAGAATTTTTTGTCTCAAACTTTAGATTACTCCAAATTGTCACAGTCCTTTGAATTTGATTATTAGAATATACACCCCCGCCCCCCCCCCCCCACCCGTTCTCTAAAATAAAAACAGAAGAACGATGGGTAACCTAATGCAGTTATGTCCATAGGTTTGATCAAATAGGATCCAATAGTTTGATGTCACGCCGCCCGGCAACGGCGGCCATCTTGGTTCTAAACAAAGAAAATCATTACTTTTTATTCTTCATGCTGGCTAGAACTTTTCATATGCCTTTTGATCAGAATGTGTAACAGTCAAAATATGATCAAATTTATGTGTTTTTTTTCCTCTGGATACGCTTTTATGCTCGTCGGAGAAATATGTCATACGGGCGTCCGCCATTGTTCCGATAGTTTAGAGCCAGTGTTACTAAGTTACCATGCGTCTTTAGGAAGGAAGTGACGATATGACTGTTGAAGAGTATTGACCACAATACATTTTCTAAGTACTCTCATGTAAAATTTACCCGCAAAGAGTTTCCCCTTTAATTCTTTCCCTACCGCCCCTGGTTTCATCCTGGAGACGACACCCATTTCGATTCTATTCTAAAGCGTACATCTATCCCCCTCTTGTTAAGATCGATGAATGAAATATTATTATTATTATTATTATTATTATTATATTATTATTATTATTATTATTATTATTATTATTATTATTATTATTATTATTATTATTATTATTATTATTATTATTATTATAACTACTACTACTACTAACACTGTTGTAAAGGACATCTCTAGAAATCTAACAGTGCTCTATAATATCTATACGTTTTGTTTACCGAAAAGGTCTAAAATCGTAGAACGCATAAATCGACATTAAAAATTATCTCTAAAAGCGTTGGATGAAAGCTAACTATATAACTTATGATAATTATTATTCAATGTTTCCTAAAATAGATTTTACAAATGAATCTCAGCACATTACACGAGAAACGATATTACTTTTATCTTGCTTTCATCCAGCAAATGGCTTTAATAACCACTTCTGCCATTTGTTTCCTTTCAGGGAGGATCAACGTCTGTTGTTAAAGACCTTTCAAGTTCATATTCTAAAGAGTCTGGAAAATTCCATTTCATTGTTGCTTTGAGAAGGACGCCACAAAACCTGATGTTTATTCATTGTGAATCTCCTCTCCGGGATTTTGTCGTCATTTCGGACTCCGACAATGACAGGCTCCCTTAATGGAGCTCAATGTTATCCAATTGCAGCGATGTGCTCTAGTGGTATGACACTCGCTTTCGGATCAGAAGGTCCTGGGTTCGAGCCTCGCTCGCTAGGCGCATGGTTGAGTCCTTGGAGAAGGCTCTTTACTCACGTTCTCTCACCGTACTCAGGTGTAAAGTGAGTACCTGGCCGTTAACAGCATTGTCTCTGTCCGAAAAAAAAATGTAATATCGCCTAACAGGCGTCATGTCCCGTCCTATTTATTAAATGTTACGGTTGGCCAGGGACCCCTTGTAAAGCGCTTTGAACACGTTTAGTGGATACTGCGCTATAGGGAATGAGAATAGCGGAAGAGTAGCATCCCTTGATTGGACGTCACCTTACAGAGAGAACGTCAAAATGGTTTTGCGCATGCGTCTCTCTCGTCCTCGCTTTCGGTGAAGTACCTCATGCCGTTTTCACCGGAAGGGAGGACGAGAGACGCATGCGCACAACCAACATGACGTTCTCTCTCTAATAACTTTTCGCCGGTGACGTCCAATCAAGGGACGCTACTCTTCCGCTAATCTCATTCCCTATATAAAAACTCAATTTAAAAAAAAATGAAATGTGTAGGGTGCCTCGAAACAAATCAAATGTGACCCATTGTCTCAAAATGGTATTATGTCGGAACGAACCAGATGCTTAAAAGCCGATTTTAATGTTAAACTGGTCAAAATTATAAATTGTTGGAATAAGCACCCTTAAATATGGTGTTCATTCTCCTCAATAAAACATACAAACTCAACACAAGTCTGATATTTCTGGCTATAAATTCAATTTTCAATATCTTAGCCATCCCGACTTAATACCGTTGTGAGGCGAAGGGTCACAAATGAGGAACAGAAAGAAAAAGGGGATTGAAACCATCACCATCTCCATCTCCTTGAGGTGACACAAAACAGATTATGCACAAATTAAACCTTTTGCGTCTCCAAACGGTATTAAGCCAGGATGATTAAGATGCTGAAAATGGAATTTGTATCCAGAAATATCAGACTTAAGTTGAGTTTTTTTTTATGCTTTATAGAGGATGAGGAATAACATATTTTAGAGTGCTACATACCAACGTTTCATATTTTTGACCGGTTTAACGTTAATTTGACTTTATAGCATCTGGTCCATCCCGACATAATACCGTTTTGAGACGGTAGGTCACAATTATGCACAGGTTATCCCTATTAGCTTAACCCTCTCCTTACCACCTACAGCAAAATCGTCAAATTGGTTACGAAACAATATAGTTACATGTTTCTTATTCAGAGTTATATTGTACATCACAAACTTTGAAGAATGATCTTTGTTTAATTAATAAGAATATAAAGATTTTTTGTAGAGAGCTTGATTGAGTTTAAAAAATCAATTTTTCTGCTGGGTAAGCCTGTTATTTTGGGAAATATTGAATTTGATCGGTAAGGAGAAAGTTAAAATTTTTAAAAAATAAGATAAAATAAAATTCCCTTTATTCATCCCATATGGGGAAATATGTCTCTAGGGTCTATTCCAAGAGAAGACTGGAATAACCCAGGCATCAGCCGCAATGCAGCGCCGCAAATTGAGCTAGGGCGAGGTTGCTTGCTCAAGGCCACACAGCGCAGCGGCGGGTGATCGAACTCGGTACTTTTCGGATACGAAGAAAAGACCGTACCGCTTAGCCACGATGTTAGGAAGTAATAAAATGAATTGAATACAAAACAAAGCAGACAAAGGCTAACATTCACAATAAAGAACTGGACAAGTGCTGCTACGTGGTCTAGTGGTATGACACTCGCTTTCGGATCGGAAGGTCCTGGTTTCGAGCCTCGCGCTCGGCGCATAGTTGAGTCCTTGGAAAAGGCTCTTTACTCACATTCTCTCACCGTACTCAGGTGTAAAATGAGTACCTGGCCGTTAACAGCATTGTCTCGCGGCATGTCTCGTCCTTCATGTTAAATGTTGCTGTTGACCAGGGACCCCTTGTAAAGCACTTTGAGCACATTTAGTGGATATTGCGCTATATAAAGCTCATTTTTAATTTTTTAAGTGTCTATGAAATGTGTCAGACAAAGCTAGAAAGAAAAATACAAGAAAAAAAAGAACCATCCCGAAAAATCAGTCGACCTCGACTGGGGGATCGAACCTCAGACCTTCTGATTATCGGTCAGACGTGCTACCATTTCATACATACTTGTTCAGTTCTTTATCTTACACGGTGCCTGCTCCTTAAGGGGAGGGGCGACACCTGAAATATCGATTTTTGGGTCAAAATATAAAATTTCAGTTTTTTATTTATTATCAAAGAACAATCCTTTTTTCACATATTTTCAGCACTGATATGGTGATTTGGATAATATAAAGTTTGTAAATCGTCTTTCATAGCCATGGAAGTCGACATGAAAATACCAAACTTTTCAATTTTTTGTGAGAATTCAACTGAAAATAATAGGACTGAAAAGCATTATAATCCATATCGATGTTGTAATTTTTGATATCGATAGTTTAGTCTACTCTTTGCCCGTCTAGTTGACACGGTTTCAGTCTCAAAAATATCAGAATATGGGCAGGGGAGGGGTTTAGAAACTGTGAGTCGTGAACGAAGATTGTGTGTCAAACAGCTGATAAGAGGTCAAGTTGTCAGGTAAATACAACGTGATCACGAATGGTGCGATCTGATTGGCTGACCTTGTTCTCGACCTCTGACTCCGCGCCAGGGATTGGATGTTGAGTCAGGGTGAAAGTTCGCCTCTCTTACTATTATATTTTACTACGATTTGTTTACATTTCGATTGATCAGTTGTTTTATCAAATTTTGACACGTATTCACGTTAATTATCTCTAAATATTTCCAATTTTTACTGGATTATTATAACTATACCTAAAGTGACAAAAAAATCCAAACGTTGGCTACAGTTATTTGCTACAAAAGCCAAGAAAGCAAGAAAGTTATGATGGCTCGTGGTTGACCCGTGACCACAAATCTTTGATTGGAATTTGGTGTGTGATAGTAAGTAGTATTATGATAAAGCGATTCCAAGCAATGCCACAGCGGAAAGAAATGAAATGGGCTATTCTTGCTGGTCTTTACCACGGTTATTACACCAATGACTTCCCTCAACATAGGTATTGTCCTCCTGAACCGGACTCCAGATGCTTTTATAAAAAATATATTGCTGCCCATGTGTAAACTGTTGACACAAGCAGCGTGTAAATACACTTTTGAATTTTGATTTAATTCATGAGCACTTGAAGCCTGTATATGCTTTGTTGAAGTGTTGTGAGATGAAGACAACACAAAATCCAAACGAAAGGTTTCATAATTCTGTTTGGTCAAGATGCCATAAAACATACTTCCATTCCCTAAAAAAAAGTTGAGTTTGGTGCAGAGTATAATTTTGGTCCAACAGAAATAAATCCCTGAAAGTGTCTTTGGGCATCGGTGGACTGAGAGAACACTCCCAGATGTTGAGTCAGCAAGCAGAATCAAAAAGACTTGACCAGAGCATGAGGGTTGCTCAACACAAAGAGAAAAAAAAAGACGCAAAATGAAAGCTCAGACCCGTGAAAAAGCCCAGAGGGAGGCAGAAAAAGAACACGGGGGACCCTCATACGGTGCTGATATGTTTTGAGCTGGTTGTACCGTTTTG
This sequence comes from Berghia stephanieae, assembly GCF_034508935.2. Taxonomy (NCBI): domain Eukaryota; kingdom Metazoa; phylum Mollusca; class Gastropoda; order Nudibranchia; family Aeolidiidae; genus Berghia; species Berghia stephanieae. The sequence continues at coordinate 13,889,413 of NC_088361.1, read as the reverse complement.
TCTTATTATTTTCATTCATTGTCATCTTTGATCTCGTTTTTCTCAAAATGACATTTTTTAACACTATTTTTTATCTTATTTTGTCATTTATCAATCAATTTGTTTAAAATTTTGCATGTCTAGAGCTATAGTGATTATCTAAAATCATACAGAAGGAATTTTAAATATCTTTATTATTTTTTGAAATATTGACATTTTTATGTCAAAAAACATGATTTTTATCATACCGAAAAAATATTATTTTTAAAAATTTGTAAATAAAAATCTATTTAAAATATTTAAAAAATGCTCTGTATTTTTTTAACAATATACAAATATACAACCATGCCAAATTTCAAGAAAATTCAATGGAAACTTATTGAGAAAGTAACTTTTTAAAATAGCACCCAGAGAAGAGAAAAATCCAAGATGGCGGCCGTCACCATGGCAACCGGACACGCCCACCGAAATAAATCACATGGTTCGAATCCATTGGTCATAGGCAATGTCCCAATATAAAAAGATATTGGATATAATCATTATTCTTGAAAATAGTTTCAGGTGTCGCCCCTCCCCTTAAGATCTTAATTTGGTACTAACACTCTCTCTCTTTCTCTCTCTCTCTCTCTCTCTTTCTCTCTCTCTCTCTCTCTCTATCTATCTATCGATCTATCTATCTATCTATCTATCTATCTATCTATATCTTTCTCTCTCTCTCTCTATCTATCTATCTATCGATCTATCTATCTATCTATCTATCTATCTATCTATCTATCTATTTATCTATCTATCTATCTCAATATCTCTCTCCTACACAAACACAGAGAGAAAGAGACAGAGAGAGGGGGGAGTTAGAGAAAGAGAGAAAGAGACAGTGAGAAAGAGAGAAAGAGAGAGAGAGAGAGAGAGAGAGAGAGAGAGAGAGAGAGAGCGATAGCAAGTAAAGAACAAATCCAAAGGAAATGAATTTTTACATTATGTCGCCCCTAAAAAATAACTAACATCTTTGAATGTGCAGAGATCAATGGATGACATTATATTTTATCTTTTGAATTAGGTTTGTATGAACAGAACAACAACAGCGGCTAGTTGTAATGAGGGGAAAGAGAAGAAACTGGACAGGGGAGGGGGAAGGGGTAGGGGATTATTTTCGAAAGTTCCGGAAAAACCGGAGTTGACGCATAGATTGGGAGCTCAACTAAAGATTGCTGGACTTCTTCGTTATCTATATTATTATCTCTTTTATCTGTCTTATGCTATGTCTTCGCCATTACTGGTTAAATCACCCCTACCCCCCCCCCCCCCCCCCCTTCTTTATTCCTCACTTCCGCCCTATTTCTTGACCTCTCTTTTGTGCTGGGCGGAATTTTCGGTTTCGATTCGATACGATATTTCGTTGCATAGAATATCGATATACTCTGATTCCCTTGAAATGCTCATCTATTTTGGTAAAGAAAGAAATAGCTGAACTAGGGGATCTTATGTTTTTTTTTATATAAAAGAAATGAGATTCTCCGTGTGGCCAATTGGATTCAGTAGTCTGATGTCACGCCGCTCGGCAACAGCGGCCATCTTGGTTCTAAACAAAGAAAATCATTACTTTTATTCTTCAAGCTGGCTAGAACTTTTCATATGTCTTGTGACCAGAATGTGTAAAAGTCAAAACATGATCAAATTTATGTGTTTGTTTTTTTTCCTTTGGATACGCTTTTATGCTCGACGGAGAAATATTACATTTGTCCGCCATTGTTCCGATAGTTTAGAGCCAGTGTTACTAAGTTAGATGCGTCATTAGGAAGGAAGTGACGTTACGACTATTGAATCCTATTGGATTCAATATTCTGATGTAACGTCGCACAGCAACGGGCCATAACTTTACGAAGGCCACGCTGATACTGACCAAAAAATGACGTCAAAATGCCATGTTTTTGCCACAAAAGAAAACAAATCGTGAGTTGTATTCAATAGTTAAACCAATGAAATAACTTGTTTCCATGAGCTCTACTAACGACAACTCACTAAGCGGTGCAAAAACCAAATAATGACGTCAAACTGCCAGTCCTTTTGGATTTCAGTGTCAGGCTATAACATAACGATGGCTACGCGACATTGACCAAATGCTGACGTCAAAGGACAAGTTTTTGGTCACAAAAGAAAACAAATCGCGAGTAGTATTCAATAGGACGGGTTTACTGACCAAAACTTTAAAAAATGTCTTGTTTTTTATTCAGAGTTGGACAAATGGGTCCATTTCTATACGATTCAATAGTCTGATGTCACGCCGCCCGGCAACGGCGGCCATCTTGGTTCTAAACAAAGAAAATCATTACTTTTTATTTTTCATGCTGGCTAGAACTTTTCATATGCCTTGTGATCAGAATGTATAAAAGTCAAAACATGATCAAATTCATGGGGTTTTTTTCCGCTGGATACCCTTTATGCTCGCCGGAGAAATATTTCATACAGGCGTCCGCCATTGTTCCGATAGTTAAGAGCCAGTGTTACTAAGTTACCATGCGTCATTAGGAAGGAAGTGACGTTACGACTGTTGAAGAGTATTTAAATGATGATCGTATGGGAAGACGGGTCGATTCTATGAATGGTGAGTGGCACGAACCAAAGCCATCGTTAATATTATATAGCCTGACCGTTGCCATAGTAAACTTATAGATAGTATGCGCTTGGCTAAGAAGCTCACAACATTGGCATTGGAATTACGGACCAACACACAAAACTATATAAACCTTGAACGTTTATAGTCTGGTTAATACAGTTTAGTGAGAATTACTCAAAAACGTGGATGCCAAAAAGCAATAACAAAGACCTGAGTGACGTCAACTTCATACCATCTATAGATAGGATGCACTTGGCTAATAAGTTCACAACATTGCCATCCGGAAGTACAACTGGCCAACAAACAAAACTGTGTGTAACCATGATCGTTTATAGTCTGGTTATTACAGCTCAGTGAGCATTACTCATAAACGCGGATGGCAAATAACAATAACAAAGACCTGAGTGACGTCATCTTCGAACTATCTATAGATAGAATGCGTTTGCCAAGGAGTTCACAACATTGCCATCCGGAAGTATAACGGACCAACACACAAACTCTGTGTAACCATGAACTTTTATAGTCTGGTTAATACAGTTTAGTGAGAACAACTCACAAACGCGGATGGCAAAAACAATAACAAAGGCCTGAGTGACGTCATCGTCGAACAGTATCTATAGATAGATTGAAGTGACGTCGACGGGTCTTTGTTATTGTTATTTGTTATCCACGTTTATGAGTGGTTCTCACTTAATTGTATTATTTTGGCCACAGAAGAAAACAAATCGTGAGTTGTATTCAACAGTTCAATTGATCGGTTCACTTGATTCCTTGAGCTCTACTAACGATAACTCACTAGACGGTGCAAAACCCTAAAAAATGAGGTCAAACTATAAGTTCTAGTGGGTTCTCGTGTCAGGCTATAAGTTTACGATGGCTACACTAGAACCGTGGCCTTCGTAAAGTTAAAAGCCTGACACTGACCAAAAAATGACGTCAAAATGCCAGTCTTTTGCCACAAAAGAAAACAAATCGTGAGTTGTATTCAATAGTTCAACCAATGGGACCAATTGTTTCCATGAGCTCTACTAACGACAACTCACTAGGCAGTGCAAAAACTAAATAATGACGTCAAACTGCCAGTCCTTTTGGATTTCAGTGTCAGGCTATAATATAACGATGGCTACGCTAGAACCCACTAGGACTTAAAGTTTGACGTCATTTTTAGGTTTGTGCAGCATCTGGTGAGTTGTCAAACCCTGAGAAGGTCTGCACCAAATACTACAAGGAAGGCTGTCACATGGACCCCGCAGGGAACGAGGAAGAGAGGGAACTCTATGAATAACTGGAGAAGGGCATTGATGGAGGATCTAAAAACTGAAAGCTGAACATGGTGCGGCTATGTGGTCCAGTGGTATGACACTCGCTTTCGGATCGGAAGGTCCTGGGTTCGAGCCTCGCACTCGGCGCATAGTTGAGTCCTTGGAAAAGACTCTTTACTCACATTCTCTCACCGTACTCAGGTGTAAAATGAGTACCTGGCCGTTAACAGCGTTGTCTTTGTCCGAAAAATTGTAATATTGCCTAACAGGCGTCATGTCCCGTCCTACATGTTAAATGTTGCTGTTGGCCAGGGACCCATTGTAAAGCGCTTTGAGCACGTTTAGTGGATATTGCGCTATATAATAGCTCAAAAAAATTTAATGGAGAGAAACTGAGAAGATGGCTCAAAGCCGGATAAGAAGGAGGGGATTTCTCGATGGCCAATGTATGCTCCAGCCGGAGTGAATGGCCTAATTAAGTAAGTATAGTTAAATGGGAGCGATCTATATTCATGTTTTCGTCCAACCAAGTCATCAATCACGTGATTTGTTGCTGTCCACGATTGGATATTTCTTCAGAAATGTAAACACGCTGCTTTGTTTATGAAAGTTGTAACCATACACAAAATGACCAATCCAGATGTTAGATATTTCATAAACTGTGAACACTTTTCACTACGTGGGTCACTTTGAGCACATATTCCAATGTGACCAATGACCTCGAGCACATGGAAGGGTAATCTAGATCATGCCCATTATGAAATTAAGGAGCTGGCACCGGTGTATGGCAAAGATTTGAACAAGAATGTATGAAAATTGCAAGACAAAAGCAAGAAAGAAAAATACAAGAAAATAGCCATCCCTAAAAATCAGTCTACCTCGACTGGGGATCGAATTTCAGACCTTCTGATTCCCGGTCAGACGTCCTACAATTGTTCAGATCTTTACCTTAGGTATAGATAGTATGCGCTTGGCTGAGAAGCTCATAACATTGCCATCCGGAAGTATAACTGACCAACACACAAAACTGTGTGTATCCATGAACGTTTATAGTCAGGATAATGCAGTTCAGTGAGCATTACTCATAAACGCGGATGGCAAAAAACAATAACAAAGACCTGAGTGATGTCATCTTCGAACTATCTATAGTTTATTGATCAATATTTGAAGAACATTATTCCAGACCAAAAAAAAAGAAGAAGATGAGCTTGTCAGAGTTTGGTAGCATCTACAACAGACCTGCCTGGTACTACGAAAACTTCGTAGAAATACGAATTTTTGGCTCCAGCTACAGAACTGCATGCATATGTCTCTTTGACTCAATAAATTTTGGTAAAAAGGAAAGTTTAGCTCCTTAGAACATATCTATATTCAGAACTTTGGAGCATTTTGTACCATGCTGAGAGCAAATTGTTTATTTTGTAAAGCTATTTAAACAGAACTTTTCTTTTCTTCCCTTTCAAACTACGACTTTTTGAAATTTCGAGTTGGCAGCTCCGATCAACATTGACCTTGTCTTACTTTCACATTGTCAAGATCTCAAATAATATCATTCCCACTCCAACATCGACTAATATCTTATCAGTTACCCATTCCATTTATTTGGAGAGCCTACTTAGAGTACATCACATGAACATCTCCCAGGTTTGAGATTTTTTGAAGGTCATTGAAATAAATAAAATAAATAAAATAAAATTCCCTTTATTCATCCCATAGGGGAAATTTGTCTTTAGGGTCTATTCCAAGGGAAGACTGGAATAATCAGGCGTCAGCCGCAGTGCAGCGCCGCAAATTGAGCTAGGGCGAGGTGACTTGCTCAAGGCCACACAGCGCAGCGGGTAATCGAACTCGGTACCTTTCGGGTACGAAGCAAAGACCATACCGCTGAGCCACGCTGCCCCCTCCATACCAACAACAGGGAAATCGTCACATTTGTTACGATGCAATGAACATTTTTATTAATCAGAAAACATTTGTACATCACAATATTTTTTGGAAGTTTTGTAAAACTTGTCATGCTGCAGAAAAGTATGTATAGATAGTATACGCTTGGCTAAGAAGCTCATAACATTGCCATCCGGAAGTATAACGGACCAACACACAAAACTGTGTGTAGCCATGGACTTTTATAGTCAGGTTAATACAGTTCAGTGAGAATCACTCACAAACGCGGATGGCAAAATACAATAACAAAGGCTTGAGTGACGTCAACTGCATACTATCTATAAGTAGATTTTCATATCTCCTCAGTTTGAGTGTAAAACCATCAAGTTTTCCTGAAAAAGGCCCGTAAGGAGAGAGTTAAATTGATCGATATTTGAGGACCAATTTTCTGACCAAATTTCACATTAAGAAACTAAGGAGCAGGCACCGGTACAAGATTAAGATATGAACAAGTGTGTATGAAACAGTGCCAGACAAAGCAAGAAAGAAAAATACAAGAAAAAAAAAACATCCCAAAAAAATCAGTCGACCTCGACTGGGGATCGAACCCAGGAAGAACATATTATAGGCTGGCCAGTCCTCGAAGAACACCCACTCTAAGCAAATACTCGTCTATAGGGAATGAGATTAGCGGAAGAGTAGCGTCCCTTGATTGGACGTCCCCTTACAGAGAGAACGTCAATTTGGTTTTGAAGTGTCTCAAGCCGCTTTCACCGGAAGCGAGGACGAGAGACGCATGCGCACAACCAACATGACGTTCTATCTCTAATAACTTTTCCGCCGGTGACGTCACAGACTCTGGGTGACGTCCAATCAAGGGACGCTACTCTTCCGCTAATCTCATTCCCTATTAATCAATAGTTTGATAATAGCTTTAGATCTGACTAGGTTAAGTAAATGACCAGCAGTAAGGGACATCTCACTCTTCTGCCGAGGTCGACTGAGTTTTTGGGATGGCAGCGTGGCACAGTGGTACAGTCTTTGCTTCGTGCCCGAAAGGTACCGAGTTCAATCACCCGCCGCTGCGTTGTGTGGCCTTGAGCAAGTCACATCGCCCTAGCTCACTTTGCGGCGCTGCTCTGCGGCTGACGCCTGGGTTATTCCAGTCTTCCCTTGGAATAGACCCTTAAGACAAATTTCCCCTTGGGGATGAATAAAGGGAATTTTATTTATTTATTGATTTTATTTATTTTTATTTTTTTCTTGTATTTTCCTTTCTTGCTTTGTCTGGCACCTTTCATACACACTTGTTCAGATCTTTACCTTGCCAAATTGTTGAAAACGCGTTTTTCCAGAGAAGGGCAGATAAGTGTTTTGAAAAGATTTATTGAGGAAATCGGATTAGTTTCTCAAAGAGGCAAAAAAACTTCAAACTTCTTTTTAATTTTTAAACGTTAGAACCACATTTTACCTGTTTGAAAGAAAGTTCAAAATTGACGTCACTCAGCTCTTTGTAATTATTTTTAGACAGCCTATTGGTGATTAGTTCTCACTAAATCATATCAATCAGACTATAAACGTTAAAGGTTACATATAGTTTTGTGTGGTGATATTTTTACCCTGACTGGCGGGTATTGTGAGAATATTACCCAAACGCATTTGGATTCAGTAGTCTGATGAAAATCATTACTTTTCATTCTTCATTCAGAATGTGTAAAAGTCAAAACATGATCAAATTTATGGGTTTTTTCCCTCTGGATACGCTTTTATGCTCGGCGGAGAAATATTTCATACGGCGTCCGCCATTGTTCCAATAGTTTAGAGCCAGTGTTACTAAGTTATCATGCGTCTTTATGAAGGAAGTGACGTTACAACTGTTGAAGAGTAATGACATTAAAAGAGAAAGTTGTTTTTTTTTAAAGAGCAACCTTGAATAATTACGGTTAGCAGTCCAGTCACAGTCAATATCTAAAGAATGGGATAATTTATTCTTGGTTTATTATTGGTACATAAATTTAACTTGGCTCGCGGGTGTCTTGTGAGTATTTTACCCAAACACAAAGCAAGTGGGTCATGGTTGAGAATAAAAGAATAAATAGTTGTTTTCAAGAGCAGCCTTCAATTACCGTTAGCAAACTCGCGTCACGGTCAATATCTAAAGAATGGGCTATTTATTCTACGGCAGGTAGAGAAGACAACGACCAAGGGGGGGGGGGGGGGGGGGGGGGCAACACATTTAGAATGGCCAGTCCTCAAAGAACAGCCACTCTAAGCAAATACTTGTCTAATAATCAATAGTTTGATAATAGCTTTAGATCTGACTGGGTTACGTAAATGACGACCAACAGTAAGGGACATCACTCTTCTGCCGAACTTGAAAACAAACGTTTTAAAAGTTTTGACCAAAAAAATCGTCCTTTATAAAATTATACCAATGGATCAAAGAGATCGATATTTTTGGAGAGAAGCGCAAAATGGTTTTATGATCTTCTTCTTCTTCTTCTTCTTCTTCTTCTTCTTCTTCTTCTTCTTCTTCTTCTTCTTCTTCTTCTTCTTCTTCTTCTTCCTTCTTCTTCTTCTTCTTCTTCTTCTTCCTTCTTCTTCTTCTTCTTCTTCTTCCTTCATCTTCTTCTTCTTCTTCTTCTTCTTCTTCTTCTTCTTCTTCTTCTTCTTCTTCTTCTTCTTCTTCTTCTTCCTTCTTCACACGCAAAGGGACCAAGATCAACCCCGGTGTAGTCGATTTTTTTTGTCTGATCCCACCCCCCTTCCACCCAGCAGTGATTGGGTAGCTGAGTCTATTAGATATGGCGGAAAGTGCTTTGCGATAGACTAGCGTCCTATCCAAAGGATAGCAAGCAATTGCTATTGGCCGTTTCACGCTTTAGAAACCGGGATACTCCCGCTCCATGGGTCCAATGGCTCTGAAGGACTACTTTATTATTATTATTATTATCATTATTATTATTATTATTATTATTATTATTATCATTATTATTATTATTATTATTATTATTATTATTATTATGTAACATATTATTATATCATTATGTAACATGTCGTCCAAGCATTCAACTATTGTCCTTATTCCATATTCATAGAAATATTATGACTAACTCGCGGTGGTTTGGCACGAGACTGCTATTTATCTTGCCCTTGAAAGTCTGTTGTTCCAAAACACATGAATTTACTGGCTATTTATAGGCATAACTTCTCTTTCCGGTCTCCCAGTTGATCACGTGGTTCAGACCACCAGTGATATATTAGTCCAGCTAATGACAAACCGTGTGCGGGGGCGGGTGACGATTGGATCGTTACGTAACAGGGTTGCCAATTTGGCAGATTTTCTGAATTTGAAGTCATTTTCCACGTTTTCCATGGCCATTTTTATGTATTAGTGCTTTTTTTAAACTTGGGAAATGAAAAAAAAAATTATGCCATCGGCCTTTCGAATTTTTTGTTTTACAAAACTGATGAGTTTTCAAAGAAGTAACTATAAATAGTAGGGTTTGGCAGATTTTTGTGGTATTTGGCAGATTTTTAAAATCCAGTTGGCAGAATGCCTGAAAATAATCTGGCAACCCTGTTACGTAACACAACTCATGGAAATTAGTTTGGACGAAATAGACGCCAATACTGCTGTAGCTACTCTGAATTTTAAAAAAATACGTATAAAATTTTGGCCAGAAATCTCGTCCTTCAAAAATCTCAAAATCCATTAAAATGACCCTCATTTTGGACCAAAAACTCAAACCTGGGATTTTGCGTTCACTCCCAGATTTGAGAGTTTTTCCTAAGTTGGGGGTCATTTTTTTTAATGACCCGATATATGAAGGACGAGTTTTCTGACCAAAAATTAAAATATGTGTTTTGTTTTTTTTCAGAGTATCGCAGAAATAACTTATGAACACCAAGGGGATAAAATTGAGGGGACAGCACTCAACTTATTCTCAAAGAGAATTCATCTAAATCAGCATAGAGTTCACTTTTCTTGATTGTGCCTGTCCTAGAAAGACAAAAAAAATAACAAAGTATGGCTACGTGAAAAATATATCTCACTATCTTACTCACTGGTCACATGTTTTGTGTTCTTTTGCATCAAGTGGGGAGAAGTAAGGAGGGGTGGGTATACAGTATGCGGCTATGTGGTCTTGAGATATGACACTCGCTTTCGGATAGGAAGGAAGGTCCTGGGTTCGAGCCCTGCTCGACGCATAGTTGAGTCCTTGGAAAAGGTTTTTTACTCACATTCTCTCACTGTACTCAGGTGTAAAATGAGCACCTGGCCGTTAACAGCGTTGTCTCTTTCTAAAAAATAGTAATATCGCCTAATAGGCGTCATGTCCCGTCCTACATGTTACGTGTTCTTTATCTTTCATCGGTGCCTGCTCCTTAATTCCTTAATTTAATCAAATTTGTTGTACATGGTTAACAGAGACAATGCTATTAACGACCAGGTACTCATTTTACACCTGAGTACAGTGAGATAATATGATTAAAGAGCCTTTTCAAAAGGACTCAACTATGCGCCGAACGAAGCTCGAACCCAGGACCTTCCGATCCCAAAGCGAATGTCTTACCACAAGACCACATAGCCGCATCTGCCTTGGGGTTTATTGATTCCTCGAGAGAAGTGAATGCGTAGCCGCCCCAAAACGACCTTGTTGAGCAAACCTACCCGCCTAATTAAAAATGTTAAAATTCGTATTTTTTGGGAGATAAAGATTTTAGTCGCTATAATTGACTTTAGAAATCATCAATTTCCCCTCACAATAACACTTCAAAATCCTTAGATATATTGTAGTCTGACATCAACTTTTATTTTCAATAAGTTTTAATGACTTAGAGACGCTCATGAAGTTGTGAAATTGGACCCAAAATTTCGTAATTTTACGAATTTTTCGTAATGGTAGACAGGTAAGTGGTTGAGAATGGTAGAAGTGGAGAGGAATGGCGCGAGGTGTAACTCCCAGAGAACAGCAAGCCCTCCAGCCTATGAACACCCTTAGCCTTACGTTCCTAAGAGACTTTTGGTTAGGGTAAAGTCATCCAACTCACATACTTTCACCTTTAAAAAAAAGGAAAAAAGGCATGACATTTGTGTCAGTGCATGACATAATCAGTCGGAAGGTGAAAATTTTGGATTTGCATTTATTTTGTTTCATTTCCTGAAAGAATACGCTCCCCAGAGAAAGTTAATCTTTTTTGGAAGTAAATCGGGTGATTTTTCATGAAGGTATGGTCAGATGTATGGGAAAGGCATCCAGCAACTTTTATACAATTTCATACTTTTTCAACTTGACCAGCTGTGAAAAAAGTATTTAGAAGATGTACAAAAAGGGTTGATTTAATCATTTAGGACAAGAACTCTTTTTGATAAATACTGACCTTCTATCTAAACATGGTTAATATCTCAATACAAGCCTTTTCACCATCCGACTGATTTTGTCATTTCCTGTAACATTTATTGCTCTGTTTCCCCAAGACACGAACCAATTTACTTTACAAATGTAGGTAAATAACTTTTTATTGATCCAATTGGATTCAATAGTCTGATGTCACGTCGCCCAGCAACGGCAGCCATTGTGGTTGTAAACAAAGAAAATCGGTAATTTTTATTCTTCATGCTGGCTAGAACTTTTCATATATCTTGTGATCAGAATGTGTAAAAGTCAAAACATGATCAGATTTATAATGGGGTTTTTTTTCATCTGGATACGCTTTTATGCTCGTCGGAGAAATATTTCATAAGGGCGTCCGCCATTGTTCCGATAGTTTAGAGCCAATGTTACTAAGTTACCATGCGTCATTACGAGGGAAGTGACGTTACGACCGTTGAAGCGTATTAGAGAATAAACGTTTAGTCACCAAAAGATTTTTTGTCATTGTACGATAAAACAGTGGGTGGCCTTATGGAGTCTAAAACAATAATAACGCCCTAGTCATGGTAATGGGCTGAACAAGCGAGTATTCTTCTGTTCCCTGCGTCATCTAACGCGATACGGACACATCGTAGGCGGGGATCGTAGGCGGGGACATTGTGTTTCACACCAAAGATTCGGTTCAAATCCTGATTAAAGGCGATAATCGCGATTAAGTGTGACAACAAAATGTAGCCACGTAATATTTTTGGAAACAATAAATTAGGTTGATGCCATGGCGTACTAAAAGAGTATTATAGTAGGGCTATGGTTGATGACCTCTGCTTTTCTGATGTAATTTGGTAAAATGCTTTTATTTTATTTCATTTTCAACAGAAAACTTTTTTTTCCAAATATTGATGAATGAAATGATGATGTAAAATCTTTTTTCAAATATTGATGAATGAAAATGACGTAGAAATTGTTTTCAAATATTGATGAATGAAAATGTCGTAAAATTTATTTTCAAATATTGATGAATGAAAATGACGGGGAAATTTGTTTTCAAATATTGGTGAATAAAAAGGACATAAACATTGTTTTCAAATATTGATGAATGAAATGATGTAAAAATTGTTTCAAAGATTGATGAATGAAAATGACGTAAAAATTGTTTTCAAATAATATTCATAATGCATATGACGTAAAAATTGCTTGAAATTCCAAACCCGACATTGCTAAAACTGCTGGGTTTGATAGTTTGCCGATTTTGACAAATTGGAGTCAATCTAATTGTTGATATATTGATGTCAATATTTTCTGGCCAACATTAAATCATGTGTTTTTGTCGGAATACGGCACAATTTAAGTTATGAGGCCAAACAGTCATCGAATCTCTAAATCAGTCGGTAGAAAATAGTGATAAAGTACTTCTTCTTCTTCTTCTTCTTCTTCTTCTTCTTCTTCTTCTTCTTCTTCTTCTTCTTCTTCTTCTTCTTCTTCTTCTTCTTCTTCTTCTTCTTCTTCTTCTTCTTCTTCTTCTTCTTCTTCTCTTCTTCTTCTTCTTCTTCTTCTTCTTCTTCTTCTTCTTCTTCTTCTTCTCTTCTTCTTCTTCTTCTTCTTCTTCTTCTTCTTCTTCTTCTTCTTCTTCTTCTTCTTCTTCTTCTTCTTCTTCTTCTTCTTCTTCTTCTTCTTCTTCTTCTTTCTCTCTTCTTCTTCTTCTTCTTCTTCTTCCTTCTTTCTTCTCTTCTTCTTTTTCTTCTTCTTCTTCTTCTTCTTCTTCTTCTTCTTCTTCTTCTTCTTCTTCTTCTTCTTCTTCTTCTTCTTCTTCTTCTTCTTCTTCTTCTTCTTCTTCTTCTTCTTCTTCTTCTTCTTCTTCTTCTTCTTCTTCTTCTTCTTCTTCTTCTTCTTCTTCTTCTTCTTCTTCTTCTTCTTCTTCTTCTTCTTCTTCTTCTTCTTCTTCTTCTTCTTCTTCTTTCTTCTTCTTCTTCTTCTTCTTCTTCTTCTTCTTCTTCTTCTTCTTCTTCTTCTTCTTCTTCTCTTCTTCTTCTTCTTCTTCTTCTTCTTCTTCTTCTTCTTCTTCTTCTTCTTCTTCTTCTTCTTCTTCTTCTTCTTCTTCTTCTTCTTCTTCTTCTTCTTCTTCTTCTTCTTCTTCTTCTTCTTCTTCTTCTTCTTCTTCTTCTCTTCTTCTTCTTCTTCTTCTTCTTCTTCTTCTTCTTCTTCTTCTTCTTCTTCTTCTTCTTCTTCTTCTTCTTCTTCTTCTTCTTCTTCGTCTTGTGGAAACCTCCAATATTGTCGAGGATCACTCCACAGTTTTAAATTGGGTTTTACATTGTACACTTTTTAAATCTCTGCACATAGCACTTATTATTTTTAAAAATACATAGATTAAAAAAGTCACGTTGTGAACTCGAGCATTCGCGGGAAGGCATGTTGGCAACCGTTTTTTTTACGAAACCCACCGGAACCCTCCGAAACCCCCCGAAACCCGAAAAAGTTATGGGGAAATAGACAGCAGTGGGGAGTGAACCAGAGACTATGAGAGGAAGAGGGTGTTTCTTTTTTTTTTTACGAAACCCGACAATATCGGACAACGTTATGGGAAGTAGTAGGCAGCGGTAGTGAGTGAACCTGGGACTCAGGGAAGTGTACACCAGTGTGAATGAACCTGGGACTATGAGTTTCGGCGGGTTTCGACGGATTTCGTAAAAAAATGAAACACTGCATAAAATATACATTTTGAATAATTTTTTTCCATTGGTTTAGTGGTATGACACTCGCGTTCGGATCGGATAATCCAGGGTTCGAGTCCCGCTTTGAGCAGCGCATAGTTGAGATCCTTGAAAAAGGCTCTTTACTCACATTCTCTCACCGTACTCAGGTGTAAAATAAGTACCTGGCCGTCAACAGCGTTGTTTTCGTCGGAAATAAAATTGTATTATCGCCTAACAGGCGACATGTCTCTCGGACTACGTGTTACGTGTTGCTCACTGCGTGGAATCAGCGCTATTTCAGTTGGAACCCCCAAGGGACCAATAACCCTCCCTGCTAGCTACCTGCGTGAGGTCATTGGAGTTCAACTGGTATCAGGCAGTGCTGTGTCCAATGGGGGCAATTATGGATATTTATGGTCTTATAATATGTCTGTATATCGGGAAAACAATAACAGACTCTTTCACTTCATTATTTTGATTTGAAAAATCAGTTGTCTTTCTAAACATCAGTGAAAATTTGACATTCTTGTGGTTAATAGTTCTCTTTGAATATCACAAATTGTTGATCTAATTTTAAGTGCTTGTAAATTATGGTGCACTTAAATAAAAAAATTGTTATTCAAAACTCAGCGGCAGTACCTCAAGAATTTTAATAAATATCAAAAGTACATATATGCATCTATGTTCCTGTGCAATATTATCATATTGGCAGTTGATTTTCTTGATTTATTCATGGTTTAGTAAGTTCTGTATATTGTTTTTACCAATTCCGTTCCTCTCAAACAGTTGTGTTGATCATAACAGTAAACTGATATGATTTATGTCTTTATGTGGTAAAATAACTTATGAGGATAAGATTTTATTGACCAGTAAAACTAAAAACCAATATTGTGTATGATTTCAATATCTCAATTTACTATCAATCTGCCTATAAAGTATGACTTCTTTACAAGAAAAAAATCAATCATCCAACAAGGTTACTGGATATACTACAAATATTGTAGTATCAATCATCAATTACAACTAACACTAAGCACTGCTACTGTTAAATTAAATGATTTGCTCAAACAGACGGACACAGATGTGGGCAAAAGAGGATTCAAAATTATGAGGGCATATAGTTTATTCCAAGTAGTAACCTTTTTTCTCCTTATTGACCAACTACATTCAAAACGAACACACTGTCCATACAGGTTATATAGAATCATCTCCTTTCCTCCAAGAATACACATTTAGTCATTGTCTTATAAAGTCATCTGATATACCATTGAACTCCAGTCAGTCAAATTTAGAGATAAAACAATTGAATAACAGTCAGAGTCAAATCAGTATAACACCACAGGCATACCACAGCAAGATCATTTAATTTTTGGGAAATCACTGCCATATATATCTGGACGCTTCAGTCTATAAAAAGTTAACACATTCACTTGTGCACAAAAGGAGAACTTGAACTTACATTATATTACTTATTCAACATGCAAGAATACCCTAAACATTGACACCTATATGACACTATAAAGTCGGCATTTCCTGAGACAACCACACAAAAGCAGTACCGTATACATCTTCAAACTATAAGGCCTAACAGTCATAAAAAAAATAAAATAATTTTGACTTGAATCGTAAGGGATTTAAGTATAGAAAAAAGTTATCAAGCCATTAAAAAGTTGACTTTCAAATGTGCCCAAAACTCATAATATTTAAATCAGTTAAATGCTTAAAAAATAATATTAGGATAATTTTCGTCTAATGGTTTATATTTTATTCCTAAACTGATATTTGGAAATAATTCATGGCATGGAATACTATGGGAGAGAAAATAAGGATCTCACCAAGTCATGCCAAATATGAAATTTACAATAAAAAATTCATATCTTTTAGGGTTTTACTGCCCGGACAACAAAACTTGGCATGTGTCAAGATCATCAATTTTACTTTATAATGATGCTTGTTTCAATCATTTTCTGCCGCTGGGAATTAAATTATTGATATGCAAATTACAACAAATTAATTTCATTGATAGCTCAAAAACCACTAAATTGACACCTCTCTTATGAGCAGCCTTAAGAGGATACATTATTATCAACCATGGCATATGATGAAAGAAACCTTTGCTTTGCTTGTGGTGAGGGAACAATTTCCATACTTGTGTTAGCAACTGAGCAATACCATGAAATATTGCAACAATTAATTACCATCAGCGGCATCACAGATTTCCCCTGACCGCTACCTGTTACACCCATAGGCTGACCCCACTAATGGGGTCGAGTTGACCTAGCACTGAAATACCGCTCAGAGGGGTAAATGCCACGCAGTGTGCTGTTGGTCAGGGACACTTTGTAAAACGCTTTGAGCACGTTTAGTGGATATTGCGCTATATAAAACCTCAAATGTTTAATGTTTAGATCTGTATTGTTGCGGGGTTTTTTTTTTCATTGTAAGAGTCACTTATTGATGCTATGCATTTAACCCTCTCCTTACCACCTGTAGCAAAATCGTCACATTTGTTACGACACAATATATACATTTTTCTTATTCAGATTTATTTTGTACATCACAAACTTTGAAGAATGATCTTTGTTCAATAATTAAGAACATAAGGTTGTTTTGTAGAGAGATTGCTTGAGTTTAAAAAATCAATTTTTCTGCTAGGTAAGCCTGCCATTTTGGGAGAATACTGAAAATGATTGGCAAGCAAAGGGTTAAGTTTTAAAAACTCGTAACATCCGCCAGCCGGATAACAGCGCAACAACACACAAAACAATGTGTAACCTTAAACGTTTATATTCTGATTAAAACAATTCAATGAGAACTACGCATAAAAATGGCGGGCTAAATACGCTAACAAAAGACCTTAGTGACGTCAATGTTGTTCTTTCTATCTATCTATAAGATCTGTCATATTTTAATAAGCGAGGCACTTCCGTCTGGTACATTCAAAACGAGTTCGTGTCAAACGATATTTGTCAACAGACAGGAATGGCTAAGTGATAGTTGTCAATCAAGATACAGTTCGTTCCGTTCGCCTCGTTGTTAGTTGTCCATTGCGCGAGAGTCATTTCTGTTGTCAAAGCTATCTTTTTCAATTACGTAATGCTTGCTTCTGTCAGTCTTCATCTTCTTCTTCTTCTTCTTCTTCTTCTTCTTCTTCTTCTTCTTCTTCTTCTTCTTCTTCTTCTTCTTCTTCTTCTTCTTCTTCTTCTTCTAAGAAGAAGAAGAAGAAGAAGAAGAAGAAGAAGAAGATAGAGGAGGAGGAGGAGGAGGAGGAGGAGGAGATGGAGGAGGAGGAGGAGGAGGAGGAGGAAGAGGGGTATAAGGAAGAGGAGAAGGATAAGAGGCAGGTGAAATGTCATGATACTCCGATGTTGCAAGTTGAATAAAATGACATGAAATAGAATTGTTTGATTAACTACCTCTTTTACAGAAAGAAAGAGAGGGAGAGAGAAATCATGAATAAAAGTAAGAGAGACAGGTAGGAAGGAAGGAATGAAGGAACGAATTAATGTAGAAGAAGAAGAAGAAGAAGAAGAAGAAGAAGAAGAAGAAGAAGAAGAAGAAGAAGAAGAAGAAGAAGAAGAAGAAGAAGAAGAAGAAGAAGAAGAAGAAGAAGAAGAAGAAGAAGAAGAAGAAGAAGAAGAAGAAGAAGAAGAAGAAGAAGAAGAAGAAGAAGGAGGAGGAGGAGGAGGAGGAGGAGGAGGAGGAGGAGGAGGAGGAAGAGGGGTATAAGGAAGAGGAGAAGGATAAGAGGCAGGTGAAATGTCATGATACTCCGATGTTGCAAGTTTAATAAAATGACATGAAATAGAATTGTTTGATTAACTACCTCTTTTACTGAAAGAAAGAGAGGGAGAGAGAAATCATGAATAAAAGTAAGAGAGACAGGTAGGAAGGAAGGAATGAAGGAACGAATTAATGTAGAAGAAGAAGAAGAAGAAGAAGAAGAAGAAGAAGAAGAAGAAGAAGAAGAAGAAGAAGAAGAAGAGGAGGAGGAGGAGGGAGGAGGAGAGGAGGAGGGAGGAGGAGGAGGAGGAAGAGGGGTATAAGGAAGAGGAGAAGGATAAGAGGCAGGTGAAATGTCCTGATACTCCGATGTTGCAAGTTTAATAAAATGACATGAAATAGAATTGTTTGATTAACTACCTCTTTTACAGAAAGAAAGAGAGGGAGAGAGAAATCATGAATAAAAGTAAGAGAGACAGATAGGAAGGAAGGAATGAAGGAACGAATTAATGTAGAAGAAGAAGAAGAAGAAGAAGAAGAAGAAGAAAAGAAGAAGAAGAAGAAGAAGAAGAAGGACAAGAAGAAGAAGAAGAAGAAGAAGAAGAAGAAGAAGAAGAAGAAGAAGAAGAAGAAGAAGAAGAAGAAGAAGAAGAAGAAGAAGAAGAAGAAGAAGAAGAAGAGGAGGGGAGGAGGAGGAGGAGGAGGAGGAGGAGGAGGAGGAGGAGGAGGAGTAGTAGGAGGAGGAGGAGGAAGAGGGGTATAAGGAAGAGGAGAAGGATAAGAGGCAGGTGAAATGTCATGATACTCCGATGTTGCAAGTTTAATAAAATGACATGAAATAGAATTGTTTGATTAACTACCTCTTTTACAGAAAGAAAGAGAGGGAGAGAGAAATCATAAATAAAAGTAAGAGAGACAGATAGGAAGGAAGGAATGAAGGAAGGAATTAATGTAGAAGAAGAAGAAGAAGAAGAAGAAGAAGAAGAAGAAGAGAAGAAGAAGAAGAAGAAGAAGAAGAAGAAGAAGAAGAAGAAGAAGAAGAAGAAGAAGAAGAACAGGAAGAAGAAGAAGAAGAAGAAGAAGAAGAAGAAGAAGAAGAAGAAGAAGAAGAAGAATGAGGAGGAGGAGGAGGAGGAGGAAGAGGGGTATAAGGAAGAGGAGAAGGATAAGAGGCAGGTGAAAGGTCATGATACTCCGATGTTGCAAGTTTAATAAAATGACATGAAATTGAGATGGTCACGATACTTGGGAACTCTTCGTGTGACATGTTTTACGACAAATACAGTGCTGTTACCGGACAGGTACTCATTTTACACATGCGTGCTGTGAGGGAATGTGAGTAAGATACTTTTCTAAGGACTGGACTTTGCGTTGTCCAGATCAGAACTCAAACAAAGGACCTAGCCGTCCAAAGGCAAATCTCATTTCACAAAGCAACAAAGTCCTCACTCAGAAAATAAAGTGTGGAGCGGGCACCAGTATCTTGTGGTATGACACTCGCTTTCCTATCGGAATGTCATGGGTTCGAGCCCCGCTCGGCGCATAGTTGAGTCCTTAGAAAAGGTTCTCACCGTACTCAGGTGTAAAATGATTACCTGGCGGTTACAGCGTTGACTCTATCCGAAAAGAAGTTCAATATTGCCTATCAGGCGTCATGTCACGTCCCACATTTTAAGCGCTGTTGTTAGCCTGGACCCTTTGTAAAGCGCTTTGTGCACGTTTAGCGAATATTACTCAATGTAAAAGCTCAAGTTATAAAAAATTACTTATTTAAATATGAATCGGTTGAGATAGTATCCAACCAGTCGGTTTGTTTCATTTAGTTCTAACTTCGTTTGAAAATTGTTATTTTAGAATTATTTCCATATAATGTTCTCCTTGTTGTCAATCTTTGAATAATGAGGAAAAATCGTTCGAGGTTGACTAGTATTTGAATGGATTGGTGCGAAAAAATTATAGTGCGAAGCGGTGCCAGAGACGGAAGGAGGAAGGGTGAATGAGGACCCGGTTGATGGCAATGGCGACGGCGAGATAAAAGAGAAATAAATTGTCTGTTTGTTTGTTTGTTTACATCTATGTGTTGAATCTTTCAGTATTCTTGTGAAACATTGAAAACAGGTATAGAAGTTGTTGTTATAGGTGGTTTCTACATTAAATAGCGCTTTATTTTCCTTTTCTCCTCGATTTTCAAATAAAGTGCTAGGGTTCAATAGTCGTGACGTCACTTCCCTCGTAATGACGCACATAGTAACTGGTTCTAATCTATCGTAACAATAGCGGAGGCCATTGTCTCCATGACCGACCTTATGGAATATTTCGACGAGCATAAAAGTGTATCCAGAAGAGGAAAACATTACAAATCTGATCATGTTTTGACTTTTATTCATCCTGATAATATGACATGGAAAAAAGTTCTAGCCAACATGAAGAATACAAAGTACCGATTTTCTTAGCTATCCAGTATGAAGACTAAAAAGTACCGATTTTCTTTGTTTAAAACCAAGCTGCTGGTTGCTGGGCAGACGTGACATATTGAATCCTATTAAGAATAATTGTAATTTTTCACAAAATTTAAAAGTCTTAACTCGACGTTGTACTGCTGAATCAAACGTAATTGACGGAAAAACAAAACACACAACAACAAAAAACAAACAAACAAAAAACAAACAAACAAAGAAAATCTTCTATTTTGTGTAAGATGGACTCGGAATAATGATCTACACGTCTTGTTTTTTATGGAGTCTTCTGAGATCGCTAATTGGACCCCGGTAGACTGGCTGTCGATTGACGACAGGACAGGTGCTGCGCATTTCAGTTGTTGGTGACCGGAAGTTGTGTCAGCTTGCGATGGTTTAGTTGGACGTATGGTTGGTATTGCCCGGAATTGCGTCAGTATGAAGCGGCCTTTTAAAGGTAACCAGTGCCAAAGCAGAGAGAAAATACAAGAAATTTTCAAAATAGAAATGGATCTAACTCGACGTGCACTTATTTGCAGGTCTGATAACCCAATTCCTTATGGGCTCATTGTTGTAATGGAAATCTCCAAAAAAATAATAATGACGCAACATATTGTCTATTACAACAATGTTCAACTAGGCCCATAAGTGGGTTCGAATGTCAGACCTGCATATATGAACACGTCGTATGGCCCGGAGTTACGTTAGTATGAAGCGAGGTGTGATATGAAACAGTGCGAGGCAAGGCAGAGAGAAAAATACAAGAAATTTTCACAATAGAAATGAAAGGTTATTTTCCAAAACTATCTAACTCCGTTTTTTTCCCCACCATTTTGAGATATTGAGGATCCTATCCCTTAAATTTCTCATTCGGTCTATTATTTTATCATATTTAAACTTCAAATTCACACAAATCTAGGAAAAATTCTTGTCTCAATTGATGCTTAAAACAAAGTTTACGTTTCAATTTCTCTCATGGATGGAAAATCTCAAAAAGTAGAAAAAACGACTTAACCAGTTTTTGAAAAACCAGCCTTCAAATATTGGTTGATTTAAATGGCCCTCATCTTGCAAAAAAAAAAAACTCTCGAACTTGGGAACCAGCCAGGTTTATCTAAGTCCCAGGTTTGAGAGCGTTTGTCAAGCTGAGGGTAGTATAAATACATCGATATTTGGAGAACAAATTTTCTGGCCAAAGTTTTAAATACATGTCTTTCGAGAGTATTTGTTTTGTTTTTTAGGGGTTTTACGGCGCTTGCAACACATGTAGGTCATATTAGCGCCATAAAAAAGGAAGAAAATTGGGTAGTAAAAACATCGAGATATACAATTACAAAGACTTGAGGGAAAAGTAAGACAAAGGGGGAATGGAACAAATAGGGAACAGATGTGATTCCAAGAGCACACTATCAGTATAATTATTTTGAGATCACCTAAATGTCTCACCCAGACACCAGAACAAGAACCCACTAAGAGGAACACACTCAAATCATATGTTAAAAATCAAAAATGATAGTACATTACAAAGAGATGATTTACAAGGAAAAAAATATAATCTCCCAAAACTATAACTGTCCATTCGACTGTTTTCCTCCTAGCCAAGGTCTCTGGTCAGAGTCAGGATTAAATAATCTCATTCCAAGACAAAGACAGAAAGCAATTGGAAAACAGTTATAGGGGGATAGAAGACACAGCAAGTACCTCCCTGCCCACTATGGGAGGTCAGGGACCCCAACCAGATACAGTGGGATAGAAGACACAGCAAGTACCTCCCTGCTCACTATGGGAGGTCAGGAACCCCATCCAGTTTCGAGAGTACGGTGGGTAACTGATGAAAGACTTTCATCCTGACTCTCAAGTTTTATATTGCCTTACTCTGGAAAAATGGAAGTTGTGGAAAAATACCTGGTAAACGCGCCCGGGGGAGACAAAGAGAGACACTCATAGACCAACTGAAGGGCTTCACCAACCTAACAATCCAAGAGCTGTTTGAAAAAGCAAGAGACAGGGAGGAATGGAGAGAGATAATTCATGCAGTATCCTAAGCCTGGACCAGGCATGGAACCTAGAAGAAGAAGAAGACTCTGGAAAAACCCATAGTTTAAAATTTGGCCAGAAAACTCGTCCTTCAAATATCGATCGATTTAAATGACCCTCATCTTGGCAAAAGAAAACTCTCAAACCTGACGCCTGGGTTATTCCAATCTTCCCTTGGATTAGACCCAAGAGACAATTTACTTCCCCTATAGGATGAATAAAGGGAATTTTCTTCTTATTTAAAAAAAAAATATTTAGGACTGTATAAATCGATTGTGCGGCTATTTGGTCCTGTGGTATGACACTCGCTTTCCGATCGGAAGGTCCTGGGTTCGAGCCTCGCGTTCGGCGCATAGTTGAGTCCTTGGAAAAGGCTCTTTTCTCACTTCCTCTCACCGTACTCAGGTGTAAAATGAGTACCTGGCCGTTAACAGCGTTGTCTTTGTCCGAAAAATTATATTATCGCCTAACAGGCGGCATGTCCCGTCCTACATGTTAAATGTTGCTGTTTACCAGGGACCCATTGTAAAGCGCTTTGAGCACATTTAGTGGATATTGCGCTATATAAAGCTCAATTTTTTTTTTTGATTTTTTTTTTAGGACTGATAACAACATTTACCCTGTCTAAAACTACAACTGTTAGATTTGATGATAGAGTATGTCGTGTTAACAAACCGTTCAAATCAAATTTAACATTTATTGATGTAAAGTGTTTGGGTAAATTGCTCACAACATCCGTGATCCGGATATAACGTTCCAACTAAAAACAATAACAAAGAGTTGAGTGACGTCAATTTCGTTCCTTCTATATCTAAGCCATTGACCTATAGATTGCTTGAAGATGACGTTACTCAGATCTTTGTTATTGTTTTTTGCCATCCGCGTTTATGAGTAATGCTCACTGGACTGTATTAACATGACTATAAACGTTCATGGATACACACAGTTTTGTGTGTTGGTCCGTTATACTTCCGGATGGCAATGTTATGAGCTTCTTAGCCAAGCGCATACTAACTCATACAAGGAGAAAAAGACATTAAATAAAAATAGATGGTATGCGCTTGGCTAATAAGCTCACAACATTGCCATCCGGAAGTATACCGGACCACCACACAAATCTCTGTGAAACCATGAACTTTTATAGTCTGGATAATACAATTAAATGAGAATTGCTCATAAACGTGGATGGTTAAAAAAAAAAGCAATAACAAAGACCTGAGTGAAGTCAACTTCATTCTATCTCTGGTCAGCAATATAAATGAAATATAAGAATAAACAACAAAATAATGCAAATCATTAGAACTCAGACAAAGTCCGATAACTGGACTTTACCTTTCGCAAACCACAAATAACATAATCTCTCTCTGACCATTCTTAATCACGTACATAGAATTTTTAATGTGGGGCACCGGAAGTCTTGTCATCAAAGCCAACGCGGAGTGCAAATCGGCCGAAATGAGGAAGCCGTTTTAATGAGTTAACTACCGTATTCTGGAAATTCGTGTATTTAAATATTTGGCCAGATAACTCGTCCTTCAAATATCAATCGATTTAAATTACCCTATTCTTAGCAAAAACGCTCAAACCTGGGACTTCGCGAAATTCTTCCATCTAAGTCCCGGGTTTGAGAGGTTTTGTCAAGATGAGGGTCGTTTGAATCGATCGATGTATTGAAGGACGTATTTTCTGGCCAAATTTTAAAATATGAGTTTTTTCCAGAATACGACAGTATAAAACTTGAGTTCGGATGACCGTCTTTTACCAGTTAACCGCCGTATTCTCCAAAGACATGTATTTAAAACATTTGGCCAGAAAATTTGTCCTCCATATATCAATATATTTAAAAGACCATCACTTAGCAAAAAATATCAAACCTGGGACTTAGATGAACCTCAAGTGGTCCCAAGTTTGAGAGCTTATTTGTTTGTTTTTTTGCCAAGATGAGGGTCATTTAAATCGACCAATATTTTAAAGACCAGTTTTCTGGCCAAATTTTAAAATATTTGGTTTTCCAGACTACGGCCAATCAACCGATCAAAGTCAAAAGTGTTTTTAATATGTTTTTAAGGCCTTTTATTTTTTAAAAACTCTAATTCAATCACTGCATTGGTACCAGTGAGCAGACGTATACAAATCAAACAACTGAAGAAATGCGAAACCAGAGAAACAAGATATGTATTCGAAGTTTCATGGGTCTGTGTTGCGTTGTTTGTGTTTTGTGTCCAATAGTTCAGAGATTTCTGTACATATTTGTGTCTGGCTGTTCCCAGTTTGTGAGAAATTCCAGGAGAGAATTCCACGTTATTTGATATCTGTGCGGCTATGTGGTCTAGTGGTATGACACTCGCTTTCGGATCGGAAGGTCCTGGGTTCGAGCCTCGCTCGGCGCATAGTTGAGTCCTTGGAAAAGGCTCTTTACTCACATTCTCTCACCGTACTCAGGTGTAAAATGAGTACCTGGCCGTTAACAGCGTTGTCTTTGTCCGAAAAATAGTAATATCGCCTAACAGGCGTCATGTCTCGTCCTACATGTTAAATGTTGCTGTTGGCCAGGGACCCCTTGAAAATCGCTTTGAGCACATTTAGTGGATATTGCGCTATATAAAAGCTCAATTTGTTCAGAAAAAGTGAAGGAATGATCAGGAAACTTTTTTAGATTCGTTCTGGCTGTCAATATGTGTTTAGCCTTTTAACCGTTGGCCAGTTAATTTTCGTACTCTAGAGAACCCTATATTTAAAAAAACATTTGAAAAAATCGAGCTTTTATATAGGGCAATATCCACTAAACGTGCTCATAGCGCTTTACAAGGGGTCCCTGACCAACAGCAACGCGTAAAATATAATAAAAAACGAGACATGAAGCCTGAACAGTTATAGTACAATTTTTTTTTCCGACAGAGACAACGCTGTTAACTGCCAGTTACTCATTTTACACCTGAGTACGGTGAGAGAATGTGAGTAAAGAGACTTTTCCAAGGACTCAACTTGAACTTTTTTTAAAAACAACAATGCGCCGAACGAGGCTCGAACCCAGGACCTTCCGATCCGAAAGCGAGTGTCATACCACTAGACCACGTAGCCGTACATGCGTTTAACCCTTTACCCATTGACCAGTTTACTTTCGTACCCTGGAAAACCCGAAATTTAAAATGTTGGCCAGAAAAATCATTCAAAAATACTTCGCGAAATCCCAGGTTTGACATTAATGTCTTGTCTACATCTTTGACCTCTTCTGTCTGCTGTAGAAAATACGCGGTTGGCTAAGAAGCTCACAATATTGGGATCTGGAAGTATAGATAGTTCGAAGATGACGTCACTCATGTCTTTGTTATTGTTTTTTGCCATCCGCGTTTATGAGTAATGCTCACTGAACTGTATTAACCTTACTATAAACGTTCATGGATACACACAGTTTTGTGTGTTGGTCCGTTATACTTCCGGATGGCAATGTTATGAGCTTCTTAGCCAAGCGCATAATATCTATAACGGATCAACACACAAAACTATCGATAGTTCGAAGATGACGTCACTCATATCTTTGTTATTGTTTTTTGCCATCCGCGTTTATGAGTAATGCTCACTGAACTGTATTAACCCGACTATAAACGTTCATGGATACACACAGTTTTGTGTGTTGGTCCGTTATACTTCCGGATGGCAATGTATGAGCTTCTTAGCCAAGCGCATACTATCTTTATAAACCTTGAACGTTCATAGTCTGGTTAATAGATAGTATGCGCTTGGCTAAGAAGCTCACAACATTTCCATCCGAAAATAAAGCGGACCAACACACAAAACTAGGTGTAACCTTGAAGGTCTTTGTTATTGCTTTATGCCATCCGCGTTTATGAGTAATTCTCACTAAACTGTATTAACCAGACTATAAACGTTCAAGGTTACACATACGCGTACTATCTAAATCTGCTGTGCACTTGGCTAAAAAACTCACAACATTGCCCTTCGGAACTATAACGGACCAACACACAAAACTATGTGTAACCTTGAAGGTTTGTAGTATGGTTGATAAACATCCTTTCTTTAAAAAATATAGCATTGTGGAGAACATTGTGCTTATTTGAGTTAATAAAAAAATGATACGGCGCACAACTCTACTCAAAGATTTGAAAAATAGAAATGTATTTTTTACAGATAGATAAACAGATAACTTGATTTCCTTTTATAATTTAAAGTCAGTTTGAAAGTTCGTTAAGTCAAACAGATATCATAGAAAAATTACCGAAGACACTAAAATCTCATGGCCACACCCTCAACTCTATCTGTCCAGTAGAGTCCTTACTTCCGTTGTGTTGATTTAGCGGTGATCAGTGTTGTTATGTAGTAGTGTGTTCTCATTGCGTGTATGTTTATATGTGTGCGTGTGTGTATGTGTGTGTATGTATGTGGTATACATGTGTGTGTGTGTGTGTGTGTGTTTTGGAATGTGGTTGCGTGGAAGAAAAAAAAAAAGGGGGGGGGGTGTCCATCAAGTAGAGAAATTCCTGAGCAAGGGGGGGGGGGGGGGAGGGGGGGGGGTGTTTGCTAGGAACTGTCAGATTGGCATTTTTCAGCAAATCGTGGCATTCATAGTGATATAATTCACTTGATCACATGACGGTATTCGGATTTACGGAAATTTTAAACAAGTTTCACTGATTAACAACATCAACTAATATTACTGCTGATATTACTGTCGTTTTTATGCCATCGATGTGATAATTATTGCCCTGGGAAATATCTAGTTAAACGTTTCGGTAAACTGTCAATTGGTTCTGTCTAGCTTCTAGCCCGAACAAACCAAAAGTAGACAGATTCCGGGACTTGATATTTGACGCGTCCGCTTCAGATTTTCATTTGACCTCACATAAGTAAAGGGGAGACATTCCGAAAGCTCCTACATCCCAGTATTCATTCAATTTGTATTTTTACCATTGATCTTTTGTCAGGCGATTATTTATTCAATTTGTCATCATATAAAAGCGTTTTAAAAACTATAGAACAAACCTTGATAGATTTGTGAAAGTTTAACATTTCCTAATTTGACCATTGTTTTGATTCTCGGCCGCCATTTTAATTTGTGAAGTATTGAAGGTAGTGCAAAGTGCAAAGCACTCCCAAGTAAAGCGTGGTAAAGACTTGCGACTTATTGATATTGATATCTACTGACTGATAAACTAAAATCATGCCGAATAAAGCATTGCAGCGACGACAAGCACATCGATTAAAATGTGCATCTAATCGTAATCAAGCTAATCAAAAAAATGATTCTGGTAATATCGAATGAAAATAGTTCTTTCCTCGCGAAATTGCGGGCTTTTTACTAGTGGATGGCAAAAAAAAAAATAAATAGAATAATAACAAAGACCTGAGTGACGTCAACTGCGTTCTAACTATAATCGTTTAAGATTGCATATAGATAGTATGAAGATGACGTCACTCAGGTCTTTGTTTTTGTGTTTTGCAATCCGCGGTTATGAGTGATTCTCACTAAACTGTATTAACCAGATTATAAACGTTCATGGATACACACAATTTTGTGTGTTGGTCCGTTATACTTCCGGATGGCAATGTTGTGAGCTTCTGAGACAAGCGCATACTATCTATAGTTTAGTGGCGGATGTTGTGAGTTTATGAACTAAACGCATAGCGTCAATGAAGCATCGGTCTTTGACGGTAGAGGGCGAGTACAAAAAGGACACGAGCTATATTTATAATGCATGAGATGGAAATGAGATTTCGTACATGCTACGCTGTCGTCATATGATGAATGGACGTAACCGCCAATGTAAACAATAGGGTTCAACAGTCGTGACGTCACTTCCCCCTCGTAATGACGCATAGTCACTGGTTCTAATTATCGGAACAATGACAGATGCCATTATCTCCATCACCGCCCTTATGAAATACTTCTCCGACGAGCATAAAAGTGTGTCCAGAGGAGAAAAACATTATAAATCTGATCATGTTTTGACTTTTATTCATTCTGATCACATGACATATGAAAAACTTCTAGCCAGCATGAAGAATAAAAAGCTCGATTTTCTTTGTTTAGAACCAAGTTGGTTGTTGCTGGGCGGACGTGATATCAGACTATAGGGAATGAGATTAGCGGAAGAGTAGCGTCCCTTGATTGGACGTCACCTTACAGAGAGAACGTCAATTTGGTTTTGAAGTGTTTCAAGCCGCTTTCCCCGGAAGCGAGGACGAGAGACGCATGCGCACAACCAACATGACGTTCTCTGTCTAATAACTATTCCGTTGGTGACGTCACAGACTATGGGTGACGTCCAATCAAGGGACGCTACTCTTCCGCTAATCTCATTCCCTATTGAATCCTATGATGAGCTATATATAGATTCTGGGAATCCCCTTTTCACGGCGTACCATACTATCTGGATCATGCAGTATTGCGCAATATAACACTATCAGAAATACAACATTTTGAAATTGAAACATAAAACAAATCCTTAAAATTTCGAACACATTTTCGACCAAAGCTTAAAACTAACCCCATGGTACTTACTTCATTTTATCAGAAAACGGCAATACGACAAAGATTTGATTACGTCATTACTATTAAAATAAATAAATAAATAAATAAATAATATTGCCTTTATTCATCCCATAGGCGAAATTTGTGTTTAATGTCTATTCCAAGGGAAAACTAGAATATAATAACCCAGGCGTCAGCCGCAGTGCAGCGCACAGCGAACTGAGGTAGAGCGAGGTGACTTGCCCAAGGCCACAAAGCGCGGCGAGTAGTCGAACAAGGTACTTTTCAGGTACGAAGCAAAGACTATACCGCTGAGCCACGCAGTCCCAGGGTGAACGCTGTAGTAATGTGCAATATTATAACATTATCAAAAATACAACATTTTGAAATTGAAACATAAAACAAATACTTAAAATTTCGAACACATTTCGAACACAGATTTGACAAAATGTCATATTTTGTATCCTTAAATATTTGTATTTTGTTTGTCTCCTGACGAAGACCAAAGGCCGAAACGTTGTTTGTGTTGTGTTGTTCCCTTATAATAGTATGAGTCACATACTTTATCTTTCCCTTCATTTTATGGTCAACATTTTGATAATGAGTTGTATTCAGAGAAAGGTAGTACCTATTCCATTAGTGTTATTCTGTGTGTGTGTGTGGGGGGGGGGGGGGCCTTTTTAAACTAAATCTTTTCTCAGTCAATTTATCTATCTTTATTATAAAGAATAAAATTGTTGGACGCCTGTCTTTTCGTTTCGTTATTTCAATTTCGGTTTGGTTTTCTCGCCCTCTCTCTCTCTCTCTCTCTCTCTCTCTCTCTCTCTCTCTCTCTCTCTCTCTCTCTCTCTCTCTCTCTTTCTTTCTCTCTCGCTCTCTCTCTGTCTCTCTCTCTCTGTAAGTATATATGTGTGTGTGTGTGTTTTGTTTTGTTTTGTGTTTTTGTGTGTTTGTTCTTTTTTTACATATATTGTAAACACGCCTAACTGGCAAGACGTGTCGTTGTGTGCTCTGGTGCATTTTAATTGTTTTGTGATTTCTACATATTGATATCTGGACATTTTTACTTCGTTGTACTCGTTAAAACATACTGTTTCTTATTGTATAGTTTTTATCAATTCTTAAGACAGGACTACTGTATAATTCTGTATTTTATCATGGAAACTGTAAGTTTTAAAAGATTTTTACACAGTCACTTAATGGCCGCCGCACTCTTACGAACATTGTTCACCTTATTTTTAGCCGTGATTTACCACCATCATTATTTTAATAATTGTGAACACTTTTATTCAACATCTGATTTTTACAACAGGCCTCGAGGCGGTAAACGTAAACAACGTCACAATCCAGCTGTGATTTTTAACTCAAGTGATCCGATTTTTTACAATAATATTAATAAGAACAGGCCTCGGGAAGGCAAACGGAAACAACATAACATCTCAATGGTAACAACTCGTCGTCCACCCCGCCCCCACACAAACCCCCGTCCACCACCAACACTTGTAACTGTACCGACCACAAACAGTTTCACAAACGACATCAATAACATTGTTATTGGTCTTCTGAATGCACAGTCCTGCCGTAACAAAACCGAAGAATTAAAGATTTATTACGGAGAAGAACTTCGATATACTATTTATAGTAGAGACATGGCTCTCACAGTCTGGAGACGACCCAGTTGAAAAATCTATGACACCCCCTGGGTACCAATTTAGATCGTATCCAAGGAAAGATCAGCGAGGGGGTGGCATTGACGTATTTTATAAAACAAAATTATGTAAACATGTGGAAATCCTCGAAATGCGCTGCAAAACAATGGAGGCCATTGATCTTAGATTATCCCTCCAGAATACAAGATACAACTTCAACTGCATCTACCGACGGCCAGCAAACAAGAAAAACAAAAAAAAAAATAACCTGATGTTAGGAAGGAAATCAACGAGATGCTAACTTTGCAACACACGCGTCCTGGCCATTCAATTATACTCGGCGACTTTAGTTTTCACTTCGACAACGTCACAGACACCGCTAAATTGCACGAGTCATTATCGGAGAACAACATGTGCCAGATCGTAACAACGCCAACCCACTCTGCTGGTCATATTTTAGATTGGGTAATTGTAGAAAATTCAGAGTCCCAAAAACACCAACGCCATCGTCGATTATCTCCCCTTTTCGGACCACTCCCTCATTTCTTTCAATCTTGACGTTTCAAAACCATGCCAAGAAACCACCACCACATCAACCAAAAACATTAGAGGCATTAATTTGGACAATTTCAGAGGCGATTTAGAAACAAAACTTACTAAAAATTCAATGATTTCTCCAGACCAGTGGAATAGTTGTCTCATAGAAACGCTTGACAAACATGCGCCATCCAAACAAGGACCGTCACCAACCGCAAGTATGCTCCGTGGTATACGTCGGACGTTAAAGAAGCTAAAACGAAGTGTCGGAGAGCAGAAAGACTGCTGAAAACATCAGGCCTTACGATTCATCGTGAAATATTCAAGAACGCATTTCGTGCCTGGAAGACAACAATAAAAAGGCAAAGACCACGTATTTTCTTTCAAAATTCGAAACTTCTAAATCGTGTAAACAATTATTTAACATCTGCAATAATCTACTTGGACGTGAAAGATGCACTTAATTACCATCTACAACCAATCAAAGAGACTTGCCAAACACATTTGTCAACTTTTTAAAGACAAAATCCATAACATTCGTTCAGAACTAGATCGGCATGAACCATTTATAGATACAAATACATTCTGTGGTACCCTTTAGACAAGTTCCAACCAGTTTCATCTAGTTTCATAAACGAGTTGATAAAAAAAAGCCCCCATTAAATCCTGCGACCTTGATCCCCTACCAGCACAGCTTTTGGCCAGCTCCATCGATACTTATTACCATCCATTACATCAATCATAAATACATCCATACTGACTGGCGAAGTTCCATCGTGCTTTAAAAGTGCCCTCGTCAAACACTTCTGAAGAAACCATCACTGGACCACAATTATATTAAACAATTATCGTTCTGTGTCAAATTTACCTTTTTTGTCAAAACTTTTGGAGAAGGTAGTTCTTACACAATTAACATCTCATCTTAAGAACAACAGTTGGAACAACCCTTTCAGTCAGCCTACAAACATCAACACAGTACTGAAACGGCCCTTCTTAAAATCTTTAATGACTTGTTATGTAATGCTGATGCTAACAATATCAATGTATTATGCCTTTTAGATCGTTCGGCTGCCTTTGACACCATTGACCATGACATTTTGTTAAGAAGACTAGAAAATACGTTCGGCATAAAATGAATTGCCCTTAAATGGTTTACATCATATTTACAGGATCGATGGCAGACTGTCGGTGAATGGTGTTCAGTCAGAACAGTTTTACTAAATTTTGGAGTGCCACAAGGCTCTGTTCTTGGCCCTGTCCTTTTTACTGTATATATGCAGCCCCTTTCTAGTGTGATATCCAGATTCAATCTGAGTTATCATTTTTATGCAGATGATACGCAAATATATGATTCAGCACCCTTAGTAATTTACAGTTCTTAACAACGAATTACGAGCTGTTTTTAATGAGATTAAATCTTGGATGTACCACAATAAGTTAAGAT
>NC_088361.1:13827267-13852267 GCF_034508935.2 Berghia stephanieae | reverse complement strand
ATAACAAGACCGGTGGGCTCATCTCATTGTATCTATCTTTTGTGAGAATTCTCATAAACGCGGTGGGAAAAAAGCAATTATAATATATCGCTTTGGTAAGACTCATAACATTGCATCCGGAATAAAGGACCAACACACAAAACTATGTGTAACCATGAACTTTTAATCTGGTTAATCAGTTTATGAGTTCACTCACAAACGGGATGGCAAAAACAAAAAACAAAGGTTGAGTGACGTCATCTTCGAACTATTTTTTGTTGCACTTGGAGGAGCCACAACATTGCCTCCGGAATATAACACCACACACAAACATGTGTAACCATGAAATTTTTAGTCGGTAATCAGTTTAAGTGAGAATTACCATAAACGGGATGGGCAAAAACAATAACAATTCCAGAGTGACGTCAACTTCTTTAAATCTAAAGGCCACACACAAACTGGTCCTTAATTTATATTGGTTAATACATTAAGTGAGAATTTCATAAACGGGACGGCAAAAAAAAATAACAAAGACCGATGAGGTAACGTCATACTTCTATAAATTTGAAGTGACCCACTAGGTCCTTGTTATGTTTTTTGCCACCGGTTTTTTAATCTCACTGAACTGTATTAACTGACTTATAAACGTTCATGGATACACACAGTTTGTGTGTTGGCCGTTATACTTCCGGATGGCAATATTATGAGCTTCTTAGCCAAGCGCATACTATCTATACGTCTGGCATGATTCATCAATAATATTAATAATAATGATCAATAAGAGTTACGGTTCTAGTTTGAGAGTAAGACAAAGGCCTCCTTCAGATCCAT
Organism: Berghia stephanieae; assembly: GCF_034508935.2. Taxonomy (NCBI): domain Eukaryota; kingdom Metazoa; phylum Mollusca; class Gastropoda; order Nudibranchia; family Aeolidiidae; genus Berghia; species Berghia stephanieae. Next base: position 13,851,457 of record NC_088361.1, on the reverse strand, counting down.
TGAACCCATGGAGTTTACCCCAGTTTCTATATCACGAGAAGGATAATAGCTTGCTACCCTTTAGATAGGATGCTAGTCTGTCGCAAAATACTTTCCGCCAGATCTAACAGACCCAGCTATCCAATCAATTACTGCTGGATTGACAGGGGTCAAGAAGAAACTTTCGGCTTTTTCTCGGGGATCGATTCTGGTTCATTTGCGTGTGAAGCGTATTCTCTACCAACTGGGCACTCATCGGGATACCCTATTAGGAATTCTAAAAAATTTTGCCTTTTCCGCCACGACATCATAAGAAATCGTCGCCTAGGCCTTCCACGAAGGAATATAGATAACTCATCAAACAAGATGTCTGATTCAACAGGAATCACCATGTTGTCCAAGTGAGCAAATTGGGGGTTAATAATCTTGCCCAAGGAAAAAAACGAAAGTGCCTGAAGCGGGGCTCGAACCCGGGTCATCCGGATCACAGTGCAATGTTAACCACTCGGCCACTTCGCCGAATAAGATGAGATAATAGTAAGCAGATCTGGAGCCATGGTCATCAGAGTGTTAGTGCTATAGGTTATCCATTCAACCATCTCCCCCCCCCCCCCCCACTCAACCTACTCCACCCTACACAAACCTAACATGCAGAGTACCATGGTATTATCTCCCTTGGACAGTCTTTGAAAAGAACCAAGAGATAGACGGGTATTGATTAAACGTCTAGTCTATTCATTCCGGATTTATGGAATACAGAAGAGACAAAGAAATGAAATCATGCATAAAATTAAATCTCAATCAATGTATAATCACAACAACAAAATAGATGAGGTTGTGACAGAAATAAATAGTACGAGTGACAGTATGAAAATTTTCAAAGCGGTGAATACAATCAAAGGACAAAAACACACAATAGACTTATAATCAAAGATAAATGTAATACGACCTTACGTAATGATAAAGAAATTATAAACACTAAAAGCGTGTACTACACTGAGAAATACAAGGGTATTCAAAGTGGAACATTCGAGTATACCAATCCAGATCTTGAAATGCCTATAACGCTCAAAATTAAGTGAAGCCATACAAAAGCTCAATAACAACAGATTGCCAGGTTTAGATAGTGTTAGTGTTAACGACGAATCATACAAATACTAGCTGAATGTATAATAAGATATTTAAGACAAAACAAGTTCTCAATCTTGAAGTGGAAAACACATTCTGCTAAACAAACCAAATAAAAAGAGAAAGGCACTTTAGAAAATTTGTGACCGATCGTTTTATTATCCATGCTAAGAAAAGTTTAAAGCACAATCACGCTCAACAGAATTAGAGAAAAGATAGAGGAATATCTTTCACCTTCACAAAGCGGATTTAGAAGAGATAGAAGCACTGCATCCATAGTATGGGCCCATCGATGGCTGAAAGCCAGAACGGAGAAATATAAGGAAGAATTACCATACTTGGAATCGATATGAGTTCAGCTTTCGACACCATATGTAGAACCAAATTGTTGTCAATCCTAGACTCATTCTTGAACAAAGATCACGTGAAGCTCATAAGATACCTATTATCAGATACTACATTACAATTTGAATCCGCCAGAGAATTAACAACAATATCAACCTCATCGGATCCCCTTAAGGAGACAGCTTGAGTCCAATTCTATTCACGATATACCTCGAATCGGCCATGAAAGATCTAAGACAAAAATTACCACCAATAAAGAAGATCGCTCATGAATTGATATACGCAGATGATGCAGACCTAATCTTTGAATCAGAACATCAAGCGAACATATACTTGCCAATAAAATCAACTACCCTAGAAGGGTGGAATCTAAAAGTGAATCAATCCAAAACAGAATATACAAAAATCAACAGAAATTTAAATGAATGGAAAAGTGTACGTAAATTATGCAATTTGATCAACGAAAATGAAGGCATCAGAGAACGAAAACAGCTGGCCACCAATGCATTCAACGAACTCCAAAATTTATGGAATAGACATAACATAATCAGTGAGAATACACGAATACAGATTTACGAGGCACTGATTATTCCGATATTGACATATAATTGTGGAACCTGGGGCCTCACAAAAAAGAACCTAGAAAGTCTCGATTCATACCACCGCAAACAATTACGTCGCGTAATAGGAATCCATTGGCCAGAGACAATTACAAATACTGATCTCTATGTAAAAAATCAGGGTCCAACGCCCGAGTACAATAATAAAAGAACAGCGATGGAGGCTATTTGGTCACATCTTAGGTCGAGAAGATAACATCCCAGCCCAAACTGCAATGCCAGAATATTTCCTTCATGGCAAAAATATATAGGGAGACCACCAACATCAATAGTAACTACCCTGAACTAGGATCTCTCTACATATCAGAAATTTCTGGATTCAGATGAGGCCGAATTAATCCCTGAAAAATTAAGAAATACTGCAGTGCCATCCGTACTAAAGTCCACAACAAGATCTTGACAGCCTCAAAATCTGGCCCAGGACCGTGACTTGACCAATGGAAACAATTAACAACATGGATGGAGAGAGCAGCTATAGTCGTCGACCATGACTGAATCACACAATTCTCAGCAAGCGTCATTCAGACTGCGAAGCTTACTACTACTACTTATGGGATGCAAGTTGACCCTAGGACGCTAGTCTGTCACAATTCATTGGTGGGTGAACAAGGGGGGAAAGCGAGGCGCGGGATAAAATGTCTGCTTTGCCGAGGATCGATCACAGTCCCTTTGCGTGTGAAGCGTGTTGTTTGTCTGATCTATCGAGACCAAACTAAATCTAGAGCCAGAGTCATCAGAGTGTTAGTGCTATGGGTTAGCCACTCAACCATCTCCCCCTCTCACCAGACCTGGAGAGTACCAGAGTATTATCTCCCTTGGACAGTCTGTTGACCCTATGATACTAGTCTCTCTCAAAGTACTTTCCGCCAGATCTAACAGAGAGCTAGTTACCCATTCAGGATGGATGAAGGGGATCTGAATATAATGTCTACTACACCCGGGATCCATCTCAGTCCCTTTGCGTGTGAAGTGTGTGGTCTATCTCAGGTATCGTAACCAACACTAAGTCTAGAGCCTGGATCATCTGGGTGTTAGTGCTGTGGGTTATTCATTCAATCATCTCCCCATCTCACCAGACATGTAGAGTACCAGTATTATCTCCCTTGGACAGTCTTTGAAAGGACCAAGAGATAGACGGACATTGATTAAACGTCTAGTCTATTCATTCCAGCTTTATGGGATGCAAGTTGATCCTGGATAGGACGCTAGTCTGTCGCAAAGTACTTTCTGCTAGATCTAACAGAGAGCTAGCTACCCATTCAGGATGGGGGGGGGTCTGAATATAATTTCTGCTACACCCTGGATCCATCTCAGTCCCTTTGCGTGTGAAGTGTGTGGTCTATCTCAGGTATCGTAACCAACACTAAGTCTAGAGCCATAATCATGTGAGTGTTAGTGCTATGGTTATTCACTCAAGCATCTCCCGCCCTCTAAACCTTCTCAAACTACACAAACCAACATGCAGAGTACCAGAGTATTATCTCCCTTGGACAGTCTTGAAAAGAACCAAGAGATAGACGGGTATTGATTAAACGTCTAGTCTATTCATTCCGGATTTATGGGATGCAAGTTGATCTGGATAGGACGCTAGTCTGTCACAAAGTACTTTCTGCAGAGCTAGCTACCCATTCAGGATGGGGGGGGGGGTATTCATTCCAGTTTATTGGGATGCAAGTTGACCCTAGGATACTAGTATGTCTCAAAGTACTTTCCGCCAGATCTAACAGACCAAGCTACCCATTCACTGGTGGCTGACACACAAGAGGAGGAGGGGGAGGGCGTCAGAAAATAATGCCTGCTTCGCCCAGGATCCATCTCAGTCCCTTTGCGTGTGAAGTGTGTGGTCTATCTCAGGTATCGTAACCAACACTAAGTCTAGAGCCTGGATCATCTGGTTGTTAGTGCTGTGGGTTATTCATTCAACCATCTCCCCCTACTCAACCTACTCAAACCTACACAAAACAGACATGTAGAGTACCATTGTATTATCTCCCTTGGACAGTCTTTGAAAGGACCTAGCAATACTGCCGTACTCTGGAAAAACTCATATTTGAAAATTTGGCCAGAAAACTCGTCCTTCAAATATCGATCGATTTAAATGACCTTCATCTTGGTAAAAACTCTCAAACCTGTGACTCGCGAAGTCTTAGGTTTTAGTATTTTTTCCAAGTTTAAGGTCATTTAAATCGATCAATATTTGAAGAACGAGTTTACTGGCCAAATTTTTAAATATGGGTTTTTCCCCAGAGTACGGCAGAATAGACCGGCATTGATTAACCGTCGTGTCTATTCATTCCGGTTCTACGGGAGGGATGCAAATTGACCCTTCAGAGACGAGGTTCGATTCTATTCTAACCCGACACCATATCTCTCCATTTTCACCAGGAGAGCAATGAAAACGTAAATAAATTACTATTAAAAAAACAAACAGATCTCTTTTGATGTTGGCTGAAGAAGGGTCATGAGCCCGAAACGTCCCTTTTTGTTTTGTTTTTGTTTTTTTGTTTTTGTTTTTTTTTTTTGTTTTTTTTGTTTTTGAAGAACTGTTATATATTTATTTTTCTAATTAGAATTTTGAAGATACTTCAAAAACGAAGATTTTCTAATAATGATCATTTTTACTTAAAATTCATTTTTATTCAACAGAGTTCGACGTGCACTCATTTGCAGGTCTGATGACCAAATTGCTTTTGGGCCCATTGTTGTAATGAAAATCTCTAAAGTAAATCATCCAAAATATTGACCATTACAGTTAAACTAGTCCCATAAGTGCGGCTATGTAGTCTAGTGGTATGACACTCGCTTTCGGATCGGAAGGTCCTGGGTTCGAGCCTCGTGCTCGGCGCATAGTTGAGTCCTTGAAAAAGGCTCTTTAATCACATTCTCTCACCGTACTCAGGTGTAAAATGAGTACCTGCCCGGTAACAGCGTTGTCTTTGTCCGACAACTTGTAATATCGCCTAACAGGCGTCATGTCCCGTCCTACATGTTAAATGTTGCTGTTGACCAGGGACCCCTTGTAAAGCGCTTTGAGCACATTTAGTGGATATTGGGGTATATAAAGCTCAATTTAATTTAATTTAAGGTTCGGATATCAGACCTGTATGTATATATATTTATATATATATATATATATATATATATATATATATATATATATATATATATATATATTATATATATATATACATGTCGATCTGGGTTCATTGAGACAATAATACGACATTGGCGTGATTTGTTACAAACAATAGTTCTATAGCGTGTCTAAGCGTAGCCATCGTTAACAATAAGCCTGACACAAGAACCTACTTGGACCTATAGATAGTATGCACTTGGCTAAAAGTTCACAACATTGCCATCCGGAAGCATAACGGACCAACACACAAAACTCTGTGTAATCATGAACTTTTATAGTCTGGATAATACAGTTTAGTGAGAATTACTCATAAACGTGGATGGCAAAAAACATTAACAACGACCCGAGTGGCGTCAACTTCATTCCATCTATAGGTTTCCTATTTGGGTTATCCTAAATTTTACTACATCTTACCCAAAGGATTATGGGTAGCTTATGAGTTAAAAATAAAACGACACCAAGGCGGTATTAATCCTACTAATTCTTTGGTATAAAATATCAAGGGATTATTGATGACGTCAGGAACTGTCAGCTGGGTCTTCAGGATATTATATAACGTGTAGAGAATTCAACCAAGACAGCATATATTACATAGGAGTAGAGGCTGGCACAATAGGATTCAACAGCCGTGACGTCACTTCCTTCTTAATGATGCATGGTAACTTAGCAACACTGGCTCTAAACTATCGGAACAATGGCGGACGCCCGTATAAAATATTTCTCCGGCGAGCATAAAAGCGTATCCAGATAACATGTTTTGACTTTTACACATTCTGGTCACAAGACATATGAAAAGTTCTAGCCAGCTTGAAGTATAAAAAGTAATGATTTTCTTTGTTTAGAACCAAGAGGGCCGCCGTTGCCGGGCGGCGTGACATCAGACTACTAAATCCAATTAACCTATAATATATAGTTTGACGTCATTATTTAAAGGTTTGTGCAGCGTTATAGTGAGTTGTTGTTAGTAGAGCTCAAGGAAACAAGTGATTCCATTGGTTGAACTCGTTAGCTTGTAGCCTGACACTGACCAAGAAATGGCGTCAAAATGCCAGTCTTTTGCCACAAAAGAAAACAAATCGTGAGTTGTATTCAATAGTTCAACCAATGGAATCACTTGTTTCCTTGAGCTCTACTAACGACAACTCGCTTAGCGATGCACAATCTAAGATAGCATGCGCTTGGCTAAGAGCTCATAACATTGCCATCCGGAGGTATAACGGACCAACACACATAACTGTGTGTATCCATGAACGTTTATAGTCAGGTTAATACAGTTCAGTGAGCATTACTCATAAACGCGGATGGCAAAAAACAATAACAAAGACCTAAGTGACGTCATTTTCGAACTATCTATAGATAGAATGCGCTTGGCCAAGGAGTTCACAACATTGCCATCCGGAAGTATAACGGACCAACACACAAACTCTGTGTAACCATGAACTTTTATAGTCTGGTTAATACAGTTTAGTGAGAACAACTCACAAACGCGGATGGCAAAAACAATAACAAAGGCCTGAGTGACGTCATCTGCATACTATCTATCAGGTAACGATGGCGGCGGTTCTAATGTCAAGCTACGGCCTGACACAAGAACCTATATTTTGACGTCATTTTTTAAAAGGCTTGAGGCTTGTGCAAGCGTCGAGTGAGTTGTCGTTAGTAGAGCTCAAGGAAACAAGTGATTCCATTGGTTGAACTATTGAATAAAATTCACGATTTGATTTCTTTTGTGGCAAAAGACTTAGTCTTTTGATGTCATTTTGTGGTCAGTGTCAGGCTATGAGTTTACTAAGGCCACGATCAGAGTTTTACTATTCTTCTTACTTATTCATATTCATATCCTGATCCCCTAATTACATTAAATAATAATAATAATAATAATAATAATAATAATAATAATAATAATAATAATAATAATAATAATAATAATAATAATAAATAATAATAACTACAATTTGACTGACAAAGACCAATGCTCCTAACATTTCTCGTGTCTTCTCTGTCAACAAAACGCGATGAATGAGACATTCAAGTAGTTGTACAATGAGGATAGTCGGCTTTGGAATAACATTACCATGGAAATGCTATGTGAAAAGAATGACTCCTCTCTCTCTCTCTTCTCTCTCTCTCTCTTCATCTCTCTCTCTTCTCTCTCTCCCCTCTCTCTCTCTCTCTCTCTTCTCTTCTCTCTTTCTTCTCTCTCTCATCTACTCTATCTACCTATCTATCTATCTATCTACTCTCTACCTATCTATCTCCCTCTCTCTCTCTCTATCTATCTATATCTATCTCTCACTCATCATACATACTATCTACTACTATACTACATTCATACATACTTCTACATCATCATACTACATACATACATCATGCATGCATGCATGCATACATACATGCATGCTATACATACATACATACATACATACATACATACATACGTACGTACGTACATAAATACATACATACATACATACATACATACATACATACATACATACATACATACATACATACATACATACATATACGTCTTTTTCTTCTATCTATTGCGATCCGTACGCCCCTCACCCCTCACCGTCCTGTCTCCTCTATCTATCTCTATCCACCTATCTATCTATCTATCTATCTATCTCTCTATCTATCTCTCCCCCCTCTCTCTCTCTCTCTCTCTTCTCTATCTCTCCTCTCCTCTTCTCTCTCTCTATCTATCTCTATCTACCTATCTATCTATCTAACTATCTATCTATCTATCTCTCTATCTCTCCCCCCCCCATCTCTCTCTCTTTCTCTCTCTCTCCCTCTATCTATCTCTATCTACCTATCTATCTATCTATCTATCTCTCTATCTCTCCCCCTCTCTCTCTCTTTCTCTCTATCTCTATCTCTCTTTCTTTCTGTCTCTCTCTATCTATCTCTATCTACCTATCTATCTATCTATCTATCTATCTATCTCTCTATCTATCTCTCCCCCCTCTCTCTCTCTCTCTCTATCTCTCTCTCTCTCTTTCTCTCTCTCCCTCTATCTATCTCTATCTACCTATCTATCTATCTATCTCTCTATTTATCTCTCTCTTTCTTTCTCTCTCTCTCTCTCTCTTTCTCTCTCTCTCTCTCTCTCTCTCTCTCTATCTATCTATCTTATCTATCTCTCACAACATACATACATACATACATACATACATACATACATACATACATACATACATACATACATACATACATACATACATACATACATACATACCTATCTATTGCGATCCGTACGCCCCTCCCCACTCTCCGTCACCCCTCACCGTCCTGTCTTTGTCCTCCACCACCACCACCACCACCACCACACTCACTCACTCACTCACTACCACAGGCCGTGGAAAGCGCGCGCGCGCGTTACGTCTCCCACCCATCTCCCGTCACCTTTCACTATTTTTGTCGTCACAGTTGTCGGTGCTCACCAGGCAGTTCGCATCGCAGCCAATTTTCTTGATTTCACTTTATGTCTTACAATCGGATAACCAATTAACATATTTACGGATGCCACGCCTTTAGGTAAAATACTCGCCAGTCGGATACAACGAACCAACAAACTAAACAACATGTAACCTTAAACCTTTATTGTTTTAGTTATACCCGACGATTGTTTGAAAGAATCTATTGAGAACTAATCACCAAAATGTCTGTCTAAAAACAATAAAAAAGCATTTAATAATTCATCAATCTATTGATGATATGCGTTTAAGTGAACAACTCACATGCTCTGCACTCAAGTTCAATTGTACCAACGCACAAAAATTATGTGTATAATCTAGGAAAAAAAAAGAAATAACATAGCTCCGCCTGACGTCAACTTCATTCATCGTTGTGTCATAATTCAAATAATTCATTTGATGCTATGCGTTTAGGTGACATATTCACCACATCTGCCAGCCGGATTATAACGTATATAACACATAACAATAATATGTGTAAAGCAGTGTGTCCGATTGATGTAATTTAGTGAGACCGAGATAGTCATTTCAATGGCTGACTGAAAACAACAACAAATAGCTGAGTGACGTCAATTTTGTTCAGTCTGTATATTATTATCGGAGACAGCTGATATATCGATAGTAAGCGCTTGTCTAAGAAGCTCACAACGTTTCCATCCGGAAGCATGACGGACCAAAACTAACTATGTGTAGCCTTAAACGTTCATAGTCTGATTAATACAGTTAAGTGAGAATTACTCATAAACGCGGATGGCAAAAAAAAACAATAACAAAGACCTGAGTGACGTCAACTTCATTCTATCTATATAGATAGTATGCGCTTGGCTAAGAAGCTCATAACATTGCCATCCGGAAGTATAACGGACCAACACACAAAACTGTATGTATCCATGAACGTTTATAGTCAGGTTAATAGAGTTCAGTGAGCATTACTCATAAACGAGGATGGCAAAAAACAATAACAAAGACCTGAGTGACGTCAACTTCATTCTATCTATACAGAGACGCGAAACCTCTCAAGTGTCAATATGGTTTTACTGGCAGACGATGCGCATCTGTGTCAGGGCGTGTCAGGTGTGTAAACATCCTCTCACTCATAATGTGTGTAATGTGTAATACAATGGGAGCGGTCTATAGATAGAACGAAGATGACGTCACACAGGACTTTGTTATTGTTTTTGTTTTTTTTTGCCATCCGCGTTTGTGAGTTGTTCTCACTAAACTGTATTTACCAGACTATAAAAGTTCATGGTTACACAGAGTTTGTGTGTTGGTCCGTTATACTTCCGGATGGCAATGTTGTGAACTCCTTGGCCAAGCGCATTCTATCTATAGATAGAAGGAAGATGACGTCACACAGACTTTGTTATTGTTTTTTTGCCATCCGCGTTTTGAGTTGATCTCACTAAACTGTATTAACCAGACTATAAAAGTTCTGGATACACACAGTTTTGTGTGTTGGTCCGTTATACTTCCGGATGGCAATGTTATGAGCTTCTTAGCCAAGCGCATACTATCTATATTCAGGTTCTCGTCCAACCAAGTCATCAATCACATGATCTGTTGCTGTCCAACAATTGGATATTTCTGTACAAATGTAAACACGCTGCTTTGTTTATGAAAGTTGTCAACATATACATGTGTCGAACTGAACAAAATGACCAATCGTGATATTAGAAATTTCGAAAGCTGTGAGCACTTTTCACTATAGATAGAATGCGCTTGGCCAAGGAGTTCACAACATTGCCATCCGGAAGTATAACGGACCAACACACAAACTCTGTGTAACCATGAACTTTTATAGTCTTGTTAATACAGTTTAGTGAGAACAACTCACAAACGCGGATGGCAAAAACAATAACAAAGGCCTGATTGACGTCATCTGCATACTATCTATATGGGTCACTTTGAGCACATTTTGCAATGTGACCAATGACCTCGAGCACATGGAAAGTTAATATAGATCGCTCCCATTGAAAAGTTAACACGGGTTTCCGCAGCTTTCTATGTATTCTGATGTGATTTATTCTCACTAAATTCTCTCAGACTAATTTTTTGTGTATATTTGTGCGATTGATATAGATAGTTCGAAGATGAGGTCACTCAGGTCTTTGTTATTGTATTTTGCCATCCGCGTTTATGAGTAATTCTCACTAAACTGTATTAACCTAACTATAAACGTTCATGGATACACACAGTTTGTGTGTTGGCCCGTTATACTTCCGGATGGCAATGTTATGAGCTTCTTAGCCAAGCGCATACTATCTATAACGGGAAGAAATGATGTGTATTTCATTTAGCCCCAAAAACACATATATACCACCTTCAATACACAAATGCCATGTTTACCTACTTGACACTGAGCATCCACATACGGAACGAGCCCCGAAGTTACATGTCTCCGTATTTTAGTCTCCGTAATTTTATCGAAATCAATCAATCAATCAATAATAATAATAATAATAATAATAATAATAATAATAATAATAATAGTAATAATAATAATAATAATAATAATAAAATAATAAATAAATAATAATAATAATGATAATAATAATAATGATAATAGTAATAATAGTAATAATAATAATAATAATAATAATAATAATAATAATAATAATAATAATAATAATAATATAAAATAATAATAATAATAATAATAATAGTAGTAGTAATAATAGTCTTTAATGTCCATAAATATGGCAATTTGTTATTTAGTTACACTTGTTATAACGTCATATGATAACTATAACATTGAACAGATATTTCAGTCCTACTTATTCTCTCTCTCTCTTCTCTCTCTTTTCCTCTCTCTCTCTCTCTCTCTCTCTCTCTCTCTCTCTCTCTCTCTCTCTCTCTCTCTCCCTTTCACTTGTGCCAAAGTGGACTAAGAGGTTGAAAATGTGATTTAACCAGTTAACTGCCGTATCCGGAAGAATCCGTAGTTAAGAAATTTTAGTCAGAAAACTCATTCTTTAAATATCGACGGATATAAATGACCTTCATCTTGGCAAAAATCACAGACCCAGGACTTCGTGAAATCTTCCATCAGGTCCCAGGTTTTGAGATTCGTTTAAGTCCATCGATATTTAAAAACCGACTGGCCAAATAATTAGATACGTTCTTTGTACCGCTATGTAGTCTTGTGGTATGACACTCGCTTTCGAATAGGAGGGTCCTGGGTTCGAGCCTCGCTTGGCGCATCGTTGAGTCCTTGGAAAATGGCTCTTCACTCACATTCTCTCACTATTCACATGTGTAAAATGAGTACCTGGTCGTTAACAGCGTTATCTCTGTCCGAAAAAAATTTACTATCGCCTAACGTCGATCGATTTAAACGAATTCTCACCTTGGCAAATAAAAAAAACCCTCTCAAACATGTTCCTTTAAGGAAGACCTCGCGGGTCCCAGGTTTGAGAGTTGAGGAGGGTCATTTAAATCGATCGATATAATTTGAAAGACAGTTTTCTAGCCAAACGTTTAAATTCATGTCATTTTCACCTAGGCCGTTTACTGGTTAATCAGAGACACATATTATATAATTTGATATTTACAGATAAATGAGTAAAGTACTGACATCTCACTGTCATACTCGGTGTTAAATCCAGGCCTCACAACTCCGACCTTACTTTTCATTGCTCTTGTGACGGACTTATAATAATATTATACGACGTAATGTCTTACAGGACTCCAGTTCTTGAACAAGGATGACGTGTGAATTTATACAATTGTATTATTTGTCGGGATTCAAACATAAAACTAATAGACAAATTATGATGTGCCGGGTTGTTTATTTTTACAAATTCTTGTGTTGGTGACATTATTCTGGTAAAAGCTAATTCTTGAATGTTTTCACTTTCAAATAACATTCGAAAGTTGAAGGAAATGTAGATGAGCACCAACGTTTTCTGTGTTAAGTTCTCATAATATAATTGACCAAGTCGTACTCACACACAAGCTGCTTTCGTAAGGAGGAGTGAAAGTTGAACACCACTGAAGCAGGAAAGGTAAGTAAACTTCCTGTTTATTATTTTTTTTTAAGATGTAGAAACCTCCCTTCTTTGGCCGATACACTAATATTCCACCCCTCTCCCTATAATTAGTAACGCGTAATGATATCATGTTTACAATAATGATTTATGACGTCTTTGGCCGATACACTAATATTCCACCCCTCTCCCTATAAATAGTAACGCGTAATGATATCATGTTTACAATAATGATTTATGACGTCTTTGGCCGATACACTAATATTCCGCCCCTCTCCCTATAAATAGTAACGCGTAATGATATCATGTTTACAATAATGATTTATGACGTCTTTGGCCGATACACTAATATTCCACCCCTCTCCCTATAATTAGTAACGCGTAATGATATCATGTTTACAATAATGATTTATGACGTCTTTGGCCGATACATTAATATTCCACCCTCTCCCTATAATTAGTAACGCGTAATGATATCATGTTTACAATAATGATTTATGACGTCTTTGGCCGATACACTAATATTCCACCCCTCTCCCTATAAATAGTAACGCGTAATGATATCATGTTTACAATAATGATTTATGACGTCTTTGGCCGATACACTAATATTCCACCCCTCTCCCTATAAATAGTAACGCGTAATGATATCATGTTTACAATAATGATTTATGACGTCTTTGGCCGATACACTAATATTCCACCCCTCTCCCTATAAATAGTAACGCGTAATGATATCATGTTTACAATAATGATTTATGACGTCTTTGGCCGATACACTAATATTCCACCCCTCTCCCTATAAATAGTAACGCGTAATGATATCATGTTTACAATAATGATTTATGACGTCTTTGGCCGATACACTAATATTCCACCCCTCTCCCTATAATTAGTAACGCGTAATGATATCATGTTTACAATAATGATTTATGACGTCAGATTATAAATGTGACCCTCCGCCTCAAAACGGTATTATGTCGGGTTGGTTAAAATGTTGAAAATTGAATTTATAGCCATAAATATCAGACTAGTGTTGCGTTTTTATGTTTTATTGATGAGAATGGATACCACATTTTAGGTTGCAAATGCCCACAATTTATATTTTTGACCAGTTTAACATTTAATAGCATATTCGTCTTTTAAGCATTATGTTTGTTCCGACATAATATCGTTTTGAGACGATGGGTCACAAATCGTTAAAATTCACTAAAATTTGGATTCTTTAAAAAGAAGTTTTAATTTAATCTTTTTGAAGTTGTCTTTTATTCAAAGATGATGAAATCGGAATAGATTGAAGGGTAGAATAAATTATTTCTTACACTCTTGTGTTTTGGAATTCGAACTTTGTTCCCAACGCGCACTTGCAAGCTCGTGCAACGGTTGGGGACACGTCCGGAATTCCAAAAGGCAAGAGTGTAAGAATCGTGTATTATTATTATACACTCAATTCACTAAAAGTACCGCAGCGGCTTTGACCGTAGCCATCGTTATGTTATAGCCTGACACTGAAATCCAAAAGGACTGGCAGTTTGACGTAATATTTGTTTTTTGCATCGCCTAGTGAGTTGTCGTTAGAAGAGCTCATGGAAACAAGCCATTTCATTGAATACAACTCACGATTTGTTTTCTTTTGTGGCAAAAGACTGGCATTTTGACGTCATATTTTGGTCAGTGTCAGGCCATAACTTTACGAAAGCCACGCTTTGACTCAATTTTTGTTTGGTAGTCATGACTAATCCTAGATCTAGTTTTTATATAAATATGCATTTATTTTATATTTGAGCCATTTATTAAGAAGGCAGATTTTTTTTTATTTTGACAACATTCTATTCGACTAAGAGAGGAGTAAATGTAACTCATATATAAGGGAACAACACCCTTATATGTGACCCTCCGCCTCAAAACAGTATTGTCGGGTTGGTTAAAATATTGAAAATTGGATTTATAGCCATAAATATCAGAATTGTGTTGAGTTTTTATGTTTTATTGAGGAGAATGGATACCATATTTTAGGGTGCTAATGCCAACAATTTATATTTTTGACCAGTTTAACATTTAATTCGTCTTTTAAGCATTATGTTCGTTCCGACATAATATCGTTTTGAGACGATGGGTCACATATACGAGTCATATTTACCCCCTTTATCTTTCTCTCCATCTTATTGGCTCAATTCGGCACCTCTAGTTTTTGTTTTTTTCTATTCGACTATAGACTTGAGAATAGATTATGCAAATTTTGACCTTTTTTTTTCAATTTTGATGATTTATTTAGTTTTAACCAGACATAGAAATAATCTGACCCCTCGCCTCAAAACGGTATTAAGTCGGGATGATTAAGATACTGAAAATGGAATTTGTAGCCAGAAATATCAGACTTAAGTTAAGTTTGTATGTATTATAGAGGAGAATGAATGTCATGTTTTAGAGTGTTACATACCAACGTTTCATATTTTTGACCGGTTTAACGTTAATTTGACTTTATAGCATCTGGTCCATCCCGACATAATACCGTTTTGAGACGTTGGGTCACTAATGGATTCTTTCGTGGTCTGGGAGGATTGATCAAATAAATATAGAATTCCCCCCCCCTCCCGCACATAATACTCACTTTCATCTGCATCCGGTTTTCGGTGTTATTTCAAAACAAGGATTAAATTGGAATTTGAGCTTGAATATATGATGTGTGTGTGCGTGTGTGTGTGTATGTGTGTACGTGTGAGTGTGTGTGTGGGTGTGGATGTGGATGTGTGATGTGTGTGTGATGTGTGTGTGTTTGTGTGTGTGATGTGTGTATGTTTGTGTGTGTGAGTGTGTGTCTGTGTGTGAGTGTGTGTGTGATGTGTATGTGTGGATGTGTGATGTGTATGTGATGTGTGTGTGATGTGTGTGTGATGTTTGTGTGTGTGTGTATGTATGTGTATGTGTGTGAGTGTGTGTGTGTGTGTGGGTGTGGATGTCTGATGTGTGTGATGTGTGTGTGTGGGTGTGTGTGTGTGTATGTGTGTGTGTGTTGTTTCGATCACGTCTGTCATTAGAATAAGAGGAAACACAATTCAGACGGTTTATTTAAAGTGCATCAATTCTGAATTTGATTATGATTAAACTTGAACTTTAATATAGCGTAATATCCACTAAATGTGCTCAAAGCGCTTTACAAAGGGTCAATGAAAAACAGCAACACTTAACATAATAATAATGATAATAATAATAATAAATAATAATAATAATAATAATAATAATAATAATAATAATAATAATAATAATAACAATAATAATAAAATTAATAATAATAATAATAATAATAATAATAATAATAATAATATGTGACCCAACGTCTCAAAACGGTATTATGTCAGGAGGAACCAGTTGCTAAAAAGTCAAATTAACGTTAAACTGGTCAAAAGTATGAAACGTTGGTATTCAGCACTCTAAAATATGATATTCCTTCTCCTCTATAAAGCATAACAAACTCAACTTAAGTCTGATATTTCTGGCTACAAATTCCATTTTCATCATCTGAATCATCCCGACTTAATACCTTTCGGGGGACGAGGGGTCACATATATGGTTTTTATATAGCGCCTTACCCCGTGTCTCAACAATCTCAAAGCGTTTAACAGTAATGTTTATATAATATATGTTATATGTTTTCTTTTCAAGGCCATTTATTCAGGTCTTGAAAAGAGGAGAAGGTCGTAGAGAGAGACTTTGGGTAAACAACGGGATATGGGATTTTGGAGGGCTCTGCTTCGGTTTAATCAAATAATCTTGTACTTGCGGGTGTTGTTGTTGTTGTTGTTAAGGGTGATCGCTTTGCTTTGAGAACAAATTTGATCAGATTCAAAGAAGAGAGACGTATCTAAAGTATGCGTTTATTTATCGGGTGTCGTCATAAATAAATGACAGACTTATCTGAATTCAAGTTTTCTATATCAAACCGTAAAAGGTTTTAAGTTACCAGGTGTGGACTAAAAGGTTTATGTTCATAACCAATGCGTTTTGGCGTATTCTGTTATGGCGTCTATGTGGTCTAGTGGTATGACACTCGCTTTCGGATAGGAAGGTCCTGGGATCGAGCCTCGCGCTCGGCGCATAGTTGAGTCCTTGGAAAAGGCTCTTTACACACATTCTCTCACCGAAATAAGTGTAAAATGAGTATCTGGCCGGGAACAGCGTTGTCTTTGTCAGCAAAATTGTAATATCGCCTAACAGGCGTCATGTCCCGACCTACATGTTAAATGTTGCTGTTGACCAGGGGTCCCTTGTAAAGCGCTTTGAGGACATTTAGTTGATATTGCGCTATATAAAGCTCAATCTTTTTTTAATTGCTCAGTTTTGAAACTTATTGATTACTATATAGTATTTAAAATATATTTCTATTATACTCTGGCCATCAAGGAATTGTGGGATTTTATGGCCTGCATTTCTTCTTTTTTTTTTGTCCGTAATGTAAATCCGCGAGTTGAAATTTGTGTCTTTTTGCTTTGAGGATTATTTCCTAACGATGACATTTATAATACGCCAATCTGGGTGGGGTTCCTGACCTCCCATGGTGGGCAGGGAGGTACATACTATGTCTTCTATCCCCCTATATCTGGGTGGGGTTCCTGACCTCCCATGGTGGGCAGGGAGGTACATGCTGTGTCTTCTATCCCCCTATATCTGGGTGGGGTTCCTGACCTCCCATGGTGGGCAGGGAGGTACATACTATGTCTTCTATCCCCCTATATCTGGGTGGGGTTCCTGACCTCCCATGGTGGGCAGGGAGGTACATACTGTGTCTTCTATCCCCCTATATCTGGGTGGGGTTCCTGACCTCCCATGGTGGGCAGGGAGGTACATACTATGTCTTCTATCCCCCTATATCTGGATGAGGTTCCTGGCCTCCCATAGTGGGCAGGGTGGTACATACTGTGTCTTCTATCCCCCTATATCTGGGTGGGGTTCCTGACCTCCCATGGTGGGCAGGGAGGTACATACATGTCTTCTATCCCTCTATATCTGGATGGGGTTCCTGACCTCCCATAGTGGGCAGGGTGGTACATACTGTGTCTTCTATCCCCCTATATCTGGGTGGGGTTCCTGACCTCCCATGGTGGGCAGGGAGGTACATACATGTCTTCTATCCCCCTATATCTGGATGAGGTTCCTGACCTCCCATGGTGGGCAGGGAGGTACATACTATGTCTTCTATCTACTTGTATCTGTTTTCCAACATGCTTTCTGTCTTTGTCTTGGAATGAGATTACTTGGTTTTGTCCTGGCCCTGGCCGGATACACTAGCTGGGTGGGAAACATCAAATGTATAGTTAGTTTTGAGAGATGATATTTTTTTGCTTGTAAATCATCTCTCTGTTATGTACTGTATTATTTTTCCTTTTACATATGTATGATTTGTAAAAAAAAATTGAGAATGTTCCTCTTGGCGGGGACCTGTTCTTATGTCTGGATGTGACATTTGGTGATCTCAAAACTAAGTACACTGATAGTGTTCTCTTGGGATCTACATCTGTTCCAGATTTGAACCAATTTCCCTTTGTCTACCTTATTCTTGGATGCTTTAATTATAATTCTAGAACTTTTTACTATCCCATTCTATTCCTTTTTACTGGCGCTGATATAACCTAAATGTGTTGCAACCAACAATATATTTGGCAACTGTCGGGCGTGCTTTCCGGGAACAAATATCTGACAAAGTGTTATGAAAAAATTTGCCAGACAATTCAAGAAAGAAAAATTCAAGAAAAAAAAATACACATCCCAAATATCCAGTCTTCCTTGTCTGGGGATCGAACCTCAGACCTCTTGATTATGACCACAAATCGCGGAAGTCTGATAATTTCGGATAGGTTTTTTTTTTGTTGTTGTATTTTCTTTCCTTGTGTCGTCTGGTACTGCTTATACACAACTTTTTCAAACATATATCGCACACAAGTAGGTACTTGCTCCCTAAATTATCACTCTGATACTTTCGGGGAATACAGTCTCTTACGTACATCTTTGCTGATGATATCCTTCCCGTAAATGCCAATAATAAAGAAGTAAAGCAAACATTCATATACCATGGTCTTCATAGACTCATAGTCATTAATGTGTCTAGCATTGGCGAACCAATGTTGAGGGTTTCTAAGTTTTAATGAGGTCTTTTTTAGTATTATTAGTTCTTGGTTGTAGTTTTATGGCTCTGATTAATGAATCACAACGTTTGACCGAACAAACCTAAAAATGTATCACAAAACATGACGCCTGTTAGGAGAAATTACAAAGAAAAACATTTGGACTAAGAACAAGAAGAAGAAGAAGAAGAAGAAGAAGAAGAAGAAGAAGAAGAAGTACTAAAAACACTACCTATCACACGACATATAAATGAAAAGCTCTTCTTTCCCGCTGTACCACGGTGGTTTTTGGTGGTTTGTTTTTATTCCAGGAGAGATCAGGGCTAAGCCATCAATCAAACACACCCCCACGTTAAAGAGAAGACCATTGAAGCCCAGGATTTCTGATACAGCCTGTTGAAACCAGAAATAAGTCGACGAAGTTAATAGCCGACAGTGGCCAGCATAATTCAACGCATAATATAATACATAGATAATATAAAAAAGTAGTCGTTCAAAGCCATTAGGCCCATGGAGCTGGAGTTTATCCCGATTTCTATAGCGTGAAATGGACAATATCAGTTGCTTGTTACCCTTTGGAAAAGACGTCAGTCTATCACAAAGTACCTTCCGCCAGAGCCAACAGACCCAGCTACCCAATCACTGCTGCGTGAAAAAAAATCTTGACTAACCCTGGATCGATCTCGGTCCATTTAGTGTTTGAAGCGATTGCTCTACCAATTGAGCTACCAACTGAAACCCCGCATAAATAAAACAAATACTTAAAGAACATGGATGTTTACATTGCTCATTCCAACGGATTCACCATGCTCCATGCGCATCACAACCAATTCTACTTGCGTTCCCTCAATAGGCTATATTATGAATCCAAAATTCAATTTCTATAGTAGACATCGCTTTCTTGACGTGCAGAATTCATTCTTGCATGTCTTTGAAAACACCTGGACGGAGCGTGCTGTTGGCTTTAACTCACTCAACCCTAACACCGACTATATCCGTAGTTTACCAGGGTTACTTTTACCCCATGCCTATTAATTACATTCTTCTGAGACAAATTATAGGCGTAGTAACAAAGCTAATGTTCTTAATCATTACAAGTTAATGGTAGTTGAATAAAACAATCTATGTACATGCTCATTTTTATTACATATTTTTCCAATGTTGAAAAGAAGCAAAAATCTCTAGGATTGAGTGAGTTTAACTACTTTCATCAAATATTTACCGTCACGGAGAACTTTTTTCAATGAATCCAATGTTTTCAACTTCTCCAGAAAACCGTAGATCCAAAGCCAACAAGGTCGGGGTTTTTTTTGAGAAGATTATAATACATATTATATAAAATGAAATATTGCTGAAACTGTTTAACTGCAAGATATTTGACGAAGAACAATGACAAAGTGTAACACTTGTTTTCTTTTCATTCCTTTGAATAGATATTAACCACAGACCCTGGGTTTGAACAAACATTATCTATACACACACACACACATATACACACACAAACACACACAAACACACACAATCACAGAGAGAGAGAGAGACAGAGAGAGAGAGAGAGATTATATATTTATATATATATATAGATATATATATATATGTTTATAAATATATCTATATAGATAGATATATTTATGTATATTTATATATATATATATATATATATATATATATATATAATATATATTATACATAATATATATATATATATATATATATATATATATATATATATATATATATATATGATATATCACTACCCATAGAAATAGATGCGTATTTGTGTATGAATCACGCTTCGTGACATAAAATGAAAGACATATGATAAGGCATTTTCTGTCGTTCATTATTATCATTTGCCTTTTATCTATTACCTTGGCTGGATGTCCATTCATACCAACACATTTGCTATCCATCTCTTTATCTGTGTCCATTCATATCACTACACATTTCCTATACATCATTATCTGTGTGCATTCATATCACTACACATTTCCTATACATCTTTATCTGTGTGCATTCTCCCGCAAACTGTGGCTACATTCCAAAATATTGGTATTTTTTAATGGTTTACGGTATCAGAATGGTTATTGATGCTATGCGTTTAGATATAATACTAACAACACCTGACATCAGGCTGTAACTCACACGTACCCATAAACTATGTGTAACCTTTGACGCAAAAAAGCTAAGTGACGTCAGTTTCGTTTCTTCTATTCAGCTTTATTTTAGATTGTTACTTGCATTTGGGTAGATATTTAGAAATGAACGTTTTGTATATCTTGATAAATATGTATTATTCTACCCCTCTCCTAAACTCCCCTCCCAAAATAGTAACGCCTAATATAATGATAAGATTACAATCATAATTTGTGACGTCCGATTATAAATCGTTAAATTTAACTTAGAATTAGATGTTTGAAAAAAGAACTAGACGTCTAGCATTATAATATTTTTGAAAATGTCTTTTACTCAAATAGGTGCGCATGAATACAAATCCATAATTTTTCTTCTTATTTTTTTTCTTTTGGGGGGGGGGGGGCGGGGGGGGGGAGGCGAGGGTCAATTTGTCCTTCCAGAAAATGGAGAAAAATACAAATTATGGTGAATAAGAAATACAACTACCATACAATTGATCACGAAAGATCTATTAAATCTTACATGGAGAGGTGAAATGAACGTATTCTTTTATTTCTTTGTATTTATTAAACTCGTTATATTTTTATCTTACAATGACATTACTCGCAAGCTCGTAGTGCTATTGGGCACGATAAAAATAACTCGTTTAATATATACAAAGAAATGAAAGAATCGTAGATTCAAAGCGTTGTTATAGATAGTATGCGCTTGGCTAAGAAGCTCATAACATTGCCATCCGGAAGTATAACGGACCAACACACAAAATTGTGTGTATCCATGAACATTTATAGTCTGGTTGATACAGTTCAGTGAGCATTACTCATAAACGCGGATGGCAAAAAACAATAACAAAGACCTGAGTGACGTCATCTTCGAACTATCTATACCAGGGGGGATTTAGATGCTAAAGATAATTAGCCATATCAAAATTCGAGATTTGGCTTCAGAATAAAAATTGTCTTGATAAGATGAATCAAAATAACAATTGATTTTTTGAGTGATGAAAATTAATCTTTCGAAATTATTCGAATGTTTACAGTAAAATCTCATTTTGACATATCTGGCCCATCCTGACTTAATACTATTTTGAAGCGATTGGTCACATATTATTTCTGGTAAAGACCTTCCGGCGTACAGGAATGTGATTTGTGACGTGTGGCTATTCTGGATATTTTAGTTTTCTATGTGTACGTGTTTAATTTTTAAACAAACTTGTCGACGCGTGTGGTGTTGTTATGGTACGTGCATTCCCTTTCGAACGCGACCAGACGTCCTCCGTTCTGCTTGGTGAACTTCGGCTTCATTTGTTTTGTTTTGTTTTTAAAAAAACATTCAACTGTCGTGTTCTGAAAAAATTATGTATTAAAGAATTTGGTCAGGAAGCTCGTCCTTTGAATATCCATCGATCCAAATGACACTTATCTTGGCAAAAACCCTCAAAACTCAAACCTGGGACTTCGCGATGTCTTTCCTTAAAGTATAATGTTTGAGAGTATTAAAAAATAAATATATAAATGAAATTTCCTTTTTTTCATCCCATAGGTAAAATTGTCTCTAGGGTCTTTTCCAAGGGAAGACTGGAATAACCCAGGCGACAGCCGCAGTGCAGCGCCGCCAATTGAGCTAGGGTGAGGGGTGACTTGCTGAAGGCCACACAGTGCAGCGGTGGGTGATCGAACTCGGTACCTTTCGGTACGACGCAAATACCGTTCCTCTGAGCCACGCTACGCTGCCAAAATGAATGTAATTTAAATCGACCGATATATGAAAGACGAGTTTTCTGACCAATTTTTTAAAATCCACGTTTGTCCCGATTACATCATTTTTCTGGTTATTCCACGAGATCTAGTAGACATCATATCAGTCAATGGATAAATGGGTAAGACCTTGACAAAGACTGAATACTGTACCACATAATTGGATTCAGTAGTCTGATGTCACGCCGCCCGGCAACGGCGGCCATCTTGGTTCTAAACAAAGAAGTTATTCTTCATGCTGGCTAGAACTTTTCATATGCCTTGAGATCAGAATATGTGAAAGTCAAAACATGATCAAATTTATGGATTTTTTCCCCTGGATACGCTTTTAAGCTCGCCCGATAAATATTTTATATGGGCGTCCGCCATTGTTCCGATAGTTTAGAGCCAGTGTTACTAAGTGTCCATGCGTCATTAGGAAGGAAGTGACGTTACGACTGTTGAAGAGTATCTAGTTGCATACGGCGAATCAGACCGTAGCCATCGTCAACTTATAGTCTGACACTGACCAAAAAATGACGTCGAAAGACAAGTCTTTGGCCACAATAGAAAACAAGTCGTGAATTGTATTCAATAGTTCAACCAATGGGACCACTTGTTTCCCTGAGCTCTACAAACAACAACTACTGGACACTGGACGAACCAAAAGATGACGTCAAACTATGAGTCTTAGAGGGCTCTAGTGTCAGGCTGGCTATAGATAGTATGCAGATGACGTCACTCAGGCCTTTGTTATTGTTTTTGCCATCCGCGTTTGTGAGTTGTTCTCACTAAACTGTATTAACCAGACTATAAAAGTTCATGGTTACACAGAGTTTGTGTGTTGGTCCGTTATACTTCCGGATGGCAATGTTGTGAACTCCTTGGCCAAGCGCATTCTATCTATATAGAAAGAAGTTGACGTCACTCAGCTATTTGTTATTGTTTTTTGTCATACATTTTTATGAGTAATTTTCTCACTGAACTGTATTATCCAGACTATATAAGTTCATGGTTACACAGAGTTTTGTGCGTTGGTCCGATATACTTCCGGATGGCAATGTTTCGAGCTTCTTCGCCAAGTGCATAAGATCTTTACTTACGGTAGACGCACAATAAATCGATTTCATTTTCATTGACTTCTCATGAATAAAAACAATATAAAGATATTAAAAACCAAACTATAAATACTCCCCCCCCCCCCCACAAACAACAAAATATAATGTTGACCTTTTATATAGAACAACAAATAGACTTCACAGAGTACCAGGTTTGAGAGTTTTTGCCAAGAAGGAGGTCATTTAAATTGGTTATTTAAATATTTGAAGAACGAATTATCTGGCCAAATTTTTAAAAATCCATGTTTATCCAGAGTACGACACAGTTAACAGTTTAATTAAAACACGAGGAGTAGAAATAGAAGTCAATGGGTAAATGGGAGAGTCTTGAAAAAATATATGTGGAGACTTTACCCTATAATTGAGTTAAATTGGGCCATTCATTCCCCGTCTAAAAGGGGG
>NC_088361.1:13794767-13819767 GCF_034508935.2 Berghia stephanieae | reverse complement strand
GCTATTATGTTTGAGTGATAAACAATCTATTTTTGTGTTAGATAGTTGGGTGTGAAATTTTAGGGAAAATCCTGAAAATGTCTGGTAAGGAGAGAGTTAAAGTCTTGTTTCATCCGATGGTCTAGACAATAATGGAGCATTTGATATTGTACTTTACTGGCACCAACGTAACTTCGTATTGATTCCATATAATGCAGGTAGACGTATTTACTATTACATCTTTAGGGATTTGGATTTCACAGGGTAACACAAAAAGGACAGTCCGAAAATATAATATCGTCTTCAACTGTAACTTTGAGCTGTATAGCTGAAATTTGTGTTTTTGAGAGAGAGAGAGAGAGAGAGAGAGAGAGAGAAAGAGAAAGAGAGAGAGAGAGAGAGAGAAAGAGAAAGAGATAGAGAGAGAGAAAGAGAGAGAGAGAGAGAAAGAGGGAGAGAGAAAGAGGAGAGAGAAAGGAAGAGAAGAGAGAGAGAGAAAGAGAGAGAGAGAAAGAGAGAGAGAGAAAGAGAGAGAGAGAAAGAGAGAGAGAGAGAAAGAGAGTGAGAGAGAGAGAGAGAGAGAGAGAGAGAGAGAATGTGTGTGTGTGAGGATAATTGATGTTTTAAAGTCTCGTTTCATCCGATGGTCTAGACAAAAATCGGTAACTTGATAATGTACTTAACGGGCACCAATGCAACTTCGTATTGAATTCATACCATCTAAGCTATTGTGATCCCCGTACTTCATATTGACTTTATATAATTAATTAAACAGGGGGAGGGTGGGGGGAGATTGTTATTTTTCTAGGCAATAATATTTCTCCCCGTGTGGTATCCCTGGAATGAGATAAAAAAAAAAGTTAGCTCAGGATAGAGAAGGATGGAAACTGTTTGTCTGTGGCCTATACCCTGACCCAGGGTGAAAAAGGCAATGATGATGATGATGATGATGATGAATATTTAAGATATCTGAGTCAGTAATAAGATGTGTTAAAATCGCCTGACAGATTTCTTATCATTTCCAAACACAAACATTCGACATCCTGTTTTGATTTATAACCACTTAACTGGCGTACTCTGAAAGATTTTGTTTGTTTTTGTTTTTGTTTTTTTGTAATAGAGCTTTCATATAGAACAATATCCACTAAACGTGCTCAAAGCGCTTTACACGGGCCAACAGCAACTTAACACGTAGGACGAGACATACCGCCTATAAGGCGATATTACAATTTTTTCGGATTTTTTTTCTGGTAGGTCGGGGGGGGGGGGGGGTGTTATAATGAAAAGACGTTAAGTTCTGTTTGTACGGCTTATTTTTGCTCAACAAAATTAATAATTTTGAGTTAGATATCTAGAGTTTTAAAAATCAATTTTTATGTTGGATGGGTGTAACGTTTCCGGGAAAACCCGGAATATCCACTAAACGCTCAAAGCGCTTTACATGGTGTCCCTGGCCAACAGCAACAGTTAACATGTAGGACAAGACATGACGTCTGTAAGACGATATTGCAATTTTTCTCCGACAGAGACAACGCTGTTAACGGCCAGATATTCGTTTTACACCTGAAAACGGTGAGAGAATGTGAGCAAATAACCTTTTCTCAACTATGCCCAGAGCGAGGCTTGAACCGAGGACCTTTCGAGCCGAAAGCGAGCGTCATACTGCAAGACGACATAGCCGCACGAGAACATGAAAGATACTTATTTAAACATTTGGCCAGGAAACTTGTCCTTCAACTGGGGGGGGGGGGGGGGGGCTGTCAGCGTGGCTCAGCGGTACGGTCTTTGCTTCGTACCCGAAAGGTACCAAGTTCAATCACCCACCGCTGCGCTGTGTAGCCGTGAACAAGTCAATTCGCCCTAGCTCAATTTGCGGCGCTGCACGGCGGCTGCCGCCTGGGTTATTCCATCCAGTCTTCCCTTGGAATAGACCCTACAGAATAATTTCCCCTATGGGATGAATAAAGGGAATTTTATTAAATATTGTGACTGCGGACTTGAAAATGAAAATGGACATTATGTCCTAATGGAATGTCCAAGGTACAACCAGTTGAGAAGGAACTTCTTGCCTGACCCAACCCCATACTCAAAGAAGCTGTACGGCAGTGAGGACGACCTCTGGACCACTGTGGGCTTCATTCACCAGACCGGACTGACCATGTGACGTGACGGGAACGAAGAAGAAGAAGAAGAAGAAATATTGATCGATGTTAATGACCGTCGTCTTGCACAAAAAAAACTCTCAAACCTGTTACTAGATGGAATACTTCGCCGAAGTCCCAGGTTTGAAAGTTTTATATTGCCAATATGAGGGTCATTTAAATCGATTGATAATTGAAGGATGATTTTTCTGGCCAAATATTTAAATATCGGTTTTATTCCGAGTAGGGCAGTTAACTGAGGAGGTTTTTTTTTCTCCTTTTCTTCACCTTTTGCGATGAAAGACTCCTGGACATGGGAAATTGAACAGAGATGACCCATATTCAGTGTCCCTTTTTGATTTAAAAAATAGAACGCATCCTTGATTTGTGGATTGTGAATGTATGAAACAGAAAAAAAATTCGTAACGTGTTTTAGAGAAAAGAAAAGAGAGTTCACAAAATAATTTGTAAACAACAGAATTTTCGAGAACAAGCTTTTCATCAGCTAATCAAGGGATCCATTTGAAAGGCAATATCATGATGCGTCAAGTTGGTAAAGATTTTCTATGGAAACAAAAATAAACGTTTCATTTTTCAAGGTAGTTTACTTTTAGGCTTTCGCCAATAATTTACAACATTTGATGACATCATTTAAGAAAGATTTTATGAAAGAGAGAAAAAAATGGTAAATGAAATCAACAAACATGATGATAATACTAACAATAGTAATTTTAAAAATAAAAATAAGATAAAAATGATACCACATATAAAAAAAACCCATATTTTATTTATAGATTTGTCCAGAAAACTCGTCCTTCAAATATCGATCGATTTAAATGACTTTCATCTTGGCAAAAACTCTCAAACCCTTTGAGAAGAGAGTTAATATTAATAATATAGTTTCTTTATCTCTTTAACTTTTGCATGGAGAGTGAGGTATTTTAGATCTAGTGGAAAGTACTTTGAGGCAGTGACGTCATATCCATAGGGTAGCAAGAAAATGATTCTGTCCATTTTAGGCTTCACAAAAAACAGGATGTTGACAGTTTTTGTCGTTAGGACTGTGATGAGGCAGTTTTTACATAAATTACACACTGGAAAGCTAACTGGAGTTGTACAATAGCTAATGGGAAATTAAGGAATCGTTGAAAATATCGATTCACTTCTATATTATTTGTTGATCACTTTTTTATTCATGCTGATCATATTATTTATATATTATAATATTATATTAAGCAATGGATCTAGAACCTAACTAGCGTGAGTGCTTTCAATTACAAAAGCAAATATATTAATAATAAATAAAATAGAAAATAAAACAACAATTTAATACATTAACCCTATTGCATGAATTCTAGTTCAGATATTGTGTTTGTTTTGCAGTATATACTTCTCTTTTTGTTTGTTTTTTGTTTTTTTTTTTTGTTTTTTTTTTGTTTTTTTTTTTTTTTTGGTTTATTATCATTTTTTGTGGACGTATTGTGCGCTTTTCCCTTTAGCGAGAAAGCATGTTTGTGAACATTTTTATACCTCGTTCATTATAAACCGTTCTTCCTCAGTGCCTTTATTTCCACAACATTTTTCAAGTTTGTATAAACATTGTGGTGGCGATATAGAGAAATTGTCAAATCAGTAAATATTAAGTTTTAGAACATACAAAGTTTTTGGTGAATGAAAGTGTAGAATCAAAATATTTGCTGACGCTTTCAGGGTGGTCTGCCCATAATCGATTACATTGTTTGATCACCCGTGTTTGCTTTCGCCTAGTGTTGGTTCCGAAACGTTCTCGTTGTGGGTTTTGAGCTCTCAGACTAAGCCATGCCTTTATTTTATATTTATTTAACCGTATTAAAATATTTAGAAATGAACACGATCTACGGAATAAGAGCAATTTTATCACTAGACAGAAGAAGTGGAGACAATAACATCTCATTTAAAACGTACTTGTGCGGATAATAATATGTGGTCTAGTGGTATGACACTCGCATTCGGATCGAAAAGTCCTGGGTTCGAGCCTCGCTCGGCGCATAGTTGAATACTTGGAAAAGGCTCTTTACTCACATTCTCTCACCGCACTCGGGTGTAAAATTATTACCTGACCGTTAACAACGATTTCTCTGTCGGGAATACAATGTGTTATCGCCTTATAGACGTCCTGTCTCGTGTTGCTGTTTGTCGGGGACCCTTTGTAAAGCGCTTTGGGCAGGTTTAGTAGATATTGCGCTATATAAAAGTTCAATTTTTTAAATATTACTTATAAACCCTTCCTATCCATACAAGCATTTTAACATTTACAATAATAAATTGCTTACTCTTACGAAGTTAAGATGAGGGTCATTTTTAAAATATTTGAAGGACGAGTTTTCTGGCCAATTTTTTAAACACGTATTTTTGCCAGAGTATGGCAATCAATTGGTTAGACAGGTGCTATGTATTAACATTTTAAAAATAACTAAAATTTCCTTTATTCATCCCATAGGGGAAATTTTTCTCAGGAAGAACTGGAATAACCCAGGCGTCAGCCAGAGTGCCGCGCCGCAAATTGAGCTAGGGCGAGGAGACTTGCTCAAGGCCACACAGCACAGCGGCGGTTTCAAGTGTAAACTATGCCCTAAAAGGCAATTTCATCAGAGTAAAATATACACTATAAGACAATTGTACTCAATAGTCCGATGTCACGTCGCCCAGCAACGGCGGCCATCGTGGTTCTAAACCAAGAAAATCGGTACTTTTTATTCTGGCTAGAACTTTTCATATGTCTTGTAATCAGAATTTGTAAAAGTCAAAACATGATCGGATTTATAATGGGTTTTTTTCCCTCTGGATACGCTTTTATGCTCGTCGGAGAAATATTTCATAAGGGCGTCCGCCATTGTTCCGATAGTTTAGAGCCAGTGTTACTAAGTTACCATGTCTCATTACGAGGGAAGTAACGTTACGAATGTTGAAGCGTATTTCAATAGTGTAAAATATGCTCTTTAAAGGAAACATCAATAGCATAACATATGCCTTAAAAGGCAATTTCAACATTGTAAAAATGCATTAAAAGACAGTTTCAACAATATAAAATATCTCCTACAGGCAATTTCAACAGTGTAATATTTGCCCACGCACATCTTTTACAGCATTTAAAACTATTTTGAAACGTGTTTGAATTTTTCCATGTCGTGTTTTAAATTCTTAAATCGTTCTTTATTTTATTGTTTTTGTTACCCGATCTTAGCTTCCTTTGCGATATAGACCATTTTCATCATCATCATCATCATCATCATCATCATCATCATCATCATCATCATCATCATCATCATCATCATCATCATCATCATCATCATCATCATCATCATCATCATCATCATCATCATCATCACCATCATCAGCATCATCATCATCATCATCACCACCAATCATCATCATCATCATCATCATCATCATCATCACCATCATCATCATCATCATCATAAATATCGCGGAGTTTGAATCCATATTCTTAGTAATGAAAGCAAAATGCTTTATCCACTTGACCATCTCAAGGCGGTCACGTTAACCACAAATGAAGCCATCAAAAATGATTACAAATGATACATCAATGTCTGGTAGGATGATAATGTTAACAATATGTTTTATACAATGGCCTGGCGCCCGGAACAGGCATTCGGTAATTTGATTTATTTACCAGTTGTTAACTTCCGTACCCAAGAAAGACGTGTATTTCAAAATTTGGCCAGAAAACTCGTCCTTCAAATATCGATCGATTTAAATGACCCTCATCTTGGCAAAAACTCTCAAACCTGGTACTTAGATCAACATCCCCGAGTTCCCAGGTTTGAGAGTTTTTGCCAAGATGAGGGTCATTTAAATCGATCGATATTTGAAGGACGAGTTTTCAGACCAAATTTTGAAATATGCGTCTTTCTGAACAACGGCAGAGAACTGGTAAAATTCGCAGCCAGGCCCTGCATATGTTGCATTTTATTGAATTATATTTGGCAGTGAAAGGGGGGGGGGGGCAGAGGGAATATGTATATGTGTGTGTGGGGGGGGGGGAGTATTGTCGATAACATTCTCGACACAAATCTATCTAAATCAATTTGACAGCTTTGTGAAATGTTTTCATGTTGATTATATCTTGAAGGGTCTTGTGTACGCCAAATGTGGTTTTGGCGCATAGTTGTTTCCTTGGAAAAGACTCTTTACTCACATTCTCTCACCGTACTCAGAGTGTAAAAATGAGTACCTGACCGTTAACAGCGTTGTCGCTGTCCGAAAAAAATATAATATCGCCTAACAGGCGTCATGTCCCGTCCTCAATGTTAAGTGTTCCTGTTGACCAGCACCCCTTGTAAAGCTCTTTGAACACGTTTAATGGATTTTGCTCTATATAACGGAGCAACACACAAAACTATGTATAACCTTGAACGTTTATAGTCTGGTTAATACAGTTTAGTGCGAACTACTCACTACTCGAAAACATGGATGGCAAAAACAATACCAAAGACCTAAATGACGTCAACTTCGTTCTATCTATAAGTTAACGAAGTCTGAGATCTCGTCAATCTGGATATCATTTAAATATAGACAGTATGCGTTTGGATAAGAAGCTCACAATATTGCCATCCGGAAGTATAACGGACCAACACACAAAACTATGAGTAACTTTAAACGTTTCTAATCTGTTAATACAATTTAGTGAGAATTATTCATAAACACGGGTGGCAAAAAAAATACCCAAAAAAATACAACAAAGAACCGAGTGACGTCAACTTCGTTCCATCTACACCCTTTTATAAATGAATTTTGATTTTCTACATTGAAGACAGTGTTGCTGCCTGAAGCCTGGAATCATGACATTGTGCGGCTATGTGGTCTAGTGGTATGACACTCGCTTTCGGATCGAAAGGTCCTGGGTTCGAGCCCCGCGCTCGGCGCATAGTTGAGTCCTTGGAATAGACTCTTTACTCACATTCTCTCACCGTACTGAGATGTAAAATGAGTACCTGGCCGTTAACAGCGTTGTCTTTGTCCGAAAAACTTATAATATTGACTGGCAGGCGTCATGTCCCGTCCTACATGTTAAATGTTGCTGTTGGCCAGGGACCCCTTGAAAAACGCTTTGAGCACTTTTCGTGGATATTGCACTATATAAAAGCTAAATTTTAAAAAAAAGATTTAATACTAACGAAAAGAGTGATAATGGAGAGGCTTTGGAAGGGTTGTTTGGTATTGTGTTCTTTATTTGAAGCTGTTAGATTCATTTTTCTTTTTTAATCTTGACAAGCCACAGCTTCTACAGCCTGTATCTATAGACAAATGAAGTTGACGTCACTCGGGCCTTTGTTATTGTACAATTTTTTTGCCATCCGCGTTTTTGAGAAATTCTCACTAAACTGTATTAACCAGACTTCTTCTTCTTCTTCTTCTTCAAGTACCAAGTCTGTGCCAGACATCGGTGATCATGGTACGCCATTCATCTCTCTGATCAGATAACCTCAGAAAACTAATATTACTCTTCTCTTTCTTTGTCACCCAGCTGTTCAAACTATTCAAATATGTTTTTCTTGGTCTACCTTTACTCTTTTTACCTTCTATCTTTCCTGTGAGAGCAAGATGTTCAATACATTTATGTCGATTTAGGTGCCCTAAAAATTGCATTTGTCTTTTTCTTATTGTACGAATTAATAATCTTTTAGTTTCAGCTTGCTCTACAAAAGTTAAATGTTACACATTATTGTGTGTGTGTTGATCGGTTATACTTCCGGATGGCAATGTTGTGCTGCTGCTTCTAATGGTTCTCACACTACTATGTTATGACGATCGACCCAATCAGCAAAGTCCGGTCCGCATTCGTGCACCGTCGCAAACCCGCCCGGTAGCATCGTCACAACACACCGTTCAACTTGATGCTCTGCGTTTCGGGTTCTTGCCCACATCGGGTACATGTTGGACAGGTGGAAAGTCCCCACTGATACCAAGCAATGTTGTGAGCTTCTTAGACACGCGCATACTATCTATACGTGAGATTAATGTGTGTCTGTCTGCCTGTTGCCAGTTTATCTCTGCCCTTGTATAAATATACATCCATGTATGTTAGTAATTATGAGAGAGAGAGAGTGAGAGAGAGAGAGAGAGAGAGAGAGAGAGAGAGTGCATTGCAATTTGTGATGCACAATGTTATAGGATTTATCTACTTATGTCTTCAGTGTATGTAAGGATCATTTGGTCCATTTTCAAAGCCCTTTAATTGATATTACATGATACGCCTTGCCATGTCTTCAACACCCACGATAACGGGAATGTTTACATTCCCTAAAGCAAATCAAGACAGTTTCTTGTTCAGACTAGACAGATAAAATTTCATCAAATAGATTGAATCGCAGCCTTTGGTTTTTAATTATTTTTCAATAAACTTGAGCTTTTAAGCTTTTATATAGCGCAATACTTACTAAACGTTATCAAAGCGCTTTACAAGGGGTCCCTGGCCAACAACAAAACTTTACATGTAGGACATGGCATGATGCATGAGGCGATATTGCAATATTTCGGACAGACAACAACGCTGTTAACGGCCAGTTACTCATTTTACACCTGAGTACAGTTAGAGAATGTGAGTAAAGAGCCATTTCCAAGGACTCAACTATGCGTTGAGCGAGGCTTGAACCCAGGACCTTCCAATCCGAAAGCGAGTGTCATTCCACAAGACCACATAGCGTGATTAGCGAGAAAGAGCAGTGTTTCAGAGAATTCTTTACTTGTAGACGAACATCAAACAATTTATCTAATCAGCAGGTCGAGACGGAGTGGGCTGATATTACTGTTCAAATTCATGCTTTGTTTACATTTTATGGAAAACTTTTTTCTGCTTTGTCATTTTTAAAAATTTTGTTTAACCAGTTAACTGCCGAGATTTGGAAATAAAACTTGTATTTAAATATTTGGCCAGAAAACTCGTCCTGCAAATATCAATCGATTTAAATTACCCTCGTCTTGGTAAAAACTATCAAGCTTTGGAGTCCCAGGTTTAATAGTTTTTTTTTCAAGATGAGGCTCATTTAAATCGGTGAATATTTGAAGGAAGAGTTTTCTGGCCAAAGTTTTAAATACGATTTGGGTTTTTTTTCGAGCGTTGGGCAGCAGCTAACTGGTTAACAATCGCCTCCAGTGTGAACATGTTTCACAAACACACACAGTTATCTGTTTGCGCCTCAATATTTAAACTGAAAATTAATGCCGAAATGAAACTCTTGTATAACTCGGATTGATCTGGGACTGTAATTATTGGTTCAAGATTGCATTTGTTTACTTGGGTCTTTTGGGGGAAATTAAGCTTTTTGTTTGACATGGATGGTAATAATGATGATAATATTAATAATAATAATATTAATAATAATAATAATAATAATAATAATAATAATAATAATAATAATAATAATAATAATAATGATAATAATAATAATAATAATAATAATAATAATAATAATAATAATAATAATAATAATAATAATAATAAAAATGATAATAATAATAATATAATAATAATAATAATAATAATAATAATAATAATAATAATAATAATAATAATAATAATAATAATAATAATAATAATAATAATAATAAGGTTGTTCTGTTGTGCGGCTATGTGGTCTTGTGGTATGACACTCGCTTTCGAATCGGAAGGTCCTGGGTTTGAGCTTCGCTCGGCGCATAGTTGAGTCCTTGGAAAAGGTCTTTACTCACATTCTTTCACCTCACTCAGGTGTAAATTGAGCACTTGGCCGTTAAACAGCGTTGTCTCTGTCGGAAAAAAAATGTAATATCGCCTAATAGGCGTCATGTCTCGTTCTACATGTTACGTATTGCTGTTGGTCAGGGGTCCCTTGTAAAGCGCTTAGAGCACATTTAGTGTTTATTGGGCTATATAATAGCTCACATTTTTTAAAAGAAAAGACTGGAATAACACAGGTTTTAGACGTAATTTAGCGCCGCAAAGTGGGTCAGGGGGAGATAACTTGCTGAAGGCCACACAGCAAGGCGAGTAGTCGAACTTGTTTCCAAGACAATCGGGAAGGAAATTCGTGACGTCACACCTTCTACTTTCTTCGTTCCTTAGTCCTTGGAAGTGTATACGTACATAATCAGTCCTTCAGATGACAAATTATATTGAATAGGTTACATATTGAATCACAAGGTGGTAGCAGCAGCTTCTAATGGTTCTCACACTACTATGTTATTACGATCGTCCCAATCAGCAAAGTCCGGTCCGCATTCGTGCACCGTCACGAACCCGCCCGGTAGCATCGTCACAACACACCGTTCAACTAGATGCTCTGCGGCAAAACTTTTTTAGTAACAGGATGTATAGGCAGATTCTAATAAATGCAACACGTAAAAGAGGGAAGATAGATAATCTTTATTCACGACCAAAATATATTTTAGACTAGAAAATAGAATGCCATCACTCTGAAACCAGAAGATCATAATTTACACAAGGTATGAAGTCAGTCCCCCCGTGGAGCCACGCTGCCTGTTGATTATTGGATGATAGTATAATTTTTTAAGTTAATTTATCACAAGCAAAATTGAAACAGCCGATTTGATAAACAAACTTGGTTTTCAGTGAAACCAGCCGAATGTATCTACCGTTCTTTAAAAAAAAAAGTAAAATAAAATTATGCCCTTCTGCCAGGACATCATAAGATATTATCGCGTCAGCATTCCTCCAAGGAATATCCTTTCGTTAAAAGGTCATCATGATTGCCACAATCCCACAATCCGGCCAATCCAATCAGCGTTTTCAGCCCACAATGCACCAGCTATTTTCACTCAGATATTTTGAAAGATGACGATTTTGTTCTGAAATAAACTTTTTCTGAATTATTATTTTTTCTTCTTCTGAAAATATGATTATATATTGACTTGGCCTCGAGATTAAAGTGACCACAGGTGAAGACATCTTTATATTATTATCTCTCATTTCATCAAATCAAAAGGGAAAGAAGATTCTTCCTCATTTTCTGTTTGATTGGGGTTTTTTTTGGGTTTATTTTTTCTTTTTTGTTTTTTGGGAGGTTTTTTGTTGTTTTTTTTTTTTTTTGTTTATTTGTTTCCTGTTTTTTGGGGGTTTTTAAAAGTTATTTTTCGTTTGTTTAGTAATTTATATATATATATATATATATATATATATATATATATATATATATATATATATTGTTTGTTTGTTTGTTTTTTTGTTTTGGTTTGTTTTTTGTTGTTTTGTTTTGTTTTGTTTTTTGTTGTTTTTTTTTGTTTGTTTGTTTTTGTTTTGTTTTGTTTTTTGTTTTTTTTGTTTTGTTTTTTTTTTTTTTTTTTGGGGGGGGGGGTTAGACTTATATTCTTGACCGCTTTCTGTCTTATTGTAAACTTGTTGAAAATTGGGTTTTTCCGATAAGCCCGGAAAGGCTTATTCTGGTTATGTAAGACCGTGGTGGCTCTAAGGGTTGGCCATGTTGGTGGGGTCTAACTATGGAAAGATGAATCCACTGTGTGGTAATCTGTCAGGGGATGGGGTACCTATAATCATACACCCAGTGAAAAAACAGTTATTTCTCCTCGCTGCTCCAGACGAGAGATATTTGAAACTAATTGTATTTTCGTTCTTCCAAAATACTTCAAGTTGTGTCAGAAAGGATTAGACTGAACCAAGCAGTGGAGATGTCTACTTCCGGTTAGCTATTAGCGACAACCGGAACTTCCCGTCTCGAGTTGTTCCCCCTATAGCTCTATATAGATATAGGGGTTTATACCTCGATGATTGCTCAGTTATAGTCTACCGACATTATTATTATATCTATATAATATAATTCGCTGAGAATTCGAATACCCTGGGTTTTATATTATATCATATCATGATAAAACCAGAAGATTTCTCTTCTTGTATTTCCTCCCTAATCAGTGCTTCACGTCAGAAGGTTGTCATTTTTTGACAATTTTCCCGGACGCGCTCCAAGAGGCGTAAAATTAATCCATGGCGATAGCTGAAGGTGACCAATATGATGATGATGATGATAATAATAATTTTTCGAAAAGATTGTAATAACAATAATGTGTTATAGAGAATGAACCCAAAACAAAAACTGTTACACAAAATGTTATAAAATACCTCAGGGATAATGACAAAATATAAAAGGACAAATAAATAGAAGAAACGAAGTTGACGTCATTCGGGTCTTTGTTATTATTTATTTTAGACAGCCTGTTGATGGTTAGTTCTCACTAAAGTATAAATTCTACAAACGTTACAAAGGCTATATAAAAAATGATGTATTTCAGTACGTTATATCCGGCTGGCGGATGATGTGAGTATTTTACCTAAACGCAAAGCATCAATAAATAATAGTCATATGGGACGTGAGTTTACTGAGTGTTTGTTGTCATTTATTTCCGTTATCTATTTTATCTTATCTTATCTTATCTTAATAAAGGCTGAATATAGGAATTATCCTTTAAGTGCCTTATACAATAGTTTATAATTACAAAATCTCATATAGCTTGTATTGTATCAATTCACAGACAGTTTTACACAACTTTGAATAGAAGGACAATCATATTATCTAATAAGGCCAATATAAAATCGAAAAAGATATCATAGAATACAGAAGTTATTGAAAATTGGCCATGATCGAATGAATCATAAATAAATGTACAAAGTTCATAGTATAATGAAATATTAATGACAACAATATTATTTCATGCCATATCTTTATATGTATTTTAACACTCATGCCATCCTGCCTTACATTCTCAACATGATCGCCATCTGAGGAGCGTTTCTTTTATCAATGATTTGATTTTAACTATTACATTGTCGTACTCAGGAAAAACACGTATTTTAAAATTTGGCCAGAAATCTCGTCCTTCAAATATCGATCGATTTAAATGACCCTCATCTTGGCAAACACCATTAAACCTGGGACTTCGCGAGGTATTCCACCAAGTCCCAGGTTTGAGAGCTTTTGCCAAGATGAGGGTCGTTTAAATCGATTGATATTTGAAGGACGAGTTTTCTGACCAAATTTTGAAATACGCGTTTTTCTAGAGTACGGCCCTGAACATGTTAATACAATTGAAGATTGGTTTTCCAAAACTTCCTAACTCTGTTCTTATTTTTTTTTTTTTTTCCATTTTGAGATATTAAGGATTATTTCCCCTAAAATTTCTCATTCCGTCTATTATTTTATCATTTTTAAACTTCAAGTTCACACAAAACTAGGGACAATTCTTGTGCCATTTGATGCTTAAAATAAGATGTACATTTCAACTTATCTCGTGGATAGAAAATGTCAAAAAGTAGAAAAAACGATTTAACGAGTTTTGGAAAACCAGCCTTCAATTGAATTACTGAATAGATCCTGCTAAATTTCATTAGCTCGTGATCCGAACTAGGAAACGACTGCTGTGCACCAACATCGTTTCCTCTAGAATGCAGTATTTTGTTGTTGAGTAATAAAAAAGAAATGTTGTCCTTCAGAGCCATAAAGCCCGTGGAGCAGGAGTTTATCCCGGTTTCTATAACGTGAAACGCACAATAAGCAATTGATCGCTATCCTTTGGATAGGAAGTTAGTATATCCCAAAGTACTTTCCACCAGTTCTAACAGATCCAGCTACCCTATCACTGCTGGGTGGACAAAAAAATTGAGCTTTATATAGCGCAATATCCACTAAATGTGCTCAAAGCGCTTTACAAGGGGTCCCTGGTCAACAGCAACATTTAACATATAGGACGGGGCATGACGCCTGTTAGGCGATATTACAATTTTTCGGACAAAGACAACGCTGTTAACGGCCAGGTACTTATTTTACACCTGAGTACGGTGAGAGAATGTGAGAAAAGAGCCTTTTCCAAGGACTCAACTATGCGCCGAGCGCGAGGCTCGAACCCAGGACCTTCCGATCCGACACCGAGTGTCATACCACTAGACCACATAGCCGCACAAAAAGGTCAGAAACAAAATCTCGACTGCCCCCGGGATCGATCTCGGTCCCTTTGCGTGTGAAGCGAGTGCTCTACCAACTGGGCTATCGGGACCCCCATTGTTGAGTATTGCTTTAAAGTAATTGTTGATATTTGAACTTAATGACAAAAAGATAAGTCGAAGGTCTTTCCGGTTGTCAAATATGTTTTAATATAAAATAACAACAAGGAATGGAAGCGTCAATTTATTGAACGAAGACAGATAATGCGGACGTTTCGAGTTTCCCCTTTATCAATAAAACACGATAAATTATTCATCATTGGGAAATCAGAAACTTCCTTATTATCCGTCTTTGTTCAAATAATTGAAGCTTTCATTCCTTATCTATTGTGTTATGTATTCCCTTGAGCTTCAAACTGCAACCTTTATTTATATAATATTTCTACAGTTCCTGATGTGGAAGTGACAGGTGATTTTAATTAAAAGTAACCACCGAATTTAGAAAATCTAGAATTTCTAATGTGGTCCAGTGGTCTGGTAAATGCGTTTAACTTTTATGGCAATGAGTCAAATCTATGGTCAAATTAATAGTTCCTATAGATAGAACGAAGAAGTCGTCACTCAGGTCTTTGTTACTGTTTTTTTGCCATTTATGTTTATGAGTAATTCCCACTAAACTTATATTAACCAGACTATAAAAGTTCAAGGTTACACATAGTTTTGTGTGTCAGTCCGTTATTATTCCGGATGGTAATGATCTGAGTTTTTTTAGCCAAACGCATACTATCTATATTACCCAATGCCATTAAGCAAATCGGGGTCTAGTATGTTTTGCCAAATCATTAATTTTGGCATTGTTTGGAAACGTGTTTAGCATCATTTGGAAACCTAACTGGCAATATTTATGTATTTTGCTTCTTTCTTGATCTATTATATCTGTTTTCCGAGGATGTGCGATGTTTTCTAACTTTACAGGTTTATATGGTTTAATCAGTCACTGTTGCTGCTTGTGCCAAAACATACATTTTCCATTTTGGTCAGAAAAAAACGGTAACAAAGACCTGAGTGACGTCATCTATTTCATGATTTTTGTTTTTATAATTTATATATATATATATATATATATATATATATATATTATATATATATATATATATATATATAATATATATATATATTGAATCGTGTTACGATACAAATGGGGCAGCGTGGCTCAGCGGTACGGTCTTTGCTTTGTACCCAAAAGGTACCCAGTTCGATCACCCGCCGCTGCGCTGTGTGGCCTTTAGCAAGTCACCTCGCCCTAGCTCACTTTGCGACGCTGCACAGCGGCTGACGCCTGGGTTATTCCAGTCTTCCCTTGGAATAGATCCTAAGACAAATTTTCCCGTGGGGATGAATAAAGGGAATTATATTTTATTTATTTATTTAAATATGGTACGAATAGTGTCGACGTGTAATAACAATGGAGCGAATTATTATTATATATTTACCACGATTTTGGAGTCAGTCTACATCGATGTTTGCGGGTGGTTGGATGGGAGCATCACCCTTGAATCATATACCTATGATGTTCGCATGGGTGTACGATCCGATAGTGATGTCGTTTCTTCTTCTCTTTACTAGCCTATCCTGCTTCTTTGGTTTGTGATTGTATTTTTGACAGGGGATATTTTTTTTTCTGTAAATCTTCTGCCTGTTTGTTCTTGGTTATTTATAATTTAGCTTATGATATCTTTAGATTATGATTTTGATTTACATTTGTACTATTTTTGTTAGATTGCTTGTTTTTTTGTTTCAGCGGTCTCTCATATAACCTCAATTGTGTTGGAAGAGACCTAAAGCAACAAACAAACAAAACATCGATGTTTCAGGCCCTTACAGCCATCGTCAGAACTGTGTGTTACATGGGTTTGAGTTGTTGTTTGTTGTTGTTGATCGTTGAAATGGTTCCGTAGGTGATTAGTAGTGCTGCTATGTGGTCTAATGATATGACACTCGATGTCGGATCGGATGTTCTGCGTTCGAGCTTCGCTCTGCGCATAGTTATGCCTTTGGAGAAGGCTCTTTACTCACATTCTCTCACGATACTCAGGTGTAAAATGAGCACCTGGCCGTTAACAGCGTTCTTTCTGTCCGGAAAAAATTGTAATATTGCCTAACAGGCGTCATGTCTCGTTCTACATGTCTCGTGTTGCTGTTGGTCAGGGACCCTTTGTAAAGCGCTTCGACCACATTTAGTGGATATTGCGCTATATAAAAACTCTTTTTTTTTAGATGTTTTCGTCTATGCCCACAGCTATTGTACATCTTTTTTTTCGTGTTGAGTGTGACCTCCTGAAGGTGTTTTATTATAGTATATTTTTCTTCCAGCCATAACTACATTGTTTTGATGATACCCTGTTGTTTTCGCCATAAAATGATACAATAATCCTGGCCCGCCTATCTATGCATTGCATTGTTTCTGTGAATATTTTAAAGCCATCACACTTGCAAATATTTGCAAATATTTGTGTTTGAGAAAAATGCTTTATGTCACCTTTCAGACAGAATAATAGCTGAAGAGCTATTATTTAAAATAACAAAAACTCTTGAATCTATATTAGTATTGGATCCACGTGACTTGAAGATCATGTGATCTGTTTTGTTTCGTCCAATAGACCAACAGTCATGGCGTCAGTTCCCTCGTAATGACGCATGGCTCTAAACTATCGGAACAATGGCGGACGCCCTTATGAAATATTTCTACGACAAGCATAACAGTGTATCCAGAGCCGAAAAACATTATAAATCTGATCATGTTTTGACTTTTATACATTCTGATCACATGACATATGAAAAGTTCTAACCAACATGAAGAATAAAAAGTACCGATTTTCTTTTTTTTTGTCAGAACCACGCTGCTCACCGTTGCTGGGCGACGTGACATCAGACTTGAATCTAATTCCTAACGTAACACGTGATTCTAATTCTTTAAAAAATCATCAAACCCCGTCCTGTGAACATACTGGCGTCCACTTGTTTTGCATAAATTATTATTGTCTTGGCAAACCAGAACAAGCCAGTACATAATACAAATTCATGTGACGTCTCCAGTTCGTCTGTCTGGGTTCATTTGCATTCTTGGGCTTGTCTTCGTTTTATTCCACGGGGGTAAATTATTTAATTTGAATTATAAGGTCGGAACTCAGACAGTCCATTCAAGTTTGTAGTATCAACACAGCGTGAATTCCTTTGAATTTACAGGAAAACGAGATGAAATGTGATTATGAGTATCAGTGTCTACTTGGATTTCTAAACAAAACGGACAAAAATACAAACAAACAAACAAACAAACAAACAAAAAACAAAATTAAACACACAAGGAACTGTAGCTTTTATATAGCGCAATATCCACTAAATATGCTCAAAGCGCTTTACAAAGGGTCCCTGACCAACAGCAACACGTAACATGTAGAACGAGGCATAACACCTGTTAGGCGATATTACAATCTTTTCCGACAGACAACGGCCAGGTACTCATAATTTTACACCTGAGTACGGTGATAGAATGTGAGTAAAGGTTCTTTTCCAAGAACTCACCTATGCTCCGAGCGAGGCTCGAACCCAGGACCTTACAATCCGACAGCGAGTGCCATACCACAAGACCGCATAGTCGCACTTAATCACTCAACCATTGTTTACTATCTCCTAACTTATTTATTGATTTATTTGTTTATTTATTATTTAATTACTTGCTTTTTTTAAATTTCTTACAAAATTTATTCCTCTGCTTCCTCATCTGCACCCTGATCAAGGGGTAATCTCCCTTTTCCAGGCAGCAAAATCTCAAATTTGAGATCTTTTGGCTCGCACTTCCGGCCTGCGTAAGAAAGACACCCATAATTCCAACTGTCTTCCGACGGGTCGGTTATAATCTCCTTGATTGGAGATTGTAAACACTTCCGGCCAATCATCATCTCGACCCTTTCGTGAGAGAAGAGGGGGGTCCGTACCCTACACTTCAGCCAGCCCAAGGCGGTCGAGGGCACTTGAGTGGACACAGGAAATCGTCCTGGGTCAAAACAAACTGAGAACACAAACAAGTGAAGAAGAGCTGGGAATTTTTCTGTTTTCTTCTATTTTTTTCTGGTTTAAAAAAATATTTGTGTGGCTATGTGGTCTTGTGGTATGACACTCGCTTTCGGATCGGAAGGTCTTGGGTTCGGCGCATAGTCGAGTCCTTGGAAAAGGCTCTTTACTTACATTCTCTCACATACTCAGGTGTAAAATGAGTACCTGCCCGGAAACAGCGTTGTCCCTGTCCGAAAAAAATTGTAATTTCGCCTAACAGGCGTCATGTCCCGTCCTACATGTTAAATGTTGATGTTGGTCAGGGACCACTAGTAAATCGCTTTGAGCACGTTTAGTGGATATTGTGCTATATAAAAGCTAAATTTTTGAAATATTACTTTAGAAAACATTTTTTTTTTTTGCTTGATTTTTAAAAAGATGTATTTTAAATGTTGTATATGTCTCTCTCTCTCTCTCTGTCTCTCTCTCTGTCTCTGTCTCTGTCTCTCTCTCTGTCTCTCTCTCTGTCTCTATCAATCTGTCTCTCTCTCTCTCTCTCTCTGTCTCTGTCTCTCTCTCTCTCTGTCTCTCTCTCTGTCTGTCTCTCTCTCTGTCTCTCTCTCTGTCTGTCTCTCTCTCTGTCTCTCTCTCTTTCTTTCTCTCTCTCTCTCTTTCTCTTTCTCTCTCTCTCTCTCTTTCTCTCACTATTTCTCTCTTTCTCTTGGAATGTAAACAAAAAGAAGTATTCGCTTGGTTATGAAGGACGTGCTGAGTTGAATGGAATATTTAACAAGGCATCAAATTTGCATTAAAGATATGACGGACGAGCTTTTATATAATATCGTAATACCCATGAATATGTATGTCAGAAGCGAAAAGTGAGAAGAATAATTTAGTTGACGGTATTTACCAAGGATTGCGGCGCCCATTGATGATATGCGTTTAGATGAAATACTCACAACAGATCTACCAGACGGATATAATGTACCAAAGCACAACATTATGTGTAACCTTAAACGTTTTTAAGTCCGATCCGATTAATAGAATTTAGTGAGAACTACTCATAAAAATGGCTGGCTAATAACAATAGCAAAGAGCTGAGTGACGTCAATTTCGTTCTATCTATAGTAGGATTCGATAATTCACAAAGCCACACGAGACATCGTAAATAATAGGATTAAATAGTCCGATGTCACGTCCGCCCAGCAACGAGCAGCTTGGTTCTAAACAAAGACAATCGGTACTTTTTATTCACATGTCATGTGATCAGAATGTTAGTCAAAACAAGATCAGATTTATAATGTTTTTCTCCTCTGGATACACTTTTATGCTCGTCGTTGTTTAGAACCAAGCTGCTGGTTGCTGGGCAGACGTGACATCAGATTATTGAATCCTATTCTAAGAATCTGCCTATACATCGTGCTACAAAAAGTAGTAACGTTACCTCATGATTCAGTATGTAACCAATCGATTGATTACTGGGCCTCCGAAGAGCTGGTTAGATGTACACTTCCAAGGGGGTTGGAACCGGAAGTGTAAAAGGTGTGACGTCACGACTTGTCTGCCCCCATTTGCGTGTCAATTTGTATCAACCTGCCTCGAATTGTATCAATAGACGGGATGTGAAGACAATGGCTGAAGTGATGGAAACATGAATACTAAATCTTGCCAGGTTGGACATTTTAACGCTAATTCCAACGAAAAATTCTTTTCATATCTGAACTTGTTAGACAGAAAGAAAAAAAAGATAATTTAGTCATTTTGAATTCACCCGCATCATTCTCAAAACATTGTTTCTTCATTTTTTTCTTTTCAAAAGTAAGGAAATACCAAATTCATGCATCATTTTTTTACGGGTAGAGCAAAACGATAACTTTAGCTCTTATTGATGGGTTAACTGACTTTTCTAAGGCGCTGATTTATAAGAAACAAAAAATAATATCTAATAGTACTCTCATTTTACAGTTAAAAATACATTTTTAGGTAGTTATTCCTTCACTTCGTTGTATTCGATGTTTCTATGCTATCTAAACTTTTGGCCTGTTTTATCAAAACTATCCGGAAAACTTGACGAATTTGGGAATCCGTCTCTTAAAAAAAATTCTTTAAGCAAAGCCTTCGTTCAGACTCTCAGCTTCCCGTATGTGATAGGTCAAACCCATTCAGGGGAGATAAATCTAATGGTTTTGGTCTTTCTCAAACATCTTGACTATCACGAGTAATGGACGAGTGAGTTTATATCACTGTATACAGCGAGATCTTCACGCAATTTGATGACGTCATTGACTGCATCGCGATGACGCAACAACAACAAAAACGAAAAGCAACAACAACAGCAACAACAACAACAACAACAAAACAACGACAACAACAACACCACCAACAACAAAGGAAATAAAAAAGAAAATAATTAAAAACAAAACAAAACATTCCAAAAACAAAACTTCTTTGCGAAGTCTTGAATTAAAGTCCCAGGTTTGAGAGTTTGGTTTGTTTGTTGTTTTGTTTTTTTTTACCCCAAGACGAGGGTTATTTAAATCGAACGGTATTTGAATGGATGAGTTTTCTAGCCAATAAATTCCAGAAGACGGCAGTTAGCTGGTTAATGTTAGAATGTTC
This sequence comes from Berghia stephanieae, assembly GCF_034508935.2. Taxonomy (NCBI): domain Eukaryota; kingdom Metazoa; phylum Mollusca; class Gastropoda; order Nudibranchia; family Aeolidiidae; genus Berghia; species Berghia stephanieae. The sequence goes on along the minus strand of NC_088361.1, from coordinate 13,799,028 downwards.
AGAGGTATAGAAAGAACTAGGTTGACGTTACTCGGGTCTTTGTTATTTCTTTTTGCCATCTGCGTTTGTGAGTAATTGGATTCAACAGTCTGATGTCACGTCGCCCAGCAACGGGGAACAGCGTGGTTCTAAACAAATAAAATTAGTACTGTTTATTCTTCATGCTGGCTAGAATTTTTCATATGTCATGTGATCAGAATGTATAAAAGTCAAAACATGATCAGATTTATAATGTTTTTCTCCTCTGAATACACTTTTAAGCTCGTCGGAGAAATATTTCATAAGGGCGTCCGCCATTGTTCCGATAGTTTAGAGCCAGTTACGAAGTTACTATGCGTCATTACGAGGGAAGTGACGTCATGACTGTTGAAGCCAATTCTCACTTAACTGTATTATCCAGACTATAAAAGTTCCTGGTTACACATCGTTTTTGTGTTAGTCCGTTATACTTCCGGATGGCAATGTTGTGAGTCTCTTAGCCAAGTGCATACTATCTAAAGATAGAACGAAGTTGACGTCACTCAACACTTTGTTATTGTTCTTAGCGCTCAATTCTTATGATTAAATCTCACTAAACTGTATATTAAGTTGGGGTTGGGCGGGGAGGAAGTGGAAAGAGGGGGTGGGGGGTGAGGGGACAGGGGGGGGGGGGGGGAGAAAACATACAGAAGAGTGCATTCCATCTATCTTGTTACCGTTCCGGATGGCAATGTTGTGAGTCTCTTAGCCAAGTGCATACTATCTAAAGATAGAACGAAGTTGACGTCACTCAAGACTTTGTTATTGTTCTTAGCCCTCAATTCTTATGATTAAATCTCACTAAACTGTATACTAAGTTGGGGTTGGGCGGGGAGGAAGTGGAATGAGGGGGGGAGTGAGGGGGGAGGAGTAGAAAACATACAGAAGAGCGCGTTCCATCTATCTTATATCAAAATAAACGTGTTTCGCTAATAATAACCATTATGTCTGATAAAATTTATGTAGAAGGGACGAATTTGACGCCACTCAACTCTTTGTTATTGTTTTTATACAGCCTATTAGTTGATTGGTTCTCGCGTAATTCTATCAATCTGACTATTAATAGAACGAAGCTGACGTCAATCAGGTCTTTGTTATTGTTTTTTGCCATCCATTTTTATGAATAATTGTCACAAAACTGTATTAACCAGACTATAAACGTTAAAGGTTTCACATAGTTTTGCGTGCTGGTCCGTTATACTTCCGGATGGCAATGCTGTGAGTTTCTTAGCCAAGCGCATACTATCTATACAAATGATTAAGTTTACACACAAATTTGTTTACTGGTACGTTATATCCAGAAGGCCGATGTTGTTGTGAATATTTTACCTAAATAGCATCAATAATTGTTTTGATATCAATCAAATTATTGTGTTTAAACCCACCAAAACTTGATATATTTCTTATGATGTTTACCTAATTGTGTTCAATAAAATTGTCAGGATTCGCCCGTCCGTCCGTGTGCTGGACAGGGCCAAAACATCCAACACGAATATGTTACCTAAATAGCATCAATAATTGTTTTTGATATTAATCAAATTATTGTGTTTAAACCCACCAAAACTTGATATATTTCTTATGATGTTTACCTAATTGTGTTCAATAAAATTGTTAGGATTCGCCCGTCCGTCCGTGTGCTGGACAGGGCCAAAACATCCAACACGAATATGTTACCTAAATAGCATCAATAATTGTTTTTGATATTAATCAAATTATTGTGTTTAAACCCCCCTAAACTTGATATATTTCTTATGATGTTTACCTAATTGTGTTCAATAAAATTGTTAGGATTCGCCCGTCCGTCCGTGTGCTGGGCAGGGCCAAAACATCCAACACGAATGTCGATCAAGTCCCTGAGGGGCCCCTCCAATTCAATTTATTCTCTATGTAACCCCTCATGACTGTTGACATTGTGTCTGCGTCTGGGATACAACGCATGAACTCATTAGCATTTTTGGAATAAGATGGGAGGGGGGGGGTGGAGGGTTGCTTTCTTTTAATCCTTTATCGGCGGGGGTATGATGAAACACCCAATGGTGTTTGCTGTATACCCGAATGGTACCGAGTTCGATTACCCACGCTGCGCTTTGTGGCTTTGAGCAAGTCACCTCGAACTAGCTCAGTTTGCGGCGCTGCACTGCGGCATTCCTTCGGTATAGACCCTAAAGACAAATTTCCCCATATGGGATGAAGAAAGGGAATTTTATTTATTTATTTAATTATTTTATGTGCTCCAAGTGCTTTACAACTGGTCCCCAACCAACAAATACAATTTACATGTAGAACGAGACATGATGCCTGATAGGCGATAATTTTTTTTTTCAAAGACAACGATGTTAATGGCCTGGTACTAATTTTACACCTGAATACGGTGACAGAATGTGAGTAAAGAGCCTTTTCCAAGCACTCAACAATGCACCGCTCAAACCGGTTCTCATATATACGATCAACTTTGTCAAATCATTTAAATAGTACTTAACGGATTTTTAAATAATTGAATTAATTTTGTTCTTTTCCACTGCTAAGAAAAGTGCCTCCCCACAAGCTGTTATACAAAACGACAAGACACTTTCAATTATTGCTTTATAAAATAATGTGCAGAGGGTTTCATCAATTCTGAACTGAGACAGTTTTGACAAAAAATTTGATCTACGTCTTCACATCTTATATTTAATTATGTTCAAGTGTTCATCCCACTTGAGTCGTTCATCAATCGCTCATCATGGATTTGTAATAAGGAAACTCGTTGGACAAATTGGTCCTTTAGTTGTAATGGTTCTATTGTAGAAAACGGTAAGGGCTGACTGAAGCCGGTGGTCGTAAAATATTAACGAAAAAGTGAAAATGGAAAGGTTTCGTATGGGAACGAAACAGACAATTGTCTGTGTTGTTCCCATACGAAGCTTTTCCATTTTCACTCTTTCGTTAGAATGGTTCTATTGGGTCCTTCGTCCCAGGTTTAATAGTTTTTGCCAAGATGAGGGTCATTTAAATCGATCGATATTTGAAGGACGAGGTCTTTTGGCCTTGCGTCTGGTTTTGCAAGAGTTTGGCATATGGTAAGTGTTGACCATGGAAAAAACACGTAGTTTAACTCACTCAAACCCAAACACCGACTATATCCGTAGTTTACCCGGGGTTACTTTTACACCATGCCTATTTATTTATTACATTTTTCTGAGACAAAGTGTAGGCGTAGTATCAAAGCTAGTGTTTGTAGTTTTTACATGTTAATGGTAGTTGAATAAAACTATCTACGCACATGCTTATTTTTTCTACAGTTTTTTCCAGTTTTGAAAAATAGCAAAAATCTCTAGGATTGGGTGAGTTTAATATGATTTTTTTTCAGAGTAGTGATGCATTGCGTTTAGGTAGAATACTCACAACATCCGCCAGTCAGATATAAGGTACCAACACACAAACTGTGTGTAACCTTGAACGTTTAAAGTCTGATTGACGTAATTCAGTGAGAACTAATCATTAAAATGGTTGGGATGGGGTTTTTTCTTGTATTTTTTCTTGCTTGCTTTGTCTGGCACGTTTCATACACACTTGTTCAGATCTTTAGTTATATTTGGCGTAGAAAAAAGAAAAAATGAAACAAGACTGGGTTTTGTCATAAAAAGAGGAAAATATTCCTGTTATCTTTACACTTAATAAAGGCTTCGCCGTTTATAATAAAAAACAATGATGATGATGATGATGATGATGATGATGATGATGATGATGATGATGATGATGACATTAATAATAATAATAATAATAATAATAATAATAATAATAATAATAATAATAATAATAATAATAATAATAATAATGATAATAATGATAGTAATAATGATAATAATAATAATAATAATAATAATCATAATAATAATAATAATAATAATAATAATAATAATAATAATAATAATAATAATAATAATAATAATGATAGTAATAATGATAATAATAATAATAATAATAATAATAATAATAATAATAATGATGATGATGATGATGATGATGATGATAATAATAATAATAATAATAATGATAATAATAATAATAATAATAATAATAATAATAATAATAATAATAATAATAATAATAATAATAAATAATAATAATAATAATGTAATAATAATAATAATAGTAATGATAATAATTACAAGAAGAAGAAGAAGAAGAAGAAGAAGAAGAAGAAGAAGAAGAAAGAAGAAGAAGAAGAAGAAAAAAGAAGAAGAAGAAGAAGAAGAAGAAG
>NC_088361.1:13749767-13789767 GCF_034508935.2 Berghia stephanieae | reverse complement strand
GTAAAATGAGTACCTGGCCGTTAGCAGCGTTGTCTCTGTCCAAAAAAAATGTGATCTCGCCTAAAATAGGCGTCATGTCCCGTCCTACATGTTAAATGTTGCTGTTGGCCAGGGACCCCTTGTAAAGCGCTTTGAGCACGTTAGTGGATATTGCGCTATATAAAAGCTCTTTTAAAAAATTCTGTGTTGCTTTTAAAATCACTTTTGGCCATTCTTAGGTTATTTAAATATGCCATTCTTTGTCTTCCTCTAGCTCTTTTTCCTTCGATCATCCCAGATGTTACTAACTTTTCTATTCCGTCTCTTCTCCACACATGTCCCAGAAACCGTAACTGCCTCTTCCTGATGGTATCTATCAATATTACGAGAAGATATCTACCGATAGAAATAATCCCAAATTTATATATTAAACCAGAAACTTCTTTGGATTCTTGGCTTTGATAATTTCTGCAAATGTGGGTCTAACTTAACCAACGTCTACATATATGCAGGTCTGACATCCGAATCTACTTATGGGCCTAGTTTAACATTTTGTAATGGACAATATTTTGCGTCATTTTTAAAAAAGATTTCCATTACAACAATGAGCCCATAATGAATTGGGTCATCAGACCTGCAAACAAATGGACGTCGATTTTAATAGATTGAGTTTTAAAGCAATTGTTGTTTTCTGTTTAAAATGAAAAAAAAATGTGTTTTGTCAAGTATGGTAAGAACTTATGTATCAAAATTGACATTTATGTTGACAATTTACGAATCATGGATTTACGTAATAAGATGATAGATTTTATGTGCACTATTATTGAATATCACAAATCCCTTTTTAAAAGGTTTCTGACAATGCTATAAACTATGACTTTCCTTTCAACAACGGGCCGCGCTCTTCTGTAGCATGATGTATCACGCACAACGTTGAAAAGTAGAAATGGACAATAGAAAACTGTTTGATGATGATGTACATCTGCTGCCTGCCGGCAATATCAATCTAGTATCAGCACATACCTCACTGATGGGCCATACGAGTCGTTTGTTTATTGTTAAAGTAATAGATATCAGATTGTTTTATTTACGCTTATGTATTCTTTGGGGGGTCCGGATAGCTCAGTTGGTAGAGCACTCCGTTCACACGCAAAGGGACCGAGATCAATACCGCGTGTAGTCGAAAAATTTTTATGACCCCTGTCCACCCAGCGGTGAATGGGTAGCTGGGTCTGTTAGATCTGGCGGAGGAAAGTACTTTGCGATATACTAGCGTCCTATTCAAAGGGTAGCAAGCAATTGCTATTGACCGTTTCACGCTATAGAAACCGGGATAAACTCCGGCTCCATGGGCCCAATCGCTCTGAAGGACTTCTTTCTCCAAGGGTTTCTAACATGAAATCTTAACTTTTGGGCGACTCGAATGATTATAATTGTAGTTCTTTAGTTATCTAAATATAGTATGCGCTTGGCTAAGAAGCTCATAACATTGCCATCCGAAAGTATAACGGACCAACACACAAAACTGTGTGTATCCATGAACGTTTAAAGTCGGGTTAATACAGTTCAGTGAGCATTACTCATAAACGCGGATGACCTGAGTGACGTCATCTTCGAGCTATCTATAGATTTCGCTGCTGTAATTTCCTTTATGCGAGCATTACTAACTGACGACAAAGAAAATATAAAAGACTACAAACAAGAAAAAACAAAAACAAATATAGAGCAATATCCACGAAACGTGCTCAAATCGCTTTACAAGGGGTCCCAGGCCAACAGCATCACTTAACATGTAGGACGTGACATGACGCCTGTTATGCGATATTACAATTTTTGCTCCAGGTACTCATTTTAAACCTGATTACGGTGAGAGAATGTGAGTAAAGAGCCTTTTCCAATTGGATTCAATAGTCTGACATCACGTCGCCCAGCAACGGCGGCCATCCTGGTTCTAAACAATGAAAATCGGTACTTTTAGTCTTCATGCTGGCAAGAACTTTTCATATGTCTTGTGATCAGAATGTGTAAAAGTCAAAACATGATCAGATTTATAATGTTTTTTTTTCCTCTGGATACGCTTTTATGTTCGTCGGAGAAATACTTCATAAGGGCGTCCGCCATTGTTCCGATAGTTTAGAGCCAGTTACTAAGTTACCATGCGTCATTACGAGAGAAGTGACGACATGATTGTTGAAGCTTATAAGCCAGGCTCGAGCCCATAACCTTCTGATCCGAAAGTTGATGGCATATCACAAGACCACATAACCGTATAAGATCCTGGATTTAGATGGAAGCAATCGAGTCTACTGATCTGAAGCAAGATTAAAAGTATTTTGTATTCAATCCTGGCTCTCACAGGAAGCCACTTTGAGGGTTTCCAAAGAACCAATCTCACTACGCAGTTTTGCATTGTTTGTAAGTTTTTTATATGTCTTTTTCGTCAGGTAGTAATGCCCGCTTGTGTGGCTATGTGGTCTAGAGGTATGACACTCGCTTTCGGATCGGAAGTTCCTGGGTTCGAGCATCGCTCGGCGCATAGTTGAGTCCTTGGTAAAGGCTCTTTACTCACATTCTCTCACCGTACTCAGGTGTAAATTCATTACCTGGTAGTTAACAGCGATGGCAATAAAAAAAACAATAACAAAGACCTGCGTGACGTCATCTTCGTTCTATCTATACTTGGGGCTATTTGTGTATGTGTGTGTGTGTGTGTGTTTGTGCAGTGTGTGTGGTTGTGTTTTGCTATATTATTATTATGTTTCTTGTTTTGTTTTGTTTTTGTGATTTTTGTCGTTGTTGTTGTAGTTTGTAGACGCGCGTGCGTTCATACAAACAGGTGTTCCGTTGACCATATTATATTCCCAAAATAAGTTATTCCTGTTATCAAATCATTTTGGGTCACGTGATCTTAGGTCCATCAGTATGAAGCTGTCCTCATTATTATCATTATTACTGTCAATAATATTGTCAATCGATTGATAGATTCATTATTTATAGATTATTCATTTACAAAGATTCACTTATGAATATAATGATTCACTTATGAATATAATGATTCACTTATGAATACTATGATTCACTTATGAATATAATGATTCACTTAGGAATACAATGATTCACTTATGAATACAATTAATCAGGGCATCAGAAGTTGACGTCACATTGCTTTTGGTTGCTGGTTTGTTTTTTTTAGACAGCCGTGTTAGTGATTAGTTCTCTTTAAATTATATCAATCAGACCATAAACGTTCAAGATTACACTAAGTTTTGTGTGTTGCTACATTATATATAGATAGAACGAAATGGACGTCACTCAGCTCTTTGTTATTGATTTTCGCCAACCTTTGTTTTGTGAGTAGTTCTCCCAAAATTGTTTTCATCAGACTATACACGTTTAAGGTTACACATAGTTCTGCGCGTTGGTACGTTATATTTCCGGATGGCAATGTTGTGAGCTTCTTAGCCAAGCGCATACTATCTATATCGAGCTGGCAAAATCTTGTGAGGTTTTTGGATAATCCCACAGCATCACTATCCAGCGGGCGGATGTTGTGGGTATTTTGGCTTAACACATAGCACCCAGTCTTTGTTTGTCACACGTAAGACAAAATAATGTATAAGAACAATAATGGAAGTCTTGTTTTCCTGCTTCGTGATTATTGACAATCCCTGTTATTTGGAGACAGGAGATATTCGTTTGTCATGAACGTACACAGCTGTCATGTCTATAAACAAGTCTACAGACTCATCAAAATGGACTGCCAGCCGAAATCAATATCAGTTCTTGGTGGGGGGGGGGGATTTTTCTTATAGATAGAACCAAGTTGACATCACTCAGGTCATTGTTATTGTTTTTTGCCATCCGCGTTTATGAGTAATGCTCACTGAACTGTATTAACCAGACTATTAACGTTCATGGATACATACAGTTTTGTGTGTTGGTCCGTTATACTTCCGGATGGCAATGTTATGAGCTTCTTAGCCAAGCGCATACTATCTATAGATAGAACCAAGTTGACATCACTCAGGTCATTGTTATTGTTTTTTGCCATCCGCGTTTATGAGTAATGCTCACTGAACTGTATTAACCAGACTATTAACGTTCATGGATACACACAGTTTTGTGTGTTGGTCCGTTATACATCCGGATGGCAATGTTATGAGCTTCTTAGTCAAGCGCATACTATCTATAGATAGAACCAAGTTGACATCACTCAGGTCATTGTTATTGTTTTTTGCCATCCGCGTTTATGAGTAATGCTCACTGAACTGTATTAACCAGACTATTAACGTTCATGGATACACACAGTTTGTGTGTTGGTCCGTTATACATCCGGATGGCAATGTTATGAGCTTCTTAGCCAAGCGCATACTATCTATAGATAGAACCAAGTTGACATCACTCAGGTCATTGTTATTGTTTTTTGCCATCCGCGTTTATGAGTAATGCTCACTGAACTGTATTAACCAGACTATTAACGTTCATGGATACACACAGTTTTGTGTGTTGGTCCGTTATACATCCGGATGGCAATGTTATGAGCTTCTTAGCCAAGCGCATACTATCTATAGATAGAACCAAGTTGACATCACTCAGGTCATTGTTATTGTTTTTTGCCATCCGCGTTTATGAGTAATGCTCACTGAACTGTATTAACCAGACTATTAACGTTCATGGATACACACAGTTTTGTGTGTGTTGGTCCGTTATACATCCGGATGGCAATGTTATGAGCTTCTTAGCCAAGCGCATACTATCTATAGATAGAACCAAGTTGACATCACTCAGGTCATTGTTATTGCTTTTTGCCATCCGCGTTTATGAGTAATGCTCACTGAACTGTATTAACCAGACTATTAACGTTCATGGATACACACAGTTTTGTGTGTTGGTCCGTTATACATCCGGATGGCAATGTTATGAGCTTCTTAGCCAAGCGCATACTATCTATAGATAGAACCAAGTTGACATCACTCAGGTCATTGTTATTGTTTTTTGCCATCCGCGTTTATGAGTAATGCTCACTGAACTGTATTAACCAGACTATTAACGTTCATGGATACACACAGTTTTGTGTGTTGGTCCGTTATACATCCGGATGGCAATGTTATGAGCTTCTTAGCCAAGCGCATACTATCTATAGATAGAACCAAGTTGACATCACTCAGGTCATTGTTATTGTTTTTTGCCATCCGCGTTTATGAGTAATGCTCACTGAACTGTATTAACCAGACTATTAACGTTCATGGATACACACAGTTTTGTGTGTTGGTCCGTTATACATCCGGATGGCAATGTTATGAGCTTCTTAGCCAAGCGCATACTATCTATAGATAGAACCAAGTTGACATCACTCAGGTCATTGTTATTGTTTTTTGCCATCCGTTTATGAGTAATGCTCACTGAACGGGAATAACCAGACTATTAACGTTCATGGATACACACAGTTTTGTGTGTTGGTCCGTTATACATCCGGATGGCAATGTTATGAGCTTCTTAGCCAAGCGCATACTATCTATAGATAGAACCAAGTTGACATCACTCAGGTCTTTGTTATTGTTCTTTTTGACATTCATTTTTCATGAGAAAGGGCTAACCCAGACCGGAGACCTACCTCGACGACCCGGCACTGCTGACCTCTGCCGTCTTCCAGATAAAGACATCGGGCACGAACAAAATACTAAGAATAAAGAGAAGAGCCGCTAGACCTACCCATACCAAGCTCGAAAAAAAAAACGGCAAAGGACGTCGGGTGCTTGGTATGGGTAGGTCTAGCGGCTCTTCTCTTTATTCTCTAGTATTATGTCCGTGTCCGACGTCTTTATCCGGAAGACGGCAGAGGACGGTAGTGCCCGGTCGTCGGAGGCAGTCTACGGGTTGGGTAAGCCCTATTTATCACAAAACTGTATTAACCAGTCTAAAAACGACCAAGATTACACATACGTTTGTGTGTTGGTCCGTTATATTTGCGGATGGCTAATTTGTGAGTATCTTAGCCAAACGCACCGTATGAAGCTTACAATTGGATTCAGTAGTCTGATTTCACGCCGCCCGGCAACGGCCGCCATCTTGGTTCTAAACAAAGAAAATCATTACTTTTTATTCTTCATGCTGGCTAGAACTTTTCATTCCCTTTTCGTATGCCTTGTGATCAGAATGTGTAGAAGTCAAAACATGATCAAATTTATGGGGGGGGGGGGGGGGGTTTCCTCTGGATACGCTTTTTATGTATATTTCATACGGGCGTCCGCCATTGTTCCGATAGTTTAGAGCCAGTGTTACTAAGTTACCATGCGTCATTAGGAAGGAAGTGACGTTATGACTATTGAAGAGTATTCGTGTGTATCCATGAACGTTTATAGTCAGGTTAATACAGTTCAGTGAGCAGCACTCATAAACGCGGATGGCAAAAAACAATAACAAAGACCTGAGTGAAGCCATCTTCGAACTATCTATAGGATTCAATAGATAGTTCGAAGATGACGTCACTCAGGTCTTTGTTATTGTTTTTTGCAATCCGCGTTTATGAGTAATGCTCACTGAACTGTATTAACCCGACTATAAATGTTTATGGATACACACAGTTTTGTGTGTTGGTCCGTTATACTTCCGGATGGCAATGTTATGAGCTTCTTAGCCAAGCGCATGCTATCTATAGTCTGATGTCACTTCGCCTAGCAACGAGCAGCTTTGTTCTAAACAAAGAAAATCGGTACTTTTTATTATTTAAAAATGCTAGAACTTTTTCACATGTCATGTGATCAGAATGTATAAAATTCAAAATATTATCAGATTTATAATGTTTTTCTCCTCTGGATACACGTTTATGTTCGTCGGATAAGTATTTCATAAGGGCGTCCACCATTGTTCCGATAGTTTAGAGCCAGTTACTAAGTTACTGTGCGTCATTCGGGGGAAGTGACGTCACGACTGTTGAAGCGTATTTGTTGGGAGGGAACTGAAAGATATTTTAATTCCGAGATAAAACGTTCCCGGCGTTCGATTCCTGTACGTTGGACAACTAAAAACGAGTGAGTTGTCGCGTAGCCATCGTTATGTTGCTAATACTGAAACCCACAAAGACTGGCATTTTGACGTCATTGTTTGGTTTTTGCACCGCCTAGTGAGTTGTCGTTAGTTGTGCTCATGGAAACAAGTTGGTTGAACTACTGAATACAACTCACGATTTGTTTTCTTTTGTGGCCAAATACTGGCATTTTGACGTCACTTTTTGGTCAGTGTCAGGCTATGAGTTAACGATGGCTACGGTTGCACTCACTCTGTTATGATAAAACAAGAGACCGACTGAGAGGAAAGGTCAAAAGGAGAGCAGGACGGACCGGTGTGGAAAACGAATGCATTCAGTTAACAGCCTTACTAAGCATTAACCAATAAGAATATCTCTCACTATTTAGCCCGTTCCATGCCCTTGACTATTTATTTCCTGTCAACAAACAGAACTGGCAAACAGTCCTTAATGCTATGGCTACCTTTAGTACATGCCACAAAGACGAATAATTAGTCCCACAATAGGATTCAATAGTCTGATGTCACGTCCGCCCAGCAACCAACTGCTTCTTTCTAAATAAAGAAATCGGTACTTTTTATTCTTCATGCTGGCTAGAACATTTTCACATGTCAGCTTAGACTTAAAATTTAAGATAATAATAGAAGAAGAAGAAGAAGAAGAAGAAGAAGAAGAAGAAGAAGAAGAAGAAGAAGAAGAAGAAGAAGAAGAAGAAGAAGAAGAGAAGAAGAAGAAGATGATGATGATGATGATGATGATGAAGAAGAAGAAGAAGAAGAAGAAGAAGAAGAAGAAGAAGAAGAAGAAGAAGAAGAAAAAGAGAGAGAGAGGGAGAGAGAGAGAGAGAGAGAGAGAGAGAAAGAGAGCGAGAGAGTAGGAAGAAGAATGTATTTATGATGTCTTTCGTATTTTTATCCTTGCTATGTACGAGTAATAATATAGCACGTTAAATAAGACGAAAACTTGCCATAATATTATATCTACACCTTCTATCTTTCTAACTTCATTCTATCTATAATCAGCAACGGATCGAGACAGTATATTTTTTGGTACCACGAGACACGGGGTTTAACATGAGCCCTGAGTATACTTACTTACTTAATCCTCTTCGGGCCTTGAGGCACATAGGGCATCCACCAGACATCTCCATTTTTTGCGATCGGCTGCTTTTGCGGTGGCTGTATTCCAGGACAGGCCTGCTTCCTTTAATTCTTTCTCCATCGTCCTTCGCCAGGTTTCTTTGGGTCTTCCCCGCTTTCTCTTCCCATCTGCTGTCCAGTACAAGGCTGTCTTGGGAAGTGACCCTTTTTCCATTCTGGCCACATGACCCAGCCAACGCCATCTTCTTTTTATTTGGCTATCAATGCTAGTGCAGTCAGCTTTCTTTAATAGATCCACTGTTCTTATTTTTGTAGGCCAAAATAAATTAAAAATTCTTTTTAAACACTTGTTCTGAAAGGCTTCTAGTTTCTGTCTTAAGGAGGATGTCATTTTCCAGCTTTCACTTCCATAAAGCAGTACACTTAAAACATTGCTCTTGTATATTTTCAGCTTTGTCTTTCTCATTATTTGCTTTGATTTCCAAAAGTTTTTCAGCATGCCGAAAGCCTGGTTTGCCTTTTGAATTCTGTGCTTGATATCGTGTTCTGCATTTCCGTCGTCTGTTATTTTGGATCCGAGGTAGGAGAACTCTGTTACCTCTTCAATTATATGTTCATCTATCCTAATTTCACTGTCATGTTTTGGATTCACCCTAATGTACACAGTCTTATCGAAATTTATTTTCAGACCAATTTTCGAGGCGTTCTTGTGTAGTGCGTTTAGTTTCTCTGAGGCGTCTCTGTGTGTACTGGAAACTAACGCGATATCATCTGCGTAGTCTATATCTTCCAGAAAAGATGTCAGTGTCCAGCGAATGCCTCTCTTCTTACCATCAATTGTATTTTTCATGAGCCAGTCTAGAGCCAGGATAAACAGAAGCGGGGAGGGTATGCAGCCTTGTTTTACACCAGTTGTTACATTAAAGCTGTCTGTTAAATTGTTACCACAGATCACTTGGCATTGGTAGTTGCTGTACATTGCTTTGATTAGGTTGACTATCTTCTTCGGTATACCATAATGGCGGAGTATTTTCCACAGGGACTCTCTGTGTAAGCTGTCAAAGGCTTTTTCAAAATCGACAAAAATGGTGTAGAGGGGGCTGTTCCATTCAATGCTTTGCTCCAGGATTTGTCTCAGGGTAAATATGTGGTCACTACATGACTTCCCTTTTCTGAACCCTGCCTGCTCTTTTCTAAGAATGTTTTCAATGTGAGGTGAGATTCTTTTCAGAAGGATTCTATTAAAAATTTTGCTCGTTACGAACAGGAGTGTGATTCCACGCCAGTTAGCACAATTTCCTAGGTCTCCTTTCTTGGCTATTTTCTGGATGATGCCTTTCTGCCAATCCTCTGGTATTTCTTCCTTTTCCCAAATGTTGGTGAACAGTTTACTGAGAATTTTGGACATTTCTTGCGAGTTCGCTTTAAGCATTTCCGCAGTGATTTTGTCAATACCTGGGGCCTTGCCATTTTTTTGTTGTTGTATTGCCTCGTGCACCTCATGCTCAGTGATTGGACCAAGATTAACCTCTACGTCCATTTCTGCTTCTGGGATATCTGTGTAAGAAGATGGGTCTGGTCTGTTCAGAAGGTTTGCGAAATATTCTCTCCATCTTTCAATTTTCTCCTTTTCATCTGTGATGACACTACCATCTTGGGATTTTAATGGTTTCTCTTGAACATAACTTCTGTTTCCCGAGAGCTTTTTTGTGATTTTGTATAGTGTTTGTGTGTCGTGTCTTACAGCTGCATTTTCTGCTTCAGTTGCTAAATTTTCTGCAAAATCTCTTTTGTCTTTCCTTGTGGATTTTTTCACTTCTTTATCCTTCAATGAGTATTCACTGGATAGCCTTTCTTTCAGTCGGGGGGATTTAGCATTCAGGAGATTTAGTTTGATTGATTTTCTTTGGTTAATGAGCTCCCATGACCTTGCTGATATCCAATTCTCTGTATTGGATTTATTGTGTCCTAAGTGTTCAGTGGCACTTTCCTGCATGACGTGGTTGAAATCTTGGATTGTCATGTTTGTAATATCTTGTATTGCACTGAATTTGTTTCTGACTGAGATATTGAAATTGTTTTGGATATCTGGGATTTTCAATTTATCTGTGTTGAAACGTTTCTCCTTCTGTTTTGCTATTTTTGTTTTCATCAATTTAGTAGAGATTTTGGCTGTGACAAGATGGTGGTCACTTCCAATGTCTGCCAATCGTCTGACTCTGACATCGTTTAGGCTGCTCTTCCATTTTCTGTTTATAATTATATGGTCTATCTGACTTTCTGTTTTCCCATCTGGTGATTTCCATGTCAATTTGTGGATGTTTTTGTGTGGGAAGAAAGTTCCACCAATAATGAAGTTGTGTTCTTCACAAAATTCTGCCAGTCTGCTTCCATTGTTGTTCATTAACCCTATGCCCTCCTTTCCAACGGACTGATTTGTTTGTGTATTGCCAACTCTAGCATTAAGGTCTCCGATGATCATGAGCATATCATGTCTTGGAATGTTTTCAACGGCCATTCTTAGAATATCGTAAAATTCTTCTTTGTTTTCTTCATCTGAATCCTCTGTAGGTGCGTAGCATGTGAGGATTGATAGCTTGGTGTATTTTGAGTTGTGTCTTGTGTATAAAAGTCTTTCACTTATCGGTTTCCATTCCAATAGTGACTTGTTGTTTTGCTTGGCTATCAAGAGGGCAACACCTTCTCTGTGTTGGTCATCCTTTCGTCCTGACCAAATGATCAGGTCGCCATTTGAGAGTTGGCGCTTCCCAGCTCCTGTCCATCTTGCCTCTGATATGCCTAGCAAATCGATCTTGTAGTTCAACATCTCGCGCTGGGCTTGTGCCAGTTTTCCTGTTTGATATAGGGTCCTAACATTCCAGCACGAGACATTGAGCTTGCGTTTTGGTGACAATAGATCTGCAATCTGGTCGGGGGCGTCCTTTCGGAGAGAGATCAGACGAAGAGTAATCCACCGGCCCTCCAGGAATGGGGGTTGAGCGTAGGGTTAACAACCCACCTCATAAAAAGCAAACTGTTACAGAAACAGAAACCAGACGTAAATCCACAACCGGCGGCAGCAGAGAAGCGGACCAGAATACTGGCTTCATGACGGTAGGAGGTCAAAGCCGAAAGGACGCCCTGAGTATAAGGGATTAGAATAAAAAAAGACGCTGCTCCGTTTTATTTTAGTTTGAAATGACCGTTTGATCGTTGACCATGTAGAGCAAATTGAGATGGGATAAGCGATTCCTTGAAAACCCCCATCATGACAGCCAAATCCGATCGGAATCGGTCAGTGTCTTCCTGTTTCCGTGGGGTCAAGGCTTAATTCTAGATCATATTTCATCATAATCATCATCATCGTCATCATCATCATCATCAGCAGCAGTGGCAGCAGCATCACCACCATCATCAATTTCATCATCATCATCATCATCATCATCATCATCATCATCATCATCATCATCATCACCATCATCACCATCATCATCATCATCATCATCATCATCATCATCATCATCATCATCATCATCATCATCATCATCATCATCATCATCTTCAAAACACCACCATAACGACCCCCATCATTATCCTTGACTTCCACATTTTATGCTAACAGCCGTCTATAATTACTTTTGTCCATCTCCCCTACCCCATCCTCCCTCCCACACACACACACACACACACACACACACATACACACACACACTTTCGTTATCCATTCCATGTCCACTCCCAAAACATCATCATTCCACTCGTCCTCCTGTCCAGTGTCCTTCTGGAACATTTGATGATCCCCCCCCCCCCTCCCCAACTTTAACGTGACGTGAGGGTTTGGGCCTTCGTGTTTGTTCATGGTTGTTGTCGTTGATGGTGACGATGATGGTGATGATAATGATGGAGTTGATAGTATTGATGGTAGTGGTGGTGGTGGTGGTGGTAATTGTGGTGGTGTTAATGATGCTGATGATGATGATGATGATGATGATGATGATGATGTTGATGATGATGATGATGATGATGATGATGATGATGATGATGATGATGATGATGATTATGATGATGATGATTATGATGATGATGATGATGATGATGATGATGATGATGATGATGATGATGATGATGATGGTATAACTATTTAACTAGTAGGATGATATTCATCGCCTTAACGCGGTATTCCCGACATGCACTTTTTTGCAGGTCTGATAAACCATATCAATATGGGCTCATTGTGATTATGGAAATCTCAAAAAATGACGCAAAATATTGTAAATTACAACAATATTAAACTAGGGCCATAACTGCGTTCGGATATCAGACCTGCATATATGTATACGTCGGGTATTCCATCGGAGTGAGCCTTCTAATCAAAATTTTGAGTTAAAGTAAACGCCTTTATTTGTAAGAATTTTTTTTTCTCTCTTGAATTTATTAATTTAAATTACCTAAATCGTATAAGTTTGACACTATATGGGGAATGCGACTTTTATCGGTTATGTCCCTTTTTATGTCCAACGTACTGAATACTATTATAAGGACAACTTTTTTTTTTAACTTGAGCTTTTATATAGTGCAATATCCACGAAACGTGCTCTCAAAGCTATTTATAAAGGGTCCCTGACCAATAGAAACACGTAGCATGTAGAACGAGACATGATAGACATTCTGTTAGGCGATATTACAAATTTTTTTTCCGTTAAAGATAACGCTGTTATTGGCCAGGCCTACTCATTTTAAACCTGAGATCAGTGAGAGAATGTATGTACAGAGCCTTCTCCACTAATTCAACTCGATCCCAGGACCTTCCAATCCGAAAGCGAGTGTCATACCATATGTGACCAATCGTCTCAAAACGGTATTATGTCTGGATGGACCAGATGCTAGAAAGTCAAATTAACGATAAAATGGTCAAAAATATGAATTATTGGTATTTAGCACTCTGAAATATGATATTCCTTGTCCTCAATAAAACATATAAACTCAACTTTAGTCTGATATTTCTGGCTACAAATTCCATTTTCAGCAACTTAATCATTCCGTTTGGAGACGAAAGGCCACATATGATCACATTGCCTCATAACTTGGAGAAAAATAGCATTTCTCAAGGCTTTTAGTTTCTATAAGCAGACCTGCCCACTTGAACACTTTAAAAAAGATATTTTTGGAAGATTTAAATTGTAGTCTCTATAATTATCTTTAAAAATGAACAATTTACCATCAGAAGGATTCTATATATAGCTATTTAAAATTCTTAAAATATGTAGTCTGGTATCAACTTTCATTTTCATTAAGTTTTAATGGCATATATAGAGGTGCTGAATTTCTTTAATCGGAGCCAAAATGTCGTAATCAGTGCGGCTATGTGGTCTAGTGGTATGACACTCGCTTTCGGATCGGAAGGTCCTGGGTTCGAGCCTGCCTCGCTCGGCGCATAGTTGAGTCCTTGGAGAAGGCTCTTTACTCACATTCTCTCACCGTACTCAGGTGTAAAATGAGTACCTGGCCGTTAACAGCGTTGTCTCTGTCCCAAAAATTTGTAATATCGCCTGACAGGCGTCATGTCTCGTCCTACATGTTACGTGTTGCTTTGGTCAGGGACCCCTTGTAAAGCGCTTTGAGCACGTTTAGTGGATATTGTGCTATATAAAAGCTCCAAAAAAAAAATCCTACGAATCTCATTCCTCGTAATAGTTGGAGAACGAAAATAAATGTATACAAATCACACCATTGGTGCGCATTGCGCAAAAGCCACAACACCCCCCCCCCCTTCCAAAAAATAGAGCGCAATATCCACTAAACGTGCTCAAAGCGCTTTACAAAGGGTCCCTGGCCAACAGCGGAATTTAACATTTAGAACGAGACGTGACGCCTGATAGGCGATATTACAATTTCGTTTCGACAGAGACAACGCTGTTCACGGCCAGGTACTCATTTTACACATGAGTACGGTGAGAGAATGAGAGTAAAGAGCCTTTTCCGAGGACTCAACTATACGCCGAGCGAGGCTCGAACCCAGGACCTTCCGATCCGAAAGCGAGTGTCATACCACTAGACCACATAGCCGCACATTGATCAAGAAATTGCACCGTGATGACATTCTGTAAATTCTTTCAATCGCCTGTGTTAAAATTGTGAGTGATTCTCACGATATTTTGGGATTGAATGCTTCAGATGGTTGGAGAGTTTTGAAGTTGGCCATGGGTCGTTCGCTTGTAAAGCGCTTTGAGTACGTTTAGTGGATATTGCGCTATATAAAGGCTCAAGTTTTTGGGGGGTTTTTTTAGGTTTATCGGACATTGACAAGAACAAATAATACTGGGGTTATTTTTAAGTTTTTGAGTAAAAAAATTACAAGTGAAATGTTTGTTTGACTAGTTTTAATAATAAGATAAGATAAGATAAGATAAGATATACTTTATTGATCCTGAATGGAAATATCATAATGTCACACATCATTCATCATTATATTAGCACAGATTTATACACTGTCATGAACTAATTGATGAAAAGACGTAGCTAATTAAAAGCAAAATAAACATCAAATATAATAAAATAAAATAAAATATCCATAAAATATAAAGACAACATGGCTCCGGACAACATGGCTGACACCTGTTGACATTGAGCTTCGGCTCAGTGGATAGTCTTATGTTTCCATTTATTCACTGTGTGGAATCTTTAATTTTTACCTGATGTAACGGCAGGGGACCTTGAAAATCTGAGAACCCTAGCAGAGGACCGGCAATATTGGAGACACCTCACACAGGAAATACTGGAAACAGCCAAGGCGACCCGATCTTTCGGTCGAGACGCGAAAGGCATCTAAGTCAAGTCAAGTCAAGTCAAATATAAAGCAGTTTCAAGCAATGCTATAAAATTTGGACATGAAAGTAGAGTAGAGATGTAATAATGGATTTGTAATGTAACTAGAATTTTAAAAATAGAATGTGAAGGATTGAACATAGCCAATCCAGGTTGATAAAAAGTAAATTTGAATGTATAAATTCTGATTGAACCATAATATATACCATAACTGACATAATTTTCACTTTATGTTGATTGAATAACCCTGGACTCAGACTGTAAAGATCATAGTAAAATTTATCCATTTTACTAGCTTGTCAGACATACATTAGATAGCAACAAGAGGTCAAGGGAGAGAACCATTAATTGCCATATTTAGGTTCCATTCAGTGTTTACAAAGACCAGCAAACAAAGGCTTCAATTTATACAAGTAAAGACTAGACGTTGTTCCGAAAAAGACCCACCACAAAAATATTATTATTAGTATAAGTCGTTCGTTTTGAGACACTTCCTTGTTCGATTGGGGGAGAAGAACAATAGAAGAACATCATATCGAATTACCTCGGAACATTGAAAACAACTATTTGTGTGACACAAGAACTGTTCCAGTCACAAAGCAACACGTTTCTCTTATTCTCCCACTAGTCATTTATTTCTTTGCCAGACAGGTAATTTGTCATTAACCAGTTAACCATTGTACGCCTTCTCTGGAAAAAGTCGCATTTTAAAATTTGGCCAGAAAACTCGTCCTTCAAATATCGACCAATTTAAATGACCCTCATCTTGGAAAAAAAACACTTTCAAATCTGGGATTTAGAAAGACTTCGCGAAGTTCCAGGTTTGAGAGTTTTTTGGGGTTTTTTCCAAGATGAGGGTCACTTTAATCGATCGGAATCTAAAGGACGATTTTACTGGCCAAATTTTTAAATACGCGTTTTGTTATTTTTTCCAGAGTACGGCAGTTAACTGGTTAAGGTATCCGCTTTCTCCAATTTGGGATGGGGAGGGAGGGGGGGGGGACGACATGAAGGACGTTCTATTGTTCCCGCCAAGGCTATTTGACACCCGATCTGAATTTTCTTGAAATTTGAATTTAATCATATATATTTTTCCAAAAACTGTGATTTCAAATTATTTATTTGGTTTTGTTGCTGTTGAAATAAATGATATTTGACGTTGTTTTTTTGTTCAAATAAAATCACGGTTCATGGTCAAGAAAGTTGTTGGTGCACTCGCTTTATCGTCACGTATTTTAATTTTTTTTTTTTCTATTTTGTTAGTCTGGGGTGAGTGAGTGAGCTTTATTGTTGAAAGGCTTATCTGTCCCTTCATTGTATGATGATGATGATGATGATGATGATGATGATGATGATGATGATGATGATGGTGGTGGTGGTGGTGGTGGTGATGATGGTGGTGATGATGATGGTGGTGATGATGGTGGTGGTGGTGGTGGTGGTGTGAGTGTGTGATGTGGTGATTGTGTGTGGTGGTGGTGGTGGTGGTGGATGATGGTGAGTGATGATGATGGTGGTGATGAGTGGTGGTGGTGGTGTGGTGGTGGTGTGGTGGTGGTGATGATGATGGTGGTGATGATGGTGGTGTGTGGTGGTGGTGGTGGTGGTGGTGGTTGAGTGTGGTGGTGTGTGGTGTGGTGGTGGTGATGATGGTGGTGATGATGGTGGTGGTGGTGGTGGTGGTGGTGGTGGTGATGGTGATGGTGGTGATGATGGTGATGGTGGTGATGATGGTGATGATGATGGTGGTGGTGGTGGTGGTGATGATGATGAAGGTGGTGATGGTGGTGGTGATGGTGGTGGTGATGGTGGTGATGGTGATGGTGGTGATGATGGTGATGATGTGTGATGGATGATGATGATGTGTGGTGGTGGGGTGGTGGTGATGATGATGAAGGTGGTGATGGTGTGGTGGTGATGATGTGATGGTGTGATGATGGATGATGATGATGTGATGTGTTGTGGTGGTGGTGGTGGTGGTGGTGGTGGTGGTGATGGTGGTGGTGTGATGATGGTGTGATGTGATGATGATGATGATGATGATGATGATGATGGATGATGATGGTGATGGTGGTGTGGTGGTGGTGATGTGGTGGTGGTGGTGATGATGGTGATGATGGTGTGATGATGATGAGTGTGATGTGATGATGATGATGATGATGATTGATGATGATGATGTGATGGTGGTGGTGGTGGTGGTGTGATGTGTGGTGTGGTGATGATGATGATGATGATGATGATGTGTGGTGGTGTGGTGGTGATGATGGTGATGGTGGTGATGATGTGATGTGGTGATGATGGTATGATGATGGTGGTGTGTGGATGTGTGGTGGTGGTGGTGGTGTGATGGTGGTGGTGGTGGTGGTGGTGGTGTGGTGGTGTGGATGGGTGGTGATGATGATGTGATGATGGTGATGATGATGATGATGATGATGATGATGATGATGATGGTGAGTGGTGGTGTGGTGGTGGTGGGGTGGGGGATGATGGTGATGATGGGATGATGATGAGATGATGATGATGATGATGATGATATGAGTGTGGTGGTGTGGTGGTGGTGATGATGGTGTGGTGGTGATGATGATGATGATGTGGTGGTGGTGGTGAGATGGTAGGTGGTGATGATGATGGATGATGATGAGTGGTGGTGGTGGGTGATGATGTGTGAGGTTGGTGGTGATAGTGATGATGGTGATGATGATGATGATGATGATGATGGTGGTGGTGGTGGTCGTGGTGATGATGGTGATGGTGGTGATGATGGTGGTGATGATGATGATGATGATGATGATGATGATGATGATGATGATGATAATGATGATGATGATGGTGATGATGATGATGATGATGATGATGATGACAGACCGATTTTACAATGACCGTGTACATTTGTTAACAATTTTAGTGAATCCCTAAGATTGATATTGCCAATTTGAAACTGGAAGAGAGGGGATGGAAACAATCCCAGTATCTTGCGAGGTCCATCGAAGTCCCAGGTTTGAGAATTATCGCCAATATGAGGGTCATTTAAATCGATCGATATTTGGAGGACCAGTTTTCTGGCCTTTGATTTAAATTCTTTTTTAAAAATTTAATTAAGCTTTTATGTAGGGCAAGATCCACTAAATGTGCTCAAAGCGCTTTACAAGGGGTCCCTGATCAAAAGCAACATTTAACATATAGGACGGGACGTGACGCCTGTCAGGCGTTATTACAATTTTTCGGACAGAGACAACATTGTTAACGGCCGGGTACTCATTTTACACCTGAGTACGGTGAGAGAATGTGAATAAAGTGCATTTTCCAAGGACTTAACTATGCGCCGAGAGCGAGGCTCAAACCCAGGACCTTCCGATCCGAAAGCGAGTGTCATACCACTAGACCACATAGCCACGCACGTGATTTTCCAGAGCACGACAGGTGACTGGTTAATTAACTAATGATACAAATTATTGGCATTTTCTGTGTCTCATAATTTGTATGAGACGAAAGGACTCGACAGTCTTCTATCATTGTTGAGTTGATGCCAGGTAAATTATGGGTTGTACAGCCAGGTTATAGGGAGGAAAAACCCAAAAACTAGAGGTGCCTTAAATAAGCCAATAAGATGGAGAGAAAGATATAATGAGTAAATGTGATTCGTATATTATTAGAAGGGAACAACACAAAACAAACGACGTTTCGGTCCTTGGCCTTTGTTTACTTGAGGGAATTAGGGGTTGTTCAGTCGCCACGTAAAAGGGAAGAAAAACAAAAAACTACAGTTGGCTAAATGAGCCAATAAGACAACGATAAGTGAGTAAATGTGACATATATTATAAGGGAACAAACACAAAACCAACGACGTTTCGACCTTTGGCCTTTGGCCTTTGTTTATTTGAGGAAAGCCACCAAAGGCCTAACTAAAGGGCGTTTGTTTTGTGGTGTTCCCTTATAATATATGAATCACATTTACTCACGTTATCTTCCTCTCCATTAATAAGGAAGTAAAGTCGTGACTCACATCAAACCCTCCACTCTTTCGGTTCCTTAAATCCTATGGATTATGCACGTACGTAACAAATCCATCAGAGTACTAATAATGAATAGGTCACGACATAAAGGTGGCATAACTATTTTCGTAGCAGGAAGTGTAGGAAGAGTATTAGAATTACAGGGACGTAGAAGAGCGAGGGTGTATGATCTTTATTGACGAACAGAATATATTTAGACTAGAAAACAAGATGCTATCACTCTGACACCAGACAATGAATTCTACAATTTATGTATTCAGTCCTCCGGAAGGGTGGTTTTACACTTCCAATGAAAAAGGAACCAGTTTTTTACCATCACGCTTTTCTTCCCTTTTCACTGGGACGGACGCAGCGACAATAAATAGATAAATAAGTAAATAAATAAAATTCTCTTTATTCATCCCATATGGGTAATTTTTCTCTAGGGTCTATTCATTCGAAGGGAAGACTGGAATAATCCAGGCGTTAGCCGCAGTGCCCTTCGTATACGAAGTAAAGACCGTACCGCTGAGCCACACGTTGTGTTAATCTAATATGATTGAGCAACGTAGTCTGGCAGTTACTTTCATAGAGCATCTCCACAAATGTGACACCCGCTATTATTTGGTGTGAAAAAGAGACAGAAAAATGACTTATTATTTATTTATTTTTGTTCTTGTTTTGTTTTGTTTGGATTTTTGTTTTTCGTTTTGTTTTGTTTGATTTGTTGTTTGTTTGGGTTTTTTGTTGGGGTTTGTTTTTGTTTTTTTTTTTTTTTTGTTCTTTTTTGTTTTGTTTTGTTTTTTTGTTTTTTTAACTTTTATTTTGTTTGATACATCTACTTTGATGTTAGAAACTAAGGGCTAATCATTGAAAATAACATTGTTTTCTATATATTGTCCAAAAAGATTTCACGTCAAACATCGTCGATTTCCATGACCTATAATTTGGTTTGTGCACGTGAGAATATCTCAGCCGAACTCTGGATTAAAAAAAACATATTTTAAAATTTGGCCAGAAAACTCGTCTTTAAAATATCGATCGATTTAAATAACCCTCATCTTGGCAACAACAAAAAACCAACTCTCAAACCTGGGACTTCACGAAGACCCAAGTTTGAGAGGGATTTTTTTCCAAGATGAGGGTCATTATTTAAAACGATCGATCTTTGAAGGACGAGTTTTCTGGCCAAATTTTAAAGCTGTCAGATTGTCCTCTGGGTTCATTTCTTTTCGTCATAGTAGTCGAGAACAATAGGATTCAGTAGTTTGATGTCACGCACGGCAACGGCCATCTTGGTTCTAAACAAAGAAAACCATTACTTTTTATTCTTCATGCTGGCTAGAACTTTTCATATGTCTTGTGATCATAATGTGTAAAAGTCAAAACATGATCAAATTTATGTTTTTCTTCTTCTGG
Organism: Berghia stephanieae; assembly: GCF_034508935.2. Taxonomy (NCBI): domain Eukaryota; kingdom Metazoa; phylum Mollusca; class Gastropoda; order Nudibranchia; family Aeolidiidae; genus Berghia; species Berghia stephanieae. The sequence continues at coordinate 13,769,425 of NC_088361.1, read as the reverse complement.
AAACGCTTTTATGCTTGCCGGAGAAATATTTCATACGGGCGTCCGCCATTGTTCCGATAGTTTAGAGCCAATGTAACTAAGTTACCATGCGTCATTAGGAAGGAAGTGACGTTACGACTGTTGAAGAGTATTTCTTGCAAAGCAAAACAGTCAAACTTCGTGTTTCGATCTCATTAAAAAAAAAAATTAAAAATGAATCCTTCCGAGTCATTAGGCTCACGGAGCCGGAGTTTATCCTCGTTTCCATAGCGTGACACGGACAATAGCAATTGCTTGCTACTCTTTGGATAGGGCGCAAGTCTATCGCAAAGTACTTTCCGCCAAATCTAACATTCACTGCTGGGTAGATAGCGGGGGGGGGGGAGTCAGGAAAAAACCTCGACTGCACCAAGATCCATCTTAGTCTCTTAACGTGTGAAGGGAGTGCTCTACCAACTGAGCTATCGGGACCCGCCCTATCTCATTATATTTTAACAAAGTTCTTTTATTGTTGGGGTCGTATTCATCTCAACATATCACCGTTTCATAAACTTAAATCACATCTATTTGTTTTTTTTAAAAATAGGGTTGGTGTCACATAGCCCAGGTTAAATACTTGAAAATCTTATATAAACTGTACAGCTGTAACTCAGAAAAGTGGGTGGAGCAGGCATTTATGTTGATAGTAACAATAAATGAAGTGAGTTGGAAAGTAGCAGAAGACAGTAGAGAATTTCACGGCGGCGACGGGGGCTCGAACCCGCGAACTTACTGGTACGAGAACTCCGCCTGGCCGGGGAGATCGTGACTCTACTATCTGAGCTATTCACCACTCCAGAAATAAAAAAAATTGGTTTCAAACTCTACGTCTATCTTGAGCCGCTCTCCCCGACTTCTTGAGGTCATGGGTTCAACACACACAAACGCCGCGAAGTTTGTTAAGTTTGCATGTAAGCTTAAGTTTAAGCATTTAAGTTATAGCTCACAAATCGATGTTAAAAAATCAGGTACAAATCACTTGAATCGTTCATGATTGATCTTCATTCCAATTGCTGGAGGGAATTGGTGTGTCTTTAACGGGGTTCAATTTAGTGTAGATTCAGTAACGGAGCATTGTAAGAGCGGAAATGACGTGTCAAAGTTGTCCACCACGACAGGAAGTCGATTGCTATGTGTCTTGTTTTTGGAAGTATTAATCGTTGGAGTTGAATATGTGAACCAACCCCTCTGACGGTATTTTATATTAAAGTACTTTAGAGGTTATTAATTCGTACAATAAGAAAAAGACAAATGCAATTTTTAGGGCACCTAAATCGACATAAATGTATTGAACATCTTGCTCTCACAGGAAAGATAGAAGGTAAAAAGAGTAAAGGTAGACCAAGAAAAACATATTTGAATAGTTTGAACAGCTGGGTGACAAAGAAAGAGAAGAGTAATGTTAGTTTTATGAGGTTATCTGATCAGAGATAAAAAAATAAAGTCAGAGAGATGAATGGCGTACCATGATCACCGATGTCTGGCACAGACTTGGTACCTGAAGAAGAAGAAGAAGAAGAAGAAGAAGAAGAAGAAGAAGAAGAAGAAGAGAAGAAGAAGAAGAAGAAGAAGAAGAAGAAGAAGAAGAAGAAGAAGAAGAAAGAAGAAAAGAAGAACAAGAAAAGAAGAAGAAGAAAGAAGAAGAAAGAAGAAGAAGGAAGAAGAAGAAGAAGAAAGAAGAAGAAGAAGAAGAAGAAGAGAAGAAGAAGAAGAAGAAGAAGAAGAACAAGAAGAAGAAGAAGAAGAAGAAGAAAAAGAAGAAGAACAAGAAGAAGAAGAAGAAGAAGAAGAAGAAGAAGAAGAAGAAGAGGTTGAAAATCGGTCCCTTTGAGTGTGATGGTAGACCAACACCGCTACAAGAAACGGAGGAGCAAATATGAGACGACAACAACAAGACAAGATTTGTTTGGGTGTATTGTACGGTTTATTGTCAAACCCTTGTATATTTTGACATTTTCTTTTTTCAAAATAAAGTTATTGGGGTCTAATTTAATTAAATTAGCAGACTTGTTTAATAATTTAAAGCTATATTTTTGTGGGGACCTTTTGTGATATGATAAATCCGATTATGGTTGAAAATATATTTCTGTCTTTATGTTATAAATCTAGTGACATTAAAGATGATATATGAATAGAAAGATGGATCTTAATGAAATGAGTTTTTCTTATAAATGAATGATGATCCCAGTTACAAATGAATAGATATTGATTTTTACCTGACTGATTTAATCATGATGTGATGATGACAATACGGGATCTACGGGATGTTGTGTTCACTCACTCAATCCTCTCCGGGCCTGCTGGCACGTGTGGCAATGCAAGGGATCTCCACCTGGTCCTGTCAGCAGCTATTCTTGGGGCCATCTCGATGGACAGACCTCTCTGCTTTAGGTCCCTCTCTACGGCACGTCTCCAAGTCTCCTTGGGGCGGCCTCGCTTCCTCTTTCCTTGGGGTGTCCATCGTAGAGCCTTCCTTATCAGTGTTTCATCAGGATGTTGTGTTCGGATTCATGGAGTTCCAGCTCCAAGCTGAGAGTCGTTGCAGTGAGTGTACTTTCGACAGGCCCAGATTTTGATGACATCTTGATGGTGCTCTTCACTGGTCAAGCTGACGTAATAGGGTTGCGTGATGTGATTTCCTTCGTAATGAGGCATAGTAACTGGTTTTAAACTACCGGAGCAATGGCGGATGTCATACTCTCCATCACCGCCCTTATGAAATACTTCTCCGACCAGCATAAAAGTGTATCCAGAGGAGAAAAACAGTATACATCTGATCATATTTGGACTTTTATTCATTCTGATCACATGACATGTGAAAAAGTTATAGCCAGCATGAAGAATTAAAAGTACCGATTTTCTTTGTTTAGAACCAAGCAGCTGGTTGCTGGGCGGACGTGACGTCAGACTATTATATCCTATTATTGGACGGTATGGCAGCAAATGAGGCTTCTAAGTCTTGATGGCGGAATTTGTTTTAATGAAGGGCTACAGATGGTCCCGAGAGTAAGACCGTGGCCTTCGTAAAGTTATGGCCTGACACTGACCAAAAAATGACATCAAAATGCCAGTCTTTTGCCACAAAAGAAAACAAATCGTGAGTTGTATTCAATAGTTCAACCAATGAAATAACTTGTTTCCATGAGCTCTACTAACAACTCACTAGGCGGTGCAAAAAAACAATTAATGACGTCAAACTGCCAGTCCTTTTGGATTTCAGTATCAGGCTATAGATAGAATGCGCTTGGTCAAGGAGTTCACAACATTGCCATCCGGAAGTATAACGGACCAACACACAAACTCTGTGTAACCATGAACTTTTATAGTCTGGTTAATACAGTTTAGTGAGAACAACTCACAAACGCGGATGGCAAAAACAATAACAAAGGCCTGAGTGACGTCATCTGCATACTATCTATAGATAGATGTGTGCTTGAGTGACGTCATCTTCGAACTATCTATAGATAGTATGCAGATGACGTCACTCGGGTCTTTGTTATTGTTTTTGCCATCCGCGTTTGTGAGTTGTTCTCACTAAACTGTATTAACCAGACTATAAAAGTTCATGGTTACACAGAGTTTGTGTGTTGGTCCGTTATACTTCCGGATGGCAATGTTGTGAACTCCTTGGCCAAGCGCATTCTATCTATAGATAGTTCGAAGGTGACGTCACTCAGGTCTTTTTTATTGTTTTTGCCATCCGCGTTTATGAGTAATGCTCACTGAACTGTATTAACCTGACTATTAGCGTTCATGGATACACACAGTTTTGTGTGTTGGTCCGTTATACTTCCGGATGGCAATGTTGTCAGCTTCTTAGCCAAGCGCATACTATCTATAGCAGAAATTGTTTTGTTTGGAAAATCAAAACGATAATGCGGGTTTGATGTTTTTCTCTTTACTCTACTTGTCCATACTCATGTTATTACTCGTGTACAAATGAATACAAAAGAAGTGATTCTACACTCTCCGTTTAATTTCTGTTTTAATTACTACTTTTGTTGACATAGCCTTGAGTCTATTTATTCATGAGATCGTGAGAGAGAAGATCATTACAACTCGTAATGGATTTGTGGCTTGGCCAATGTGCTGTCAAAGTTGCTTATGGCGATGCCATCGGCCAGGTATCCTAATAAAGGAGATTGAAAGTCTGTAAAACAAACTTTTAAATATCAACAAAGCTCACTTAAAACCTTTTTGTTTATTCACCTTAACTACGCCATTCACACATTTCTCATTCGTCCTATCTGATTTATTCATCGTATTTTGTTGATAAAGGGGAAACCCGAAACGTTCAGAGTATCTGTCTTCGTATAATATATTGAAGCTAACAATTCAATACTTATCGATATTTTTTCTCTGTGTTGATAAGATATAATAAGTTTGAAAGTTTATTCAATATTAGGCTTTCGCCAATAGATCACACAATTTAATGACAACAAACATGAAAGTGGGGAAAAAATGGTAAATGGAACCAAAAAATATACTGATACCATTAATAAGGCAAAAAGAACCCAATTTGACATGAACCCTCAATCCATTAAGATAGAATCCGAATTTTGCTGTTTGACAAGCAGTGGGTGGTCCTTTTACGACAAAGATCTAAAAACAATTGTATAGATAGTGTGCGCTTGGCTAAGAAACTCACAACATTGCCATCCGGAAGTATAAGGAACCAACATAGAAAACGATGTGTAACCATGAGCTTTCATAGTCTGGTTAATACAGTTTAGTGAGAATTACTCATAAGCATGGATGGCAAAAAAACAATAACAAAGACCTGAGTGACGTCAACTTTGTTCTATTTATAGGAAACAGTGCCAGAAAAAGCAAGAGACAAAAATACAAGAAATAATAACGATCCTAAGAAATCTTTCTTGCTTTGTCTGGCACCTTTCATACACACTTGTTCAGTTCTTTATCTTACACCGGTGCCAGCTCCTTAATTTCTTACTATCATATTTAAAAATAAAAATACAAATTGATTAACACAAATGTCTTCGTCCTCGTCCTCTCGTGTTCAATGTATGTGTTGTTTGATGCAAGCGTCGTGTTCAATGTATGTGTTGTTTGATGCAAGCGTCGTGTTCAATGTATGTGTTGTTTGACGCAAGCGTCGTGTTCAATGTATGTGTTGTTTGATGCAAGCGTCGTGTCAATTTATGTGTTGTTTGATGCAAGCGTCGTGTTCAATGTATGTGTTGTTTGATGCAAGCGTCGTGTTCAATGTATGTGTTGTTTGATGCAAGCGTCGTGTTCAATGTATGTGTTGTTTGATGCAAGCGTCGTGTTCAATGTATGTGTTGTTTGATGCAAGCGTCGTGTTCAATGTGTGTGTTGTTTGATGCAAGCGTCGTGTTCAATGTATGTCTTGTTTGATGCAAGCGTCGTGTTCAATGTATGTGTTGTTTGACGCAAGCGTCGTGTTCAATGTATGTGTTGTTTGACGTAAGCTTCGTGTTCAATGTATGTGTTGTTTGATGCAAGCGTCGTGTTCAATGTATGTTTTGTTTGATGCAAGCGTCGTGTTCAATGTATGTGTTGTTTGATGCAAGCGTCGTGTTCAATGTATGTGTTGTTTGATGCAAGCGAGGGTTCACATCGTAAAACGCGTACCCTTGTGAAGAATAATATGGGTATAAGAATTGTCCCAACTATCGAGAGCCTCCGTGGAGTAATGGGAGCACGTATGACCGGTAATCAAAAGGTCTGTGGTTCGATCCCCAGTCGAGGTAGACTGATTTTTTGGGATGTTTTTCTTTCTTGTATTTTTCTTTCTTACTTTGTCTGGCACCTTTCATACACAATAGTTCAATTCTATATTTTAAGAAATCCGACTTCCTCCTCAGTAGACGAAAACTGATTTTTTAAGTTATTTTTTATTATTTTCTTTTTTTTTTCTTTCTTCCTTTGTGATTGTTTCATACAAACTTTGTCAGACCCTTATCTTACGGGATGAGTGGATAAGTCATTATACTGTGACCTGGAACGTCCCGGGTTCGAACCCCGTTTCAGCACTTTCGTTTTTTTTTTCCTTGGGCAAGTTTATTAACTCCCCAATTTGCTCACTTTGGACAACATGGGTGATTCCTAATGACATCAGACATCTTGTTTGATGGATTATCTATATTCCTTCGTGGAATGCCTAGGCGACGATATCTTATGACGTCGTGGCGGAAGGGCACAATTAGAATTACTCCACACCAGTGCCTGCTCTGAGCCCTAATTTATCAATTAAATATTTCCTAAGATACTACTCGTCAACCAGTAATTGAGATATTCGAGTGTTTTCTCCGTCGTCAATGCTGATAAATGTGTCAGTGCATGACATAATCAGTCGGAATGTGAACATTTTGGATTTGCATTTTATTGATTTTCTGAAAGAATATTATGCTTCCCAGAGCATTTTAATCTTTATTTGAAGTAAATCGGGTGATTTTTCATGAAGTTATGGTCAGATGTATGGGAAAGGTATCCAGCAACTTTTTCTAAAATTTCATACTTTTTCAACTTGACTAGATGTAAAAAAAATATTTAGAAGTGAAATTAAGCTTTGATGTCTCCCGAAGATGTACAAAAGGAGTTGATTTAATAATTTATGACAACAACTCATTTTTTATATAAATTGACCTTCTAACTAAACTTGGAAATATCTCAGTTCAAACGTTTTCACCATCCGACTGTTTATGTCATTCACTGTAACAAATATAAGACCAATGACAGATCCCCCTTTTTGCTTGGAAAAAGCATTGATCAACAGTTTTAAGATCACTCTCAACAAAAAAAGAATGTCTAAAACACGAGTCTTGTGCGGCTATGTGGTCTAGTAGTATGACACTCGCTTTCGGATCGGAAGGTCCTGGGTTCGAGCCTCGCTCTGCGCATAGTTGATGAGTACGTGGAAAGGACTCTTTACTCACATTCTCTCACCGTACTCAGGTGTAAAATGAGTACCCTGACCGTTAACAGCGGTGTCTCTGTCCGAAAAAAAAATATTAAAATATCGCCTTACAGACGCCATGTCTTGTTCTATATGTTACGTGTAGCTGTTGGTCAGTGACCCTTTGTAAAGCGTTTTGAGCACGTTTAGTGGATATTGCGCTATATAAAAGCTCAAGCTTAAGTCTTCTTCTGACCAGTTAATTGTCGTACTCTGGAAAAACACGTATTTCAGAAACTGGCCAGAAAGTCGTCCTTCAAGTATCTATTAATTGAAATGATTCTTATCTTGGCAAAAACCCTCAACCTGTGGAGATTTCCTTCAGTCTCAGGTTCAAGATTTTTTGCCAAGATGAGGGTCATTTAAATCTATCGATATTTGAAGGATGACGATTCTGGCCAAATTCTTAAATACCTGCTATTCCAGGGTACGACAGTTAACTGGTTAGAAGAAGACTTCACCAAACCCAAGACCTTCCGATCCGAAGGCTTGAGTCATCCGACTAACCATATACAATTAAGAATAAAAAATAGGAAGACACCTATCCAAACTAAATAAACTAACAATTTTCCATACATTTATCTTATCAAATTTTAACTTTTGTCAACTTATTTGCCATTTCTGCTCAAGAGCAAATACCAAGAAAATTGGAAAAATACAAGAACGAGCTGTCAGATTCATCTACAGTAACTATACCGGCACTTACAAAGACGTATTAACAAAGGCTAAAGTTATTCTCCTTGATACCAAGCGAATGCAAATTATGGCAACAGAAACATTCAAAATTCTTCACAAATTATCCCCAAAATGTCTAAAAAATGTAGTAACTTTCAAAGAAAGAAGATATGACCAATAACCAATGCTGTTAATGTCCCAAACATGAAAACAACCCATGTCGGTATACAGTCCTTTCGTTATGCCGTGGAGTAATCTGCCGGAGCACATGAGAACGGAGACAGATTTGAATAGTTTTGAGAGTTTCTCATGACAAAAGTGGCAGCCTCTTAGACTGGTTCAGATCTGTTTTCTGTTCCCTTAATTAAGTATATTTGATATTCAGATTTTATGAAACAGTGAGACATGTCAATTTTTATGTATAAAATATAGTATTTATGTGCAAATAATTTTTTTTAAATTCTTATGTTGGTGAAAAGCCTTAAGGGCTTACTTTTAAATCAAATTTCATTCAGAAGATATACATCATTATATTCTTTTCAAATTATTATTTTTATATTTTGTTGTCATTAATAATAGTTGTTGTTATGTATAAATGATATATGCATAATATGGACAGAACCATGTCTAACTTGTGCCGACTATCTATTTGTCGAGGCAATTAGGGATGCTTTCTTTATTCAGCTGGTGACACAGGCTACGAGACACCGACAGAACCAAACTAGTAATATACTCGACTTGTTAATATGTAACGATGATTATTGGATTAATAATATTGACCATTTGCCTTCGGTGGGTAAAAGTGATCATGACTCACTTCTTATATCGTTAAATCTTTCATCCGCCAAACATCCTTCACATGTTTATTTTGATTATTTCAAAGGTAATTACAACGCTTGTAGAGAAGACCTAAATGCCGTGAATTGGGATACTCTTGAAGGCTACGGTGTGAATGAAGCGTGGTTGTTTTTTAACAACAAACTAAAATGTATAGAATCTAAACACATTCCATTAAGATGTAACAAAAAATTTAGTTCTAATAAACCATTGTGGTTGACAAAAAACGTTAAACGTACAATTAATAAGAAACATAAATTGTATAAGAAATTCAAAAAGTATCCTACAACAGATAATTTTCATAATTATGTCAAGGTTAGAAATAATACCAAATACACGATTCAAAATGCTGTGAAAACGTATGAATGTACATTGGCACACGAATGTAAGAGTAGTCCGAAAGGCTTTTGGAGATACGTAAACAGAAAGTTGAAAAGAAAACCAGGTGTTAGTGTTTTACTGAAAGATGATGGTACCAAGGTTACTTCGGATATAGATATAGCTAATGTTTTAAATAATTATTTTTCATCTGTGTTTGTTCAAGAAGACACTACAAATATACCAACGTTCAATGTTACAAATCAATTAAACGTCCCCGATTTTTATATTACACAAGAAGACATACTTGCAAAATTGTTGAATTTAGACGTGACTAAAAGCACGGGACCCGATTCCTTTCATCCCCGTTTACTGAAAGAAGTGGCCTTTGAAATATTACAGCCGCTATCAACAATATATAATAAGTCTCTTGAATCTGGTACCTTACCCATTGAATGGAAACAAGCCAATGTTACTGCCATTCATAAAAAGGGAAGCAAACTAGATGCTGCAAACTATAGACCCATCAGCTTAACATGCATACTCAGTAAGGTTATGGAGTCTATCTTGAAAGACCGAATAATGGACTTTCTTGAAAGTCATACGATGCTAAACGATAACCAGCATGGTTTTAGATCAAAGAGATCATGCATTACTCAACTTTTACAGGTGATGGAGGATTTTACCAAGTTAATTGATCGTGATCAATGCATTGATGTTGTTTATCTTGATTTCCGCAAGGCTTTTGATTCTGTACCTCATGAGAGATTATTCATTAAACTAAAAACATATGGATTTAAAGGGAATATCTTTAACTGGATTAAAGACTTTCTTAATAATCGAATACAAAGGGTCATTGTCAATGGTGTGGGGTCGGATTTTAAGAATGTAATTAGCGGTGTACCCCAAGGAAGCGTATTGGGACCACTTTTATTTCTTTTATATATAAATGATTTACCATGTGGCATAAATTCAGCCTGCAAACTGTTTGCAGACGATACAAAGATCTATAGTACAACTGAACATCATAACATTCTACAAAATGATATATTTTCACTTTTCAAATGGTCTACAACATGGCATTTGGATTTTAATGTTTCGAAATGTAAGGTATTACATATAGGAAAAATTAATCCATGTCATTATTATTTTACCGATACTTCTATGTCAAATCTACTTTCCGTTGTGCCTTATGAAAAGGATGTGGGAGTTACTTTTGATTCACATTTGAATTTTGATTTACATATTGATAATTGTGTAAGCCGTGCAAACAGAATGATTGGAATATTATATAGAACCTTTATAAGTCTTGATAAAACCACATTTTTATATTTGTATAAATCGCTCGTTCGACCAATTCTAGAATACGGAAATTGCATCTGGAGCCCATTATATAAAAGACAATCTATTAGTATTGAAAGTGTACAGAGGAGAGCTACCAAAAAAATTTATACAATACAGTATTTGTCTTATAAGGAAAGGTTAGAATTTCTTGACTTACCCAGTTTGAAATATAGAAGAATTCGTGGGGATTTAATTCAGGTTTATAGATTGGTACATGGTCTGGATAGGATAGACTTTTCTGATTTTTTTTCATATTCTAATATTACTTTTACTAGAGGGGACAAGTTTAAGATTTTTGTCTCTAGATGCAAAACAAACATAAGACAAAACTGGTTCGGTATTCGTATTGTTCACAAATGGAACAGTTTGAAATTTGAAACAAAGAATGCAAAATCTATGGATTATTTCAAGGTGTTAGTAGACAGGGAATTATATGATGGGAGATTTATATATGACGAATAATACTTGTTTGCTCTGCTGTTGACATGGCTTTCAATCTTGTATGTATATATTATGCATTATTATATTATTATGGTTATCTTCTATACGCGTGTGTATGTGTGTGTGTGTGTGTGTGTGGGTGTGTGTGGTTGTGTGTGCGCTTTGCATGTCACGGTTAAAGATATATGTTTGTACACCACATTAGTACATTTAAGTTGAAATACTATCTTTACCACGTGTATCGTTATTGTAATATTTAATCAATAGATTTATGGCATTACTAATTAATATTAAGGGCATTCAAAGGATCTTATCCTATTTTGCCCTATACCACATGCTATGTTATGTTATGTTATGTATATAACCGACAATAAATAATATATTCATTCATTCATTCATTCATATTCATTCATAAAGAAAATGAAATATTCAAAAGTTAATTTGCATTATTTGACTGCTTATTGCCAATGCCTTAGTTACAGTAACCACCAAAACAATCAATGTTTTGATTTTCATGATCAATTTGTTTTCTTGACTTTGATTTAATTTCAGTGTGTTTGGCAAAGGCTCTAAAAATCCCCAATTTCCTCCTAACCAAGAGAAAACAACCAGAGACCGGGAGAGGATACCGTTAAGAGTGGCCACTCCAGACACCATCCAAGGTAAGCAGATTAGTAGCCAAACAAAGGCCAAGACCACAACAAAACACACTCACCCTAACACCCCAGCACAAACTCGCCAATACCAATATTGAAGCCGCTAAGACCACAACAAAACAGACAAACCCAAAACACCCCAACAACAATAACAACAAAACACACTTACAAAAACACCCAAACAAAAACTCGCCAATACCAATATTGAATCAGCCAAGACCACAACAAAACACACTAACCCAAAACACCTCAACAAATACTCTCCATTACCAATATTGAAGCTGCCAACAACACAACACAACACACTAACCAAAAACACCTCAACAAAAACCCTCCAATGCTAACATTGAAGCCGCCAAAACCACAACAAAACGGCACTGACCCAAAAAAAACGACCCAACAACAACAAAAACACCCTAACACCAACATGGAACCCAAACAACTCGAACTCAAATTCTCCAACACCAACACCGTCTTCTTCTAAAATTAAAAAAAAAACTAATTAAAATTTTGGACACATAACTCGTCCTTCAAGATACATTCTCAACCAGGGGATGTCCCAGGTTTGGTACTTTTTGACAAGATGAGGATTATTCTAATTCAACTGATAATTGAAGGCCGAGCTTCTGGCGATAAGTTGTTTCTTTATCTTTACAGAGTGGCACAGAATAGTCAAAACCAACTACACCAACACTAACACTCCAACATCTATACTCAAACTAAACAATCTAATCCTGAACACTACAGCGGCCCTTATGTTGCTTCTGTCCCATCTTTAGGCTCATTTTTCTCTCGGACAAAAACATTGACTGCGGTACTCTGGAAAATAAACATTTTTATAAATTTGGCCAGAAAACTCGTCCTTCACATATCGATTTAACTGACCCTCATAATGGCAGAAACTCTCAAAAATACAACCCGGGACTTTGCAAGGCCCCAGGTTTGAGAGTTTTTGTCAAGATGAAGGTCATTTAAATCGATCGATATTTCAGGGACGAATTTTCTGGCCAAATTTTTAAATATGGTTTTTTTTCCAGAATACGGCAGTTGAGTCTTGACAGGACACCATAATGATATATTATTACCAAAAAAAAAATTTAAAAGAAAAGCGTTATCAAACAAAACCCCTTCGTTTTCCATCCTTGCCATCTTAACACGCCTGTCTTTATTTACAAATCGTATAACAAGATTTTTTTGTTTTTGCCTTACAATCGGATATAAGGGAAGGTGAAGGTCATTCCAACAAAAACAAGACTTGATCACTTCCTTTATTATTTTGAATATATCCATATTGCATACAATGTACAAAAAAAATAATTTTCTACCGTCAACTGGGTAACGCTGCCTCAAGGGTAAACTTTACCTCTGTGAATTTGAAGCATTTTGAATGCTTTCAGCATTATTACAGTTATAATTTCACCCTATAACAGACGAATTTTTATCAAAGGAAATAAATACCACCAAAACTAAACAATCTCCTATTTGTCCAATATTCAAGAGGAAAAGATTCCCCTTTAGGGAAATTTGCCCCAGTTGACTGTATTGTTTACGCCGAGTGATTGAAATTGGGATGTGGACTTATTTGAAAGTCTGATGATCCAAGTTGGCAGGGGTTTTTTGTTGTAATGGAAATATTCTCAAACCCACGATAAAATAATATAGTTCAAAACAATAATGAGAACATAAGCCCGTAATGGTGTTTGTTTATCAGCAATGGAAATAAGTACAAGTAGGTCGTGGTCCAAATATTTCCTCTCCATTTATTTTGTTATTTATCAAAAATCGGTATATATCTGGCCAAACGTCCCAAAACGGTATTATATCGGGATGGACCAGATGCTAAAAAGTCAAATTAACGTTAAACTGGTCAAAAGTATTAACGTTGGTATGTAGCACTCTAAAATATGATATTCCTTCTCCTCTATAAAGCATACAAACTCAACTTAAGTCTGATATTTCTGGCTACAAATTTCATTTTCAGCATCTTAATCATCCGGACTTAATACCGTTTTGAGATGAGAGGTCACATATTTGGTTTTTGTTCAGTTCTTCAACAACAGTTCAATGAACTTATTAACTAGTTACTGCCGTGCTCTGGAAAAAGCCGTATTTTAAAAATTTGGCTAAAAAACTCGTCCTTCAAATATCGATCGATTTAAATGATCCTCATCTTGGCAAAAACTTTCAAACCTGGGACTTTGTAATGTATTCAGGGAACTCCAGGTTTGAGAGTTTTTGCCAAGATGAGGGTCATTTAAATCGATTGGTAACTGAAGGACGAGTTTTCTGGCCAAATTTTAAAATATGTTGTTGTTTTTTTCCAGAGTATGGCAGTTAACGATTTAATGTGGGACATTGAGGATGCATTGGGCACGTGACAAAGGGAGAATGAAATGAAGATGGGTAAATCTTGCTGGAGGGTCAACTGTCATTGTTTTATATTTCCCTTGTGATTTATCAACTGTGGGTCTGAGAGAGAGGGAGAGGGTTGAGAGGGACAGAGAGAGGGAGAGAGAGGGAGAGAGAGAAGGAGAGAGAGAGAAAGAGAGAGAGGGAGAGAGAGAAAGAGACAAAGGTTGAGAGAGAAAGAGAGAGAGAGAGAGGGAGAAAGAAGGTAAGAGTGAGAGATTGTGAAATTGTTCATGAATTAGAGAGAGAATGGGAAAGAAAGAGAGAGAATGTAAGAGAGACAGTTTTGATTAGTCCATGAAATAGAGAGAAAGAAAGAAAGAGAGAGAGAGAGAGAGAGAAATAATGTAAAGGTGAGAGAGATAATGGGAGGGAGGGAGAAAGCTTGTAAGAGAGAGAGAGACACCGAGAGAGAGAGAGAGAGAGAGAGTTGAATCGTCCATGAAAAAGAGAGAGGGGGAGAAAGAGAGAGAGAGAGAGAGAGACAGAGGAATAGGAAATAATGTAAAAGTGAGAGCGTGTGTAATTGTGTGCATGAAATAGAGAGTTAGAGATAGAGGTAAATAAAGATAGTGGTAGAGAGGGATAGAGGTAGATAGATTTTGATAGAGATAGAGGTAGATAGAGATACATAAAGGTTAATACAGATAGGGTAGGGGTATAGATAAAGTTTATCCCGGTTCCTATAGCGTGAAATGGCCAATAATTGCTGGTTACCCTTTGGATAGTGCACTTGTCTATCACAAAGCACTTTCCGCCAGATGTAATAGACCCAGCTATCCGATCACTGTTGGGTGGACAGGAGGGAAGAAGAAAAAATAAATCTCAACATCATCCGGGTGTGAAACGTGTGCTCTACCAACCGAGCTATCTTGTTCCTCATAGATGATTGACTGGGTGGGGTTATTGACCTCCATAGTGGGCAGGGAGGTATTTACTGTGTCTTTTATCCCCCTGTATCTGGGTGGGGTTCCTGACCTCCCATAGTGAGCAGGGAGGTATTTACTGTGTCTTCTATCCCCCTGTATCTGAGAGGGGTTCCTGACCACCCATAGTGGGCAATGAGGTATTTACTGTGTCTTCTATCCCCCTGTATCTGAGTGGGGTTCCTGACCTCCCATAGTGGGCAGGGAGGTATTCACTGTGTCTTCTATCCCCCTGTATCTGGGTGGGGTTCCTGACCTCCCACAGTGGGCAGGGAGGTATTTACTGTGTCTTCTATCCCCCTGTATCTGGGTGGGGTTCCTGACCTCCCATATTGGGGAGGGAGGTATTTACTGTGTATTCTATCCCCCTGTATCTGGGTGGGGTTCCTGACCTCCCATAGTGGGCAGGGAGGTATTTACTGTGTCTTCTATCCCCCTGTATCTGGGTGGGGTTCCTGACCTCCCATAGTGGGCAGGGAGGTACTAACTGTCTCTTCTATCCCCCTATATCTGTTTTCCAACTTTCTTTCTGTCTTTGTCTTGGAATGAGATTTGGTTTTGTCCCAGCCCAGGCCGGATGCCCTTGCTGAGAGGGAAACAGTCAAATGTATAGATAGTTTTGGGAGATGATATTTTTTTTCCTTGTAAATCATTTCTGTTATGCACTGTATTATGTTTTGTTTAGATATTATATGTGATTTGTAAACATTTGAGTGTATTCCTCTTAGTGGGGACCTGTGCTTGTGTCTGGATGTGACATTGAGGTAATCTCAAGCTAAGTACTTTGATATTGTGCTCTTGGAATCTACATCTGTTTCCTATTTGAACAAATTCCCCTTTGTCTTACCTTTTCTTGGGTGCTTTAATTGTAATTCTGGAACTTTTTACTATCCCATTTCTTCATTTTTACTGGCGCTGATATGACCTTAATATGTTGCAAGCGCCGTAAAACCCATAAAAACAAACAAACATAGATGATCGAGTGGATAAGATATGTGACCCTCTGTCTCAAAACGGTATTATGTCGGGATGATTCAGACCCCAAAAAGTGAATTTAGAGATAGAATGATGAGAAATTGGAGGTCAGAAGTTTTTTCAATGCAAGAAATAATCTTTATACTTCACCATAACGTACAGAAATTAAACCCAAGTTGGATATTTGTGGCTATGAATTCAATTTCCCTCACCGAGTGGATCCCGATATAATACCGCTTTGATACGGTGGGTCACATATTCTATCGTAAGTTTTCCTGATGTCTGTACGTTTCGATTCATACGTGTGCATCAGCAGAGAGATTGGTGTAACTGTAGGTGATGAGACTATGTGGTCTAGTGGTATGGCACTCGATTTCGGATCGGAAGGTCCTGGGTTCGAGCCTCGCTCGGCACATAGTTGAGTCCTTGGAAAAGGCTCTTTACTCATATTCTCTCACCGTACTCAGGTGTAAAATGAGTACCTATCCGTTAACAAGGTTGTCTCTGTCATATCCCGTCATGTCCCGTCCTACATGTTAACTGTTTCTGTTGGCCACAGACCCTTTGTAAAGCGCTTTGAGCACGTTTAGTGGATATTGCACTATATAAAAGCAGTTTATACGATTGGATTCATCCGCTTGCCTATGCTGAAAGCAAACATTGTTGATATTATTGGTTATGAATCCAATGTTATCATTGATGGCCAATCAATGACCCCCCTGTTGTAGATAATATCATCATTTCCAAAAGATGTATTGAATATTTCATAATACAAATAGACATCTTGTCATTTCATTATCTTGATAGAACGAAATTGACGTCACTCAGATCTTTGTCATTGTCTTGGGTTTGTTTGTTTTTGCCGTCAATGTTTACGAGTAATTCTCACTAAATCGTATTAACCAGACTATAGATAGAATGAAGTTGACGTCATTCGGGTCTTTGTTTTTGTTTTTTTTTTGCCATCTATGTTTGTGAGTAGTTCTCACTAGACTGTATTGAGTTCTTGGAAAAGGATCTTTACTCACATTCTCTCGTCGCACTCAATTGTAAAATGAGTACCTGAGTGTCTCTGTCCGAAAAAAAATTGCAATATCGTCTAACAGACGTCATGTCTCGTTCTACATGTTAAGTATTGCTGTTGGTAAGGGACCCTTTGTACAGCGCTTTGGGCACGTTTACTGGATATTGCGCTATTTAAAAGCTAACGTTTTTTAAAAAGTTTGCGCTATAACATTTACTGCTTCAAATTGTAATATTCAATTATATTAGATCTGTCGGAAAGTGATTTTTCGATAGACCAGCGTCGTATCCAAAGGATGGCGATCAATTTTTATTTTCTGTTTCACGCTATAGAAATCTGGATAAGCTCCGGCTTTATGGGCCCAATAGTTCTGAAGGACCATTGAATAGACCCTTGGACAACCACGCCTCTCGGACAAATTGTCATAATGTAAACAATGGCAGTGATTGGTCAACAAATCAAACTACACAGTATTTTACTATTAATAGAATATGTCTCAGTAAAAACCCACTGTTCTACCGCTTGATCAATAAATAGAACGAAGATGACGTCACTCGGATCTTTGTTATTGCTTTTTTGCTATCCATGTTTATGAGTAATTTTCACTAAACTGCATTTACCGGACTATAGATAGTATGTGCTTGGCTAAGAATCTCACAACATTGCCATCCGGAAGTATGGCGGATCAACACACAAAACTCTGTGTAACCTTGAACGTTTATAATCTTGTTAATGTAGTTTAGTGAGAATTACTCATAAACGTTGATAGCAAAAAACATTAACAAAGGCCGGAGTGACGTCAACTTCGATCTAGAGATAGAACGAAGATGACGTTACTTAAGGATTTGTGACTGCCTTTTTTCGATCCATGTCTATGAGTATTTCTCACTAAACTGCATTAACCAGACTATAGATAGTATGCAAATAACGTCACTCAGGCCTTTGTTATGGTTTTTACCATCCGCGTTTGTGAGTTGTTCTCACTAAACTGTATTAACCAGACTATAAAAGTTCATGGTTACACAGAGTTTGTGTGTTGGTCCGTTATACTTCCGGATGGCAATGTTGTGAACTCCTTGGCCAACCGCATTCTATCGATAAAAGTTCAATGTTACACAGAGTTTTGTGTGTTGGTCCCTTATATTCCCGGTGGAAATGTTGTGGGATTCTGAGCCAAGCGCATACTATCTAAATAGTACGAAGTTGACGTCACGTAGGTCTTTGTTATTGCTGTTTGCCATCCGTGCTTATGAGTAATTCTCACTAAACTGTATTAAGCAGACTATTATAAACGTTGTACTTTCGGATGGCAATGTTGTGAGCTTCTTAGCCAAGCGCACAGTATCTAAAGATAGTTCGAAGATGACGTCACTCGGGTCTTTGAGATTGTTTTTTGCCATCCGCGTTTATGAGTAATGCTCACTGAACTGCATTAACCTGACTATAAACGTTCATTGAAAGACATAGTTGTGTGTTGGTCCGTTTTACTTCTGGATGGCAATGTTGTGAGTTTCTTATCCAAGCGCATAGCATCTCTAGATAGCGAAACAAAGACAAAGACCATGTCGTGTTTTTCAGCATTACACGAAACACATCGACTGATGTTTTTCTACACGACCTGAAATCGGAGTTATGGCGGATAAACGTGTATTCCCCAAGGAAGTAATCTAATGGACTGGTATCAGACGATCCATCTGGCTCGGCATCCTCGGGGTCTATTAATCTTTGAAGGAATCGAAAGTCACCCAGAAAGCTCACGATAATCTGGCAGCCGGATACAACTCACCAACACACAAACCTATATGTAACCTTAAACGTTTATAGATAGTTCGAAGATGACAGCACTCAGGTCTTTGTTATTGTTTTTTGCCATCCGCGTTTATGAGTAATGCTCACTGAACTGTATTAACCTGACTATAAACGTCCATGGATACACACAGTTTTGTGTGTTGGTCCGTTATACTTCCGGATGGCGATGTTGTGAGCTTCTTAGCCAAGCGCATACATACTATCTATGCGCTTGGCTAAGAAGCTCATAACATTGCCATCCGGAAGTATAACGGACCAACATATAAAACTGTGTGTATCTATGAACGTTTATAGTCAGGTTAATACTTTTCAGTGAGCATTACTCATAAATGCGGATGGGAAAAAACAATAACAAAGACCTGAGTGACGTCATCTTCGAACTATCTATAGCCTGACGCGAGAACCCTCTCTAGGACTGGCAGTTTGACGTCATTTTTTTTAGGTTTGTGTAGCGTCAAGTGAGTTGTCGTTGGTAGAGCTCAAGGTAACAAGTTATGTCATTGGTTGAACTATTGAATACAACTCACGATTTGTTTTCTTTTGTGGCAAAAGACTGGCATTTTGACGTCATTTTTTTATCAGTATCAGGCCATAACTTTACGAAGGCCACGGTATCAGGCCATAACTTTACGAAGGCCACAGTATCAGGCCATAACTTTACGAAGGCCACGGTATCAGGCCATAACTTTACGAAGGCCACAGTATCAGGCCATAACTTTACGAAGGCCACGGTATCAGGCCATAATTTTACGAAGGCCACAATATCAGGCCATAACTTTACGAAGGCCACGGTATCAGGCCATAACTTTACGAAGGCCACGGTATCAGGCCATAACTTTACGAAGGCCACGGTATCAGGCCATAACTTTACGAAGGCCACGGTATCAGGCCATAACTTTACGAAGGCCACGGTATCAGGCCATAACTTTACGAAGGCCACAGTATCAGGCCATAACTTTACGAAGGCCACAGTATCAGGCCATAACTTTACGAAGGCCACGGTGTCAGGCCATAACTTTACGAAGGCCGCGGTATCAGGCCATAACTTTACGATGGCTACGCTATAACTCACCAACACACATAACTTTGTCGTGTAACCTTAAACGTTTATAGTCTGATTAATACAGTTTAATGTTAACTTTTCATAAAAATGACTGGCTAAAAACAATAACATAGAATTGTGTCAATTTCGTTCTATTTATAGATAGTATGCGCTTGGCTAAGAAGCTCATAACATTGCCATCAGGAGGTATAACGGACCAACACACAAAACTTTGTGTAACCAT